>NC_137770.1:101721714-102069214 GCF_963455305.1 Plecotus auritus | reverse complement strand
ATCACTCTTTCCTATAGGGGAGATTGTGCTGTATTGTCTAGGTGGGCCTAATGTAATAACAAAGATAATTTATAGTGAAAGAAGGAGACCACATTCAGGATCGAGGATCCAAGATGGCGGTGTAGGTAATCACCTAAACTGCCTCGCACAACAATTTCAAAACTACAACTAAAAGACAAAACGTCTATCACCCAGAACCACGGGAAAGCTGGCTGAGTGGAAGTTCTACAACTAGAAGGAAAGAGAAAACAGCACTGAGATGTGCACAAGCGCTAAAAAGCTGAGGTACGGAGGCGCGCGAATCGGGCTGGCGATGGGCAACTGGGAGTGCTGCTTTTTTCAACCTGAAGGGAGACAAGCTCCCGATTACTCCAAACTCCAGTTTCTGGGGAGACACGGGGGGCCCAAACTCCTACGGGGAGAAGCTGGACTGTCTGCCATTGGGTTGGAAAGTGAGGGAGGCTTGCTTGCAGGGCTGCTCGCAGGAATAATTGTTTACTGTGCTGGGGCACGGGACGTGGGGACGTGGTCGGAGACGCAGAGCTGGCTAACTGGCAGCCATCGCTGTTTACCACGCCCTAGTCTAGTGACGCCCTGAGACCCCACCCCGCACAATCTACAAACCCACCCAAGCTCCAAGCAGCAGCTTTAGAATATGAATGATCTGCCCTATCGCAGCTTAACCTGGCAAACTTGCAGCCCGGGTCAGACAGCTCCAAAACCTCCAAACCCCAAGCAATGAGGAGAAAAACTGTAGTTCTCGCTGTAGCGCCCGCTGGGTGGCCTCAGACAGTAACTGACCTGCACCCCATTGGAGATCCAGAACCCAGTGTACCTAGTGGTCAGTGTGAGACACCAGATTTCAACTCCTCACATCCATAAGTGACACATTCAAGAGGCAGACTCAGTGAGCACCAAAGCCCCACTGACACAAGTCCTGCCCCATAAGGGTGTCTCCAGCGCAGCAGTTCTTCCATTATAGACACAGCGGGTCCTCACAGCCAATTGGCCTGGAGGTCAATTCCTCCCAGTGTACCAACAGCAATCAAGGCTTACCTACACCAAGACTTTGCACTCAGCCCACAAAGGGGTGTACCAAAGGCGTCCACCTCAGGTGATTGGGGAGGCTGAGCTACTGGCCCCTATAGGTCACCTACCACACAAAGCCACTCCATCAACACAGGGAAGCAACAAAATGCGGAGACAAAGAAACATGACACGAATGAAAGAAATGGAGGAAAGCAAACTACTGGATGACATAGAGTTCAGAACCACATTTATAAGGTTATGTTAGTATATTTTCAGAAAACAACTCCAAGACCATGTGGATTCCTGCAACAGAGAGGAATTGACAGGTCTGGTCCAACCATGAAGACAAGAGGAGAAATAGTCCAGAGATGGAAGACGCTGACGACGCCTTACCACACTAGCAGTCAGCAGCTGTGCGACGCAACAGGTTGCCTAGGACCAAACCAGAGAGGGTCGGACCTGCATTGCCACCATGTGCCCACCATCCAGATATCATTGCTGACATGTACACATAAGGAACTGTTGGACATTGAAATGGGGACTCAGAACTGTTGGATATTGAAATTGGGACTCAAAGATTTTTTGTTATTATATGTTTATTTCTAGTCTGCAGAGGCAAGATTTTTTAAAGGAAAGAAATGGGGAAAAGTAGATACAGAGGCAAAGAAGCATTGAACAGACTATCAAACTACAGCGGGAAGGCAGGGGAGGTTGCGGGGGGGGGCGGGGGGGCGCGCGAGCGGGGCTGTAAGAGATCAACCGAAGGACTTGTACGCATGCATATAAGCATAACCAATGGATACAAGACACTGGGGGGTGGGGGCAGGTAAAGGCATGTACTGGGGGGAAGGGGAGGCCGGGGGTAGGTCAATGGGGAAAAAAAAAAGAAGACATATGTACTACTATTTGTAATACTTCAAACAATTAAAAAAATAAAAAAATTAAAATTAAAAAAAATAAAAATAAAAATAAAATAAAGTGAAAGAAGGAGGCAGAAAAGGAGAACCAGAGATATGGGAGTATGGGAAAGACTAAGCTGACATTGCTGGCTTTGAAAACAGAAGAGAGCCATAGAAGCTGGAAAATGCAAGGAAACAGATTCTCCCTGAGAGCCACTAGAAAGGAACACAGCTCTGCCAACACCTTGATTTTAGCCCAGGGAGCCCTGTTTTAGACTTGGCCTCCAAATATGTAAGAAAACCAAATTGTGTTGTTTAAAGCCACTAAGTGTGTGGTAATTTATCACTGTGGCAACAGGAAACTAGTATCCCACTCAATCTAAAATAAAGGTGTACACACACACACACACACACACACCACTCTCTGTCCTCTTGTCCTTACCTTACTTTTTCTCAGTTTGTCACTGGCTATTCATTGTAAACCCCACAAAGGCATGGCACTACGCTCTGTTCATGGCCATTCTTCAGGCGTCTGAGACAGTGTTTGCTTGTAGAAAGTCACTAACACTCTTCCAGTCACTGAAATTTAATTTTACTATTTGCTGACACTGATCTTTACTTTCAACTCCACTGCTCCCTTTAGATAACATTTTTATAAGCAAAAATGGGTTAAAATTAACCAAAGGGTGCTTTAAGGGGAAAAAGACATTATGACTTACTAGGAAGTCACTCAAGGAGCCTGGCTGAACGAATGAAGGGCATTCAGTCTTCCCAGACCATGGTATTTGTGGTAGAGAGAGGGGACCAGCTGGAACAGGTTGAGGACTGGCTGCTGATACAAAAGTCTCACTTATCTTCACTTCCGTTGAAACCCCTCCATTTCCTTGTCACGTGTCTGTTCTCTACCATAAGTGTGGCGATTGGGACTGTATCCCCAAAGAACTACATTATTACCATCTCCCAAACACATGTTCTGCAAACTATGTCCATTAGAAATAAAAGAAAAACTGTTTTAATTGCGTTTCAAAGACAACTTCTTTTATTGTATTCCCTTCCTAGTATTCTCTTAAACATTGTAGATACAATTTTTATAGGTCTGGATAAATAACGTGTTAGATATTCTAATAAGTTGACATGGCTAGCTTTCTAGGCATTCTTTGGACTACCAAAGGTGAGGAGAAGAAATAAATGTCAATTCCTGGTGGAAGCTTTAACAGACAGCATGCAATTTGCCACATCCCCTTTCCAGTTAGGATGATGTTGAAAGCACATGTCAATAGAAACCTTCATTTTCCAGTCCTTGGGTGACTCGAGTTAGCAGAGCCTCCCTACCAACTCATATTAAGCATAGAGTGTGAATAAGCAATAAGCCTTCGTTGTTTTAAGCCAGAGATTTGGGGCCATTGTTACTACAGAAATACCTGGGCATGCCTTGGCCTACTACATGTGAGGAGAATTAATGTCTTATTGTATGTATCCAATGGGTTTCTTTCATTTGTAAATTCCCAATGCCTTTTCTGGGAAAATATGCATTGTAAGTCTCATAGAGGGTGTGATGGTCAATTTTGTGTTCACTTGACCCTGATCATGGGTGGGCAGATATTTGACGAAACATTATTTCTGGATGTTTCTGTCAGGGTGTTCCCAGATGAAATGAGCAGTTGACTTGGTGGACAAACTAAGGCGGTTTGCCCTCCCCAAGTGGGTAGGCAGCATCCAATTTGTTGAGGGCCTGAAAAGAACAAAAAGCAAGAGGAAAAAAGATCTGGCCTCTCTGCCTGGCTGCCTGATCTGAGGCCCTGATCTTCTCTTGCCCTCAGTGCTCCTGGTTCTTAGGCCTTTGGACTCAGACTCAATCATAACACTGGCTTTCCTGGGCATCCTGCTTGCAAATGGCAGATCATGGGACTCAGCTTCTAACGCTGTGTGAGCCAATTCCTTAGAATAAGTCTCTTCCTTTATATACAGGGGTTTATATATAAAAGTAGGTTTATAGTTGTGAGTACGTGAAACACAGGTTTATTCTTGTGTTATTATTTATTAATTACTAGAGGCCCAGTGCATGAAATTCATGCACTGGTAGGGTCCCTAGCAGCTGCCAGCTGCCGGCCGGGTACTCCCTCCCTTCCCCTGGCTAGCCCTACCCCCTGGTCAAACTCCCGATGAACTCCTGGTCGAAGGGATGATTTGCATACTATGCTTTTATTATACAGGATTGTATTATTTTCCAAATGAACAACTGCAAACTTATTTTTGCCCCACCCTGTATAATTCTATAGGTTATGTTTCTCTAGAGAAACTTGACTAACACAGTAGGGGAGTGAATGCAGCCATTTCCAAATTTATCTGACATGGAAACCTTTTTTTCATGCTCAGTATAAAAGAGATCTTGGGAAATGCTGCTGCATCCTTCACTCAGCCAGTCCCTTCATATCCCCCTACCATCTTTCACTCTTTCCTGCCCAACCAATATTGTTGACAAGTATGTTGACATACTCTTAACTTATGTAAACAAATATATCTTAGCTCTACAGAATATTTACAAACCTTACTTGGGAATGAGTAGAATGGTGCTCCCCAGAAGAAATACCCTAAATAGATGTTTTAACTCATCACTGGCACATATGTAATGTTTTAAAGAAAAGAAATACCTGATTATTGTACATAACAGATCACGAACTAAGCACCAAATCATATTGTGAAATTTCATGCTGCTTCATAAGTTTGCCTGGACATTCTGACTCTGTTAAATGCCACCCACATTTTGGATTATCTGGACCTGTAGCCACTCTGACTTTTACCAATGGCCTCTTATTACAAGTTCTGTGAACTGACTGCATTATAAGAAGTTTGTGAATTCATTTCCCCTGGCCTGCTTAGCATACTCAGGTACACTGAAAAGCAGTTTTACTCACAAACATCCCTCTTATTCTAAAAGGCTCTAGAAACTGCCATGTCGAATCTATATTTCTATTGTTTTTGTTGTGGTTGTTGGTAATCCTCACCCAAGGATATTTTTTCCACTGATTATTAGAGAGAATGAAAAGGAGGTAGGGAGGGGAGGAGGGGGGGGGAGAGAGAGAGAGAGAGAGAGAAACATGGATGTGAGAGAGACATATCGATTGGTTGCCTCCCCAGAAGAGGGGCTGGGGATTGAACCTACAACCCAGGTATGCACCCTTGATTGGGAATTGAACCCATGACCCCTTGGTGCACAGGTGACACTCTACCACTGAGCCACACCGGCCAGGGCTCTCCTGGTTTAATCTATAACGAATACAGGTGATACACTGCATGTTCTTATTTTTAAGCATATAGTTGTTACTAAAAATACCTTCAGTTTTTTGTAGTTTGAAACATAAGTACCTCTATGCAAATATTTCTAAACCATCTATACCCAAGACAAAAAGACGGAGCAACTAAGACTGCCATCAGCCAAAACAAAACCTTAATTATAAACTTTTATTGTTAATCTTCATAACATCACCAAACACGATAATTTCATGCAGAAATTTTTGCAAGATGGTTATTGTCATTACTGTCCCTAGTCATAATGGTTTGGAAAATAAGAAAGAAATGTATTTGAAAAAGAAAAAAAAATCCATATCTCCCAGACAGCTTCTCATTGCATATTCTAAGATTGTAGATACAATTTTGAATTTTATGTTTTCACTTAGCATTAAAACAAAGCATTTTCCCATATTATACTGATTCATGGTAGACAATTTTTATAGTTATATAATACTTAATTTTGTGATTATGTCATAATTACTTGACTATTTATACTGAGGATATTTGAAAATATTATTTTTTAGTGTTATGCCCCCCTTTCTTCTAAAAAGGATTTGCAGCCCTGGCCAGTGTTGCTAAGTGGTTAGAATGTCATCCGTGCACCAAAGGGTCTCTGGTTCGACTCCTGGGTTGCAGGTTTGATCCCTGGTCCCTGTCAGGGCATGTTTGAGAGGAAACCAATCGATGTGTCTCTCTCACATCGATGTTTCTCTCTCTCTTTCTCTTTTTCTCTCTCTCCCTCACTCCTTCCTTTCTACTCTCTCTGAAAATCAGAGGATAAACCAAAAAAATAAAAAGGGATTTGCAGCAACTTTATTCATTTCTGAGACATATGTCCTGTTCAGAATTGTAGAAAGAGAAAAGCCTGATGCTCCAGAAAATCATTTCTGGAGGATAAGATGTTCTGGGTGGTGGCCAGCCAGTGTGGCTCAGTGAACTGAGCGTCATCCCGCACCAGGAGGTCACTGGTTCGATTCTAGATCAGGGCACAGGCCCACGTTGCGGGCTTGATCCCCAGTAGGGAGTGTGCAGGAGGCAGCTGATTGATGTTTCTCTCTCTCCCTCTCCCTCTCCCTTCCTCTCTTTCTAAAATCAGTAAATATATATATATATATATATATATATATATATATATATATATATTTTTTTTTTTTTTAAGAGAGATGTTCTGAGTGGTGAAGAAAGAGGTACCAGAACGTGGACCCAGAATGAGTGGGAACACGTGTGTACGAAATACACAAATGAAAAATAACCTGTGCTATGATGTGTTGTGCTATAAAGATAAGGTGTGTAAGCAGTGTGGCAAGAGGGAGGTGGCTTAGTTGGAGACATCTGGGAAAATCATAGGGGAGGATAACTGTAATCTGAAAGGGAGCCATAAGCTGGCTGAGGGAGTTGACTTGTCACCGCTACACCTAGGGTGAGATACTCTGTGTAATGCGGGCTGCGTTCGCCTATTCCCATAGCAACGGTGTGTGCCCTGCTCTCTAATCTCCGTGTCCTGGAAATCAGGACAGATTGATATAGAGGTTTTTCAATGTCACATACAAATCTGTGTTTATATGTTCAATATCAGACCAGGAGAATAAAATTGACCTGATGTTAATAAGAAAATTATTGCAGTGCAGGTGTACTAATTTTGATAACTACAATAATGTGTTTGAAGTTAGATCTTCTTGGTTTAATGACTATCAACAAGGGGTCCCAGGCCTGAATTTCAGTAAGGATGTGAGAATTACATAAGTGTGGCTGTTCATTGCAAATATTCATGCTTACTCAACATGTTTCACTCATAGTTTTCTTACCAAACACATTCTGAATGTAACATCCTTTACTTAAAGGTCCTAATGATGATCTAATGATTCATCCTCACTTAGAGGCAGTAGCCTAAGCATTCAGAGGGCCTGTGTCCTTAAACTTCCAGTTATTATCACTCAGACCTTCCTTTAGTGTCCACATGTTCATAGCAGTGGCCACAAAACCACATTTAATCATCAGATCTAATATATAGCTCTCTAGCATTCTCTAAAATGCCCTTTTTTCTCATTTTCCATTTACATGCAGTAAAATCCCCTGTTGGTGATGTATAGTTCAATGGGTTTTGGCAAGTATATTCAATTGAACCCACCACAATCAAGACACAGAAAGTCCCATCACCTCCCAAAACCCTTGTTCTGCCTCCTTGCAGACAGGTCCTCCTTCCTACTCCCAATGCCTGGCAACCACTCCTCTGAAGACGTGTTTTTGTCATCTCGGTCTTCATTTTAATAAAAGGGAACCTAATCACTGTGAGCAGTGCTTATGGATCTGGAAGAGTTTCTCAATTTGGCAGACCTGGGGGCAATACCCTAAATATCACATCCGGGCACTGGCCTTTCCTTCCAAACTGAATAATGCCCATGCAGAATAACACCGCTGTAGTAAGTAGAATGTTTTAAGTATAAATTGTTTATTTGTGAATTACAATTTGTTTATCTAGCTTAAGTCTCCATATAGCATAAACCAAAATTAAAATGATTTTAAATATATATTAGGATTTCATTATAGAGGTACACCTTTCTCGAGGCACTAAATATGGTTTTGTGAAGGTGTATTTAAACTGAATTTGGAAAATTAAATTTTTAAGAGAGTGCTTTTTATAAGACCAATAATTATTCTTTCAACTCCCCTCCTCAAACATCCACGCTTGCATATCTGGATGGGGTCCATCAGGGCACACCTGAGCTTTTAGAGATACTGGCAAACTCTACTCAACACAATCAGATGCAGGATTCTTTACACAGAACAGGTGAAGTTTGAGTGCACACATCTCAGCCGACCAGCTTAAATGTCAAAGTGCATTTTTCTGCTTTTAGAATAATTCCAAGACAGTTTCCTACATTTCTCCCAGAAAGCAGCACTGACCATTCCTGCCAAAAGCCTGGAAGCCTGTTCCATCACACAGACTTCCAACTTCTTGAAAGAATTTTGCAAATTAAGCAACAGGCGCCTAACGCTCATACAACTCAACCAGCCGTAGAGCAGATCTGTTTCCCATTTCTAGTTGGAGTTTCAAGGACTTCCTTTTTCTAATTGCTTCCTCGGTTGCTATGTGATGTAGGGACCACTGCCTCCTCCCTTTTCAGATCAGGACTTGACTTCATTCTGTCACGTGGGACTCTGAGCCAACTGGGAGAAGTTTGGGGATGTGGGCTGCATCTGTCAGGACAGCTTATCGGGGGTGGTTGCCATCCTGAATTGTTTCTAGAATAGTAAACCATCCTGCTAAAGCACCCCTGATGACTCAATGGGATCAGTCCTTACAGAGTAAGCTTCCTACCCTAATACACGGGTTTATTCATTCTTAAAAGGAGCAGGTTATCTTTATGGTTCTCTCTCTCTCTCTCTCTCTCTCTCTCTCTCTCTCTCTCTCTCTCTCTCTCTTATTTTCAATTGAATTTTTGAGAGCCCCGATTTCTGTTCTCACTGAGCTCTGTCACATTTGTTTTATTTCCTCTGCCATTTACTTGAGTTGCTCTGACCTACATTTTTCTTTTCTTTGTTCCTGAACAAAAGCTGATTTCTTTCTGAGGAAGTTGGAAAAGCAAGACTTATGTGCCCAATATGTTTCCCAACCCTCACATGAGAAAAATGGCACACCCAAGACTATCAAAAAACACTCCTATACCAGTCACAGCGCCAGATGCTCTGAGCTGCGTCTTATTGTGGGCTCACTCAACACAAAATAAAACAGATCCCCCCAAAACAAAGGCTTCCGGTCTCCAAGCCCAAAAACAATTCTAACAAAAATCTTACCATTCCAGAGCTTTGAATATCTTAACCAAATTTTAAGATGGTGTGTTTTATTTTAATTGGCAGAGGGAGGGAGGGGTTGTTTTACACAAAGACACTACATTAAGGCCAGCCAATCCTAGTAGTCTTTCTCAAATGGCTTCCAAATCTCAGTGGTACCTCCACCTCTTCCTGTTCACTCCTTTTGTGGGTCCCTAAGTGTGAGTGGTTCCCAGCTGTACTGCCTCTCCATTATTAGGGCTATGAAGATTATCATCATTAATGAGCACATGCCTTATCTTTCTCTTCAAAATGTTTCATTTGAGCATTTAAAACAACCAGGTATTTGTGTACTATGTTTTATTACTATTGTTGCAATTTGCCCTTTCCTCCTTCCACAGATAAAGTGTCTGTCATTCTGCTTCATCCACCCCCCTTTTAGCTGGAGGGCTGTAATCTCACAGTGTTTATTTAATCCACACATGGGTTTGGGAAATGTAGTTAAAACGAAGAAATGAACCTCGGAGTAGACTTAGAAATGACAGGCATGAATTTGGCAGATGTGATGATTTAAGTTAGGACAGGGCACGGTTTAGAGAGTTCCTGAGGCAAAAGTGAAAGAAATCAATTTGGTGATGGGGGGAATTTTATTCTAGTGAAGTAAGAGGGAAAGAGAGAAGGGAGATGAGAGAAGTGCTTTTTTGGAACCAGTTGATTTTGTACAGAGCAGGAAAATTGTCTACTCTTTGCACGTTGCACCTCCCCCACTGCCATATGCTTCCCTAAAGTTTCCTTTTACCATACTTGAAAGGACCACAGACTTTAATAGTATTCATGCATTTGAAGTGCTAGGCTATTCCCAGCTTCCTCTGTTGTTGCATTTATGATGAGAAATAATAAAAAAATCCAAGTTATATGATAACATAAAAAAATGATTTTTAATGAAAAAAATTTTTAAATAAAAGGTAGTTTTTTTAAAAAGGCATCTGACCTTAAATAAACTGAGGTTCAAGATCACAACCAGATTCAGGGGCTAAATATAGGCCAGTCTCCTTTAGTGTCCAGGCTGAGAGAATTTAGTAGGTTACCACAGCAAACACTAAATTGTTGACACCCAAGGGGCCTGAACAAGTTGAAACAATGTCATTAAAAGGTCAAATTAGTATAGAACGTCTTAAATTCAGATGTAATAGTAAAAGTAGACAGGGGAAAGTAATGACTATCTTTACAGAGGAATATTTGCAATATTATATATATATATATATATGTGTGTGTGTGTGTGTGTATATATTCATATGTGTATTTTTGTATGTGTATATATGTAATATATATGTATATATACCTGAAACATCACACTATTACATGAATGTGAGTTTGTGGGTGTCCAGCACTCAGAACTTTGTCAAGCAGAACTTTTCTTCCTCATTGTGGGGAAACTATGTTGCTGCCGAAGGGCAAAGAGAAGACAGGAGGCGGATGAGGGGGACACTCACAGGGCTGCTGGCAGGAGCTGCGGCAAACCAGAGGCATATGCAACCCATTATTCCCACCAAGACAAAGGCTGCTTCTACGCTCTCTGGTTCCCACAACCTTCCACCAAAGTTCATTTCCCTTTCAGATCTTCTCTGTAGGATTTAAATATACATTTGTGAGGCTAAGGTTGGGGTGACGGAATAGGGGACAGGAAGGGAAGGTGAGCAGTGCCTCAGGTCCAGTTCCATGAGGAAGGAAGGCAGGGTGCACAGGCAGGTTTTGGAGCACAGACCTCTTTCCCAACCCTGCATCTGCTTCTTCCCATTGTGTGGTCTTAGACATACATGCATTTTAACACTTTTTATGTCAGTTTCCTTATGCATACAGTGAATTTCACATGGTTGTTTTATTTTATGCATTAGAAATAACGTATATAAGTGACTGTTACCTCACAGGTGATCAATAAACATAATGCATCTGATAACGTTGACTAGAAGACCCGGAGTCAGCAATGTCTTTGTTCTGCCTTTTTACCTTTGGTTCCAAGATCATACCCTACACACAGAACAAATGCTAAAACTGGAAATAGCTCTACTGGCTCCTGCTGTCCCTTCCTCTTTTTCACAGCTTCACAGTAAATGACAGCCACTGGCACTTCCATCCCCTTGTGGGGGTGCATGGATAAAGTGGTAGAAAAGATGTGTAGAGTGCTGGCAGCCACTCAGTAGTAAACACCTGAGCCTCTCTGACTCCTTTTCCCCCACCTGTTCTGTTCTCCGGCCATTCCCAACAGCAACCGAGGTTCCTGGGCCCACAGTACCCCCTGATGGCCAACATGGGGAACTTTCTTCTCTCAATGATTCTTATCTTGTAGTGAGACTCCCCAGGCTTTGTTCTTTCTATCATGGACCATTCACTTCTCGGAAACGTTCTGTGGCCTCTGCCTTGCTATTTTTCTTTTTTGCTCAATTATTTCAGAAACATCTACCTCCCTTCCTGTTTTTTTCCCTTTTCTTCTATTTATGAATCCTCAAATTACTGTGGTTATGTTGCTAAGAATAATAATAGGATGAGTGCATATGGCTATCAAGAAAAACCTTCTACATTTAGAAGTAAAATCAGACATCTCAAAAGTCTTCTGAGAAATTAAGAGGGTTTCTTCAGAACCTGGACAGAAGATGCTCTCTACCCCCCTGCTCTTTCTCTAACTAACACTGAACTTTTCTTGACATTTATTGTTTTCCTATTTATTTATTATTTTCCTATTTATTTAATGGCCACAATTGTACTAGTTTTCCCCTACTATTTCATTACAAATGTAAAATATTTTCCTAATCTGGTCATAACTCGAGGTAATTCTTGTATAGTATTTCTTTCCTTTGAAATGATTTCCACATTCATAGAATTGCAACTATTTCCTCCTTTAAAATAAACAATGCAAATTAATTAAGGTAGCAGGTAAATACCACCCATTCAACTTTACCAAAATTCTGTGAAAATGGATTTTCAACCTAATATAACAATAATGATGTTATAAAATAGTTGTGTGATACAAAAGGTATTTTAAATGATTGTTAATTGAAAAACACTGAGTTGACATATTCACATTTTTCTGAAAAGATATTTGCTTTCTTATATACCTTTTGAATTCATAAAGTTTTGGAAGTACAAATTAGAACATGCAGTGTTAATGTTCTTGAAAGTATTACATTTAAATTGTTTTCTCAGGAACCAAAGAGAAAACACCAGAGGAAACATAACCAGCCTGAATTGTTTAAAATGTATTTTCCCTTTAATTAAATAAGAAACATCTGTCTAGGGATTTGGGAAATGAATGTAATCCATCCACACTCTGCCTGTACTAGTTTGCCTCCAATGTCCAATATTTTGAAAGAAAATTCTTTCTTTCTGTAAAGAATTAAACAGCAACATGGAGCAATGTCTGGGTCTTGCCTCAGGAGTTTGGGTACTGGAAATGCTAAGGATTGTCTTTTCCCAGATCTGTCTTTGGGAAGCAACGAAATTCTCTCCATAATCAAGGTTAGGATGTAACATCTGTACTTCTCCAAAGCATCCACTCAACCTGAAAATGCTCATCTTCGGGTGGTGAGAAAACAGAAGTTACGAGGATGTATGCAAATACTCCAGGTCAAAAGATTGTTCCCTTTCTGGGAGCCACTGGCATTTTCCTCCTGCTCAGGCTTTAAAAATCTGATTTCTCTAGGAACCTGCACAGCCCACAACACAGACCCATCAGACAGCCCAAATGAGTACGAGGAAAACGGGGAGTTGTCGCTAGGATGGCTCTGGTTCTTGGAAACCAGGGCCCACCGTGGAGAATGACAAATATCACTTACTGGTGTTGTCAAACGGTATCTGCTTGCACTGCGCAGACCCCTCGGTGGGCCAAGGACAGTAATAGACGGCTCCCCCTTCCACGATGTCTGGCTGGCTGGTGTTGGCTTTGGGCGCTCCCACCAAGACACTGGCTCTGCGAAAGGGACGCAGAAAACTGCTCTGTGGCACCCGAACAATGCGCCTAGGAGCTGCGGCGGGGTGGGGATTCACATCACTGAGGCTGGGGTGGGGATCGCGGCAGAAACGGATTTATGAGGGAACCGATGGCCAAACTTTCGTTCCCTTTGGAAACCTGCGGGCATCTGAACCTGGTCTGGAAGAGGGTGCAAATAGTCCCAATTCTTCTCTAGGTGGAGCTGTGTGTACAGTGAGGTGCGGAAAGAGGTTGGTTAAAAAAGCAAAGCACAGGGACCAGCTGCTTGTGGCAAGCGGACTGCACTTGCGCCCAGACACGGAGCTGTTAGAGGCTGCATGTAAACAGACCGTGTGGTGGCCGTTGTTTAACTGGCCTGTGTCTGCCCGTCCCGCTCCCCGCGCTGTGCAGTGCTAGCCTTTGTACCTGAAAGTCCCCAAGACTGGCGTGTGCGCTGCAAGCGGCAGGTCTCTAGTTCAGAGTGCACAGCGCAGAGAAGAGGCTGGTGGCGGGAGCGGGACGGGACCGCAAGTGGACAACGGGAGGGCATCTTCCTTCAGGCTGCGGGACAGACGCGGTCCCCGGGCGGAGGGGCACGGACACGCGCGAGAACTCCCGGCACCGGGCGACTTACGTGCGAGCCTCAGGGATGTGGAAGTCCACAGCGTAGCCGAAGTAGCTGCCCTCCGGGCCGCTGTACACCGTAAGATTGTCCACGTCCAAGTTGAACGCCTGTGAGCTGGGGGACCACAGCGTCCCCAGGGCAGCCCAGAAGCAGCAGAGGGGCGCGAGCGGCTGCGCCCGGCTGCCCCGGGGACCGCGGCGGGCCCCGGCAGACATCGCCCTCCGCCCTGGCGGCTGCTCACTGGGGAGCGGGACCCCCAGGTAGGAAACTGCAGGGGTGGCGGCTGGCGACCCCCAGATGCTCGCGTCCCGGCTCGGTGCGCGCGGCGTGAGCGTCAGCGGTGACAGCCCAGGCGCTCCGCAGCGGGTCCCCTGCGATCTGCTCCCCGCGGCTCTCAGCCCGCTCGCGGCCGGCTCGGGGGCTGGCCCAGAGCATCCTGCCCTCCACGGGCTGCGGGCGGGGCGGGCGCGCTCGCGGCGCCTCCTAGCGGCGGGTCCGCGGGCTGCGCGCGGGAGCCAGCGACTCAGGGGCCTTCCCAGCCCCCGCTGGCAGCCGGCGCCAGGCGCCTGTTTCGGCTCCTGGTTTTCTATTACAGTTGCATCTCAAGGACAATCTGAATCTTGTACGTGTCAGTGTAAGCCATTGCTTTGGGAAGGAATGCTCCCCGCGCAGGGCGAGAGTTTTCTCCAGTTTGTCCCAAATGGAAGAAGGTGGAAACGTACCCCACCACGAGGCAAGATAAAGCGCCCTCTCTGCATCACCTCTGCTGTCTCAAGACGCTTAGGGTGGATACATTTTTTTCGCCTGTGACTGAGAAAATCTAAATCCAACAATCCTCTCCTCACCCAACTCCATCCACCCCAGCTCACTGCAGAGGAAACTAAGAAACAAAGAAAGTCTCGAATTTTATTTAGAATTTTCTAAGGCACGCCGGGCATGTTAAACGTCCTGGTACTAAACCTTCGTGACCCTGTGTAATTGGATGAAGACTGGCAAAGTTAGGAATGCTGGAATTTACAGTTTACCCTCAGCAAGGGTAGAAGGTATAGGATGAAAGTGAAAGAGAGTCCAAGGGGAGTCTGAAGAATAACAAACAGTGAGGAGTGGGCAAAAAGAGCAAGATGGGAGGTAAATGGTGAGCTCCTTGCTCGACTTGTTGAATCTGAGTTACTAGTGTGGGAGCCCCAGAGGCTCTGGAAGCATAAAATGCAATTCAGAGCAGTGGTCAGTCTGGCGGAACCGATGTGGGAGCCTGCCCACAGAAACGCTCTGAGTCCACTGAAAAGCTGACTCTTTCATCTCTCTCACATCAAAACCCACTTGGTAGACAGATTTGAATTTTACTTCTTTGTCTACGCTTATCTTGTCCCTTTAAAGGTAGTAAAAACTAATAAGCTGTACTATTACCTGGCATATCACCAGGTCTGGATAATTTCCTAACTGGATAGTCAGTCCTTTCCCAGACAAGGATTTAAGAGGAGATGGTAGAAGACTTTTTCTCTCAATTCAAACGTCCATTTGTGCGAGACATAGAGTCTGCTTCTCTAGTCAAGTTTTTATTGTTAATAAATGTGATATTCCCTGTAGTAAATTTCAGTGAGTAATTCACATGCAACATTAGCATGGGATGTTCAGAGCTGTGCAGGACATAGAGGCTCGAAAATAAACTCATAGTTATCATTTCCTGACACTGACTGGCATGTTGAAATTCAGAAATTCGTTTGTGACATGCAAGCCTTAGAAATGGAACATCTAAGTAGATAGAAAGTAATAGCCTAGTCCTAGATCTGCATGTGGCCCAGGTACCGACTCCCTGGGCAGAGTAACTATATATTAAACAATGCTTCAGTTTGGGTAGGCAGTACATCACCAGGGTATCCCCTTCATTACTCCCTTGTTCTGTGATATTTCTGTCATGATCCTTATCTTTTTATTTAAACTAAGGTAGGTAGGGAAAGAAAATTCTACTTATTGCTACATAATTGGTTACATATACTTGTTCCTTTCTTCAAAAACATATTTGTTCTTGAACTAGCTGGTTTGGCTCATTGGATAGAGCGTCAGCCCGCGGACTGAAAGGCCCCAGGTTCAATTCCAGTCGAGGGCATATGCCCAGGTTGTAGCTCGATCCCCAATAGGTGGCAGCTAATCAATAATTCTCTCTCATCATTGATGTTTCTATCTCTCCCTCTCCCTTCCTCTCTGAAATCAATAAAAATGTATTTGTTCTTGACTTACACAAGCCTATACTGTATTCTTAATAATGTCACTTTCCACTTTACAGATGAGGGCATTACGGTTCACAGAGGTACAATAATATGCATATTCATAGAGCAAGTAGATGGTACGATTTGGACCCAAGACTGTCAGGTGCCAACATCAGTTCCTTATACTGTTAGGTCTATAAAAATATACTTTTAAGTCATAATAGTAGGAATAAATATTTCTACAGTTAGTGAGTTATTCTGGGCTAACCCTTTGTGTGTGCCTGTGGGTGGTGAGAAGAAGTGGCATAAAGCAGCTGTGTACCCTTTCGAGAGTGCTTAGAAAGGGTTTGATGGTACAGTAGTTTCCCACTTATCCGCAGTTTCACTTTCTGTGGCTTCAGTAGACCATGGTCTGAAAATATTAGATGGAAAATTCCAGAAATAAACAATTCATAAGTTTTACATTGGGTGTTGTTCTGAGTCTTGTGATGAAATTTTGTGCCATCCTGCCCCATCGCGCCCCCCCCACAAGATGTGAATCACCCTTTCATCCAGCATCTCCACACTGTAGACACTCCCCAACCACAGGTCACTTAGTAGCCACCTTGCTTATCAGATTGACTGTCATGATATTGTAGTGCTTGTGGTCAAGTAACCCTTATTTTACTTAATCATGGTCCCAAAGTGTAAGAATTGTGATGCTGACAATTTGGGTATGCCAGAGAGAAGCCAACAAGTGTTTCATTTAAGTGAAAAGTTATGTATGTATAGGAAGACACATAAGATACTAGTATATAGAATTCAGTACTATCTGTGGTTTCAGGCATCCACTAGAGGGGATCTTAGAACGTATTTCCTGGGGATACGGTGTGGGGGAAATATTATACCTTGGTATTCAAAGCGCGGAAGGAAAGCAAACTAACTTGGAGCTCTTCGACCTCCCTGCGAGGCCAAAGCCTGGGAGAGCAGTAAATCTCCCAGGAAGCCAGGACGTGGGGTTGGAGAGGGTAGGGGAGTTGTAATAACTGCAGGGACAGGATAGCACATTTTACTATTCTGACACATGGGAAGCATGCCAATCAGTACGATTTGGGGTGCTGTCAATGAAACATATGGGCAGGTCTCATGCTAAATGAGAAGTTTGACATTTTAAAGATCTACTAGCACTGATTTATTTGTCAGAAATGCAAGTCTGGGAGTTACCATGCATGTGAGTACATGTGTATGTTTAATACTGGGAAAGGTATACATAAGTGTTTCTCTAAAAAGAAAAGAAAAAATCCCAAAGGTCAAAGATGGAACAGATTTGGCCCAAATTTTCCAAAAATAAGTAAGTAAAGAGCACCATAGGGAAGAAAAAAAAATGATCTCTGGGTTTTAGCCAGGTACAAAGTACTTAAAAATAGAGGTGTCGTAGCGTTTAGCCATTAATGCCTACTTTTTCTTTTTAATTCTTTATTGTTGAAAGTATTACATATGTCCTCCATTTCCCCCCCCCCCCCACTGACCTCTCCCAGCCCACCCCGGCCCCCAGCCCAGGCCTTCATCCCCCGCCCCATTGTCTGTCCATTGGTTATGCTTATATGCATACAAGTTCTTTGATCTCTTACCCCCCGCCCACCCTCCCCTGCCTTCCCTCTGAGATTTGACGGTCTGTTCAATGCTTCTGTGTCTCTGGATCTATTTTTGTTCATCAGTTTATGTAGTTCATTATATTTCACATATGAGTGAGATCATGTAATACTTACCTTTCTCTGACTGGCTTTCTCTGCTCTCCTGGTCGCTCCATGCTATTGCAAATGGTAAGAGTTATTTCTTTTTTACAGCAGCATAGTATTCTATTGTGTAGATGTACCACAGTTTTTTAATCCACTCATCTGCTGATGGGCACTTAGTTTGTTTCCAAAAACTTAGCTATTGTAAATTGCACTGATATGAACATAGGGGTGCATATATTCTTTCTGATTGGTGTTTATGATTTCAAACAGTATGGAGTTTCCTCAAAAAATTAAAAATAGTGCCTACTTTTTAACAGAAGACCAAATATACTTGTAACTTAACCAATTTTTATTTCTAACTATGTTTAAGTCTGTTTCTTTTGTTGTTGTTGTTGTTAATATTCACCCAAGGATATTTTTTCCATTGATTTTTAGAGAGACTAGAAGAGAGTGGGAGAGACAGAGAGAGAAACATTGATGTGAGGGAAACACATTGATTGGTTGCCTCCCGCATGTGCCCTGATCGGGGCCAGGGATTGAGCCTGCAACTGAGGTACATGCTCTTGACCAGAATCAAACCTGGAACCCTTCAGTCCACAGGCCAACATTCTACCCACTGAGCCAAACAGGCCAGGACTAAGTCTATTTCTTTATATGATAAAATGTGATATCACCTTCAAATCAAGAGATATGAATCCCAACATGATCATTTCATTAATACAACCACATTATCAATATTTTAAACTATTTACCAAAAAAGCCAATGTAAAAATGTGTTCATCAGCTTTAAAAATGCACCAGAAATGGAAGGTAGTTTTTCAATCTCTTCTTGTATTTTGTGGAACTGTAACTGAAACCAAGGTTCAACTGCCTGCCTCTACAAAAGCTGAACTCATTAGACAGGTGCTGGAGAAAAGGAAAAGTGATTTATTCACATGTGAGAAACCTGAGAAGAAGGGGGACTCTTATTGAAAAGCCCATCTCAATACCTCAGTGCAGGTTGAGGTTTTATAAGGAGGGAGAGTGAAAGCAGAACAAAGAAATCAAGGGGAGGAGTTGTAAAGCACTCCACGTGCAGTCTAGCACAGTCCATTCTGATAAGGATCCTGAAGCTGATCAAGTGACTGTCATGTGTGTCACCCTGGTCTCCATCACCCTGGTTCTAAGTCATGCTCGTTCTATGGTTGAAGGTCAGCAAATCTCCCAGAACTGGGATGACTGAAGGTCAGAGTCTGCATCTTCTGAAGATAGTTCCTAGGATTCTTATACAAACATGTTGTTTATCTACAAGCAACATATTAGAGTCAGCATTTACAGCAGGGGTTGGGAACATCTGGCCCCATGGGCCACGAAGGCCCACAAAATCATTTGGTCTGGCCCTGTCAAGGCATTAGGGGTGAGTTAATGAAATGTTTGAACAAATATAGCACACTAATTTTTAAGTTGATAATTTTGTATGGCCAGCGAATTATGTTATAAATATCCAAATGGCCCTCAGCAAGAAAAAGGTTCCCCAACCCTGATTTACAGAAACAATGTCCAAAGAATGGCGGGGTGATTACAATTCCTCACGGTTTTCCACAGTGGCTGCACCAGTCTGCATTCCCACCAGCAGTGAACTAGTGTTCCCTTTTCTCCACAGCTTCACCAGCACTTGTTGTTTGTTGATTTGTGACGATAGCCATTCTGACAGGTGTGAAAATCTTTATCTATTTTAAAGGTATAAACTGAAATTTTATTCTCAGAAATTCATATTTCAGGGTAATTCAATGTCCTTTCCATGCATCTTTCTGAAGATGTAATGTTTTTGCAAAGGTATCAGAGTAAAACAGTAACTGCCTCTAAATGACAAAAAATCTTGCACAAACCCTCTGCGATTTACACAATCTTCCTGCACCTTTCCTAGTCCTCTTATTTGCTTCTTTTTAACTCACTCAGAAATAACTAACTTTAAAACAACCTACTTTCAACTATATGTTATCAAAACTATATACTTTTTTCAATGTAATTAGAATTCTTAATTTTTAGAAACCTTAATTTTTAGTGACAACTAAAAGTAAATCAGTGTTCTTTAAATTAGCAAACTTATGAACATATTTCATAACTTTCAGAAACAGGTTTTTCCACTAACACATATGTTCACATTTTTAAAAAGGCATAACGGGGAAAAAAAAGAGAGAGAGGAAAAAGGAAATAAAGAGGCATAACAACAATGACGTTGGTACTTTTAGGAGGCTGGGATATCAGGCTTGGGCTTGTTCCTGGGACTGAAGCAGCTCCTGGACCTCCAGTGGCTTGAATTTAAAAACACCATTTTCCCCTTTCACTTTGAGGTTGGGTCCTTGACCCTGCAGCTCCCACAGCTATCATAGGGTTTGGGGTGGAATTAATTTCTCCATTGTTCCTGGGAGCACAACAGCTCCCGGCGTTCTAGGAGAAGGATTTATAGCATTTAAAAGACTTATTTACTCAATATTTCTTTTTGAGTTTTATTGTCTGGAGGTGTGAGACCTTTTTCCTGTATTTGAGTTCTTATGATGTAACAACATGAGAGATCTTATCTTATTTACTAAACATTTGACAAAACAACTCCAATCACAAAATAGTATAGTAGTTCAAAGAACTATTCAGGGGCCCTCACTCTTCCAACCCCAACACATACATGCCAGCCAAGCCTTGTTCCAATAAAAGGTCATCTTTTTCTTGGTCATTGACTCATAACCACATGTGGACCAGTAATCCAGAATATAACCCAGGGCGTTGCCACTGGGTGCTGATGCCACGGCCCACCACGCTTAAGAGTCAAGGGTTACACACAAAATAACAGTTAGATAAAAGGAAGGAGCAAGTAACTAGTTAGCATTAAGATTCCTATGCAAATTTCTCTCAAGTAATAACATCCCAAATCAAGAAAACAGTTATTAAGACACCCCACAAGATGTAGGCAACAAGAAAAGTAAACAGTACCTCAAAATCCAAGTGCCAAAACCAAAAGAGCACTCCAACCAAATCCCACAACAGGGAGCTGGGATTTCTTTAGTTACTAAGCTGTGCCTACCACCAGGCGGCACCTATTGATGCCTATGGAATTCCAAATGGTTCAAAAAGCCCCAAGTGGTGGGGCAGGGACTCCTGGTCGTGCACACCAGACCAGCACCGAGAGAGAGCAGAGGACAGTCCCCTAGAAAAATCACTTAGCAGCTGCGAGGGTCTCCCAAGTTCTCTTGCAGGGTAGGTCAGCCACAGGCAGCCTGGGGAACCCCCTCCAAAGTCCAGGGACTTACCAGGAAGGGGCAGGGTGGGGGACTCCCGCTTGCTCCTGGCTGGCTTGCCAAAACTGTAACCAGAACCCAAGTTCAGTTGTATGTCACCACAAATACCAAACTCATGAGACAAATGCTGGTGAAAAATAATAGTGGTTAGTTCAAGTGCTGGACACCTTAGAAGATGGGTTTCAAAGCCCATCTCCCTATTTTGGAGCAGGCAGAGGGTTTTATAAGGAGGGAGAGGGAAAGCAGAACAAAGATCAAGGGGAGGGGTTGAAAAGTTCTCTACATGCTGGCCAGCATAGTCCATTCTGATAAGGATCTTGAAACTGTTCAAGTGATGGTCTGGTGTGCATCATCCTGGTCTTCATCATCCTGGTTCTAAGTCATGCTGGTTCAAGGTCAGCAAATCTCCAAGAACTGGGATGACTGAAGGTCGGAGTCAGCATCTTCTGAAAATAGTTCCTAGGATTCTTATACAAACACTAGAGGCCTGGTGCATGAAATTTGTGCACTGGGCGGGGGGGGGGGGGGGATTCCCTCAGCCCAGCCTGCACCCTCTCCAATATGGGACATCCCTCTCACAATCCAGGACTGCTGGCTCCCAACTGCTCGTCTGCCTGCCTGCCTGATTGCCCCTAACTGCTTCTGCCTGCCAGCCTGATCACCCCCTAGCCACTCCCATGCCAGCCTGATTGACACCTAACTGCTCCCCTGCCAGCCTGATCTCCCCCAACTGCCCTCCCATGCTGGCCCAGTCGCCCCAGCTGCCCTACTCTGCAGGCCTGGGCCCCCTCAACTGCCCTCCCCTGCAGGCCTGGTCACCCCCAACTGCCCTCCCCTGCAGGCCTGGTCTCCCCCAACTGCCCTCCCCTGCTGGCTCGGTTGCCCCAACTGCCCTCCCCTGCTGACCTGGTTACCTCCAACTGCCCTCCCTCCCCTGAAGCTTGTTCGCCCCCAACTGCCCTCCCCTGCAGGCTTGGTCACCCCCAACTGCCCTCCCCCGCCAGCCATCTTGTGGTGGCCATCTTGTGACTACATGGGGGCAGTCATCTTATGCGAGGGCGTGATGGTCAATTTGTGTATTACCTCTTTATTATACAGGATGTTATTTATCTACAAGCTACATATTAGAGTCAGCATTTACAGAAATAATATCACACAGAATGGTGGGGTGGGTTACAATTACCCACTGTTGCAGAATTGAGATGATCTCGGGTTTTTCTTTTGGCCAACAGTCCTGAGGTTTTCTGCAGTATAAACAATAACTGATGAGTTGAACCTGGCAAGTCAAACCTACCAGAGGAAGAGAAATTTAAAATCCATCAAATGACCCTAAACAGCTTATGCCTGCGAATTTCCTATTCTGGTCCCGGGAGCGTGAATTTCATCATAGTAAAATCATTTTTTCCTTTTTGATGATTTTGTTTGCAATTCTCTTTTATGACTTTCCTTCATGACTTTATTAGCAACTTTTAAGTTAAAGTGCTGCACAGCAGCCCCCGGGTTGGCAGACATTCCAGCGCAGTCATAAGTTATTTTAGCTGAAGGAAAATTCCCACTAGTCAAAACCAGACTCTGACTTGATCTCTTTTTAGAATGAACCTCTTAAACACAGCTCTGCTTTAAACAAAAATAAGGATAAATAGAACACTTCTTCCTCTAAAGGAAAGGTAACTGAGGAAAACTATGCTCTCCCAAAGCCCTGACATTTGGGAATAAATCTTGAGAAGCAAAACGCCAGGGGCACCTGAGCTTTTACTCAGGATCTTGAATGATTTGCAGATTTAAGTTAGGGCCAGCTCATTCCAGAATTCTGAAAAAACTACCCATGACTGATGTGTTGGAAGGACGGGCTTTTAGGTAGCTATTGGCCAAAGTGACTAAAGCAAACTTCTGTGGGGGAAACACACATCTTGTAAATTTGGAGTCTGACAATTGGGTCAACCAATTCCCCAAATGCTCATGTTTGAGTCCATTGCCAAAAGAGGCTGTGAGAATATTTTTCAGGAGCCCTTTTATCATCATTAAATTTCCATTAGGTGCTAGAGTTTAGGGCAGCACCACTTTGGTCTTTGGGGAAAAGGCTCACTTAAAATGGGAAGCAAGCATTCTGCCCACCCATGTACATGCCAGGTGCCTTAGTCCATTCAGGCTGCCAAAGAAAAAAAGACGGGGTGGCTTATTAAAAAAACAGAAATTTATTTCTCACATTTCTGAAGGCTGTAAGTCCAAGATCAGGCAGGGTGCCCCTATGATTGGATTCTGGTGGGCACCCTCCTCTGGTTTGCAGACTGCTGCCTTTTGGTGTCCTCACATGGCCACATGGAGATGGGGTGAGAGAGTTTTCTGGGGTCCTTTTAACAAGGGCACTAATCCCTTTCATAAGGTCTCTACCCTCATGAACTAATTTTTTCCCCAAAGTCCCACCTCCTAACAACATCACGTTAAGGGTTAGGATTTTAACATACGAATTTTCAGGCCATTGCCCTGGGACACTGTGCTGCAGATACCTCCATGAACCAGGACAGAGCAGTTCCCCGCCCCTGTTTTAAACCATTCAACAAATGTAAGCAAATAGATACTGTGCCAGCACTGGAGATACAACTATGAGCTAAAGAGATAGTTTTTCCCCTCATGGAACCTATGATCTAGTGAGTAACTTGTAACCTGATAAAAATACAATTAAATTGATAAATGCCAGAAGCAAAACTAATAAGGTGTGGTTAGAGATTAATGGGGATAGGAGTAAGATGGGGAAGCTTTTATGAGATACTTTTCCTCACAGAAGAATATAGCCATGTGACAAGACAAAGAAGGAAATGGAGTATTTATGAGACATCTTTTCAAAAAATATGTGGTTGTAACCCTGCTCAGCCAGATCTAGAAAGCAAGAGATTATATGGCTTGTCTGGGATCATTGACTTAGTAAAGTTTAATCTTAGCAAAATCCACCTGTGCATACAGAATGAAGTTAGACATTTGTAACAATGGGGAATTGTAACCCACCCTACCATTCTTTTGACATTGTTTCTGTAAATGCTGACTCTAATATGTAGCTTATAGATAAACAACATCCTATATAATAAAAGGCTAATATGCAAATCGACCGAACGGCAGAATGACTGGTTGCTATGACGCACACTGACCACCATGGGGCAGATATTCAATGCAGGAGCTGCCCCCTGGTGGTCAGTGCACCCCACAGGGGGAGCACTGCTCAGCCAGAAGCCGGGCTCAGGGCTGGTGAGCGCAGCAGCGGTGGCAGGAGCCTCTCTTGCCTCTGCGGCAGCGCTAAGACCCCTCGGGGGTCCCAGACTGCGAGAGGGCACAGGCTGGGCTGAGTGACCCCCCCTCCAGTGAACGAATGTCATGCACTGGGCCTCTAGTGTTTGTATAAGAATCCTAGGAACTAATTTCAGAAGATGCGGACTCTGACCTTCAGTTATCCCAGTTCTAGGAGATTTGCTAACCTTCAACCATAGAACTAGAATGACCTAGAACCAGGATGATGAAGACCAGGATGACACACACCAGACCATCACTTGACCAGTCAAGATTCTTATTGGAACAGACTGTGCTGGACTGCACATAGAGAACTTTTAAGTCCCATTCCCTTGATTTCTTTGTTCTGCTTTCCCTCTTTCTCCTTATAAAAAACTCTGCCTGTAGCAAGGTATTGACATGGCTTTGCCACAAGAGTCTCCCATCTTCTAAGGTATCTAGCACTTGAATAAACCACTTACATTTTCCACCAGCATCTGTCTCATGAGTTTGGCTTTCATGGTGGCAGGGAGGCCAAACTTGGGTTCTGGTTACACATTTAGTTCCCCTATAAAATGCCATCTACCTCATATGCGTTCAGTGTGTTTTTTCATCTGTGTGACTTACATAAAAGACCTTCTACCTACCTCGACATTACCTATTATCCATGTCCATGACCTTGATCACTTTAATTCTCTCTGTGAAAGAATGCCTATGCCTCTGTTCAGCATTAGCAGTCCTTGAGAGAACAATTTGAAGGCTGGAAGTGAATTTGTCTTCTACTAAGCTTGCTTAAAAAGTGACTAATTGGCCCAGCTGGCATGGCTCAGTGGTTGAGCATTGACCTATAAACCAGGAGATCATGGTTTGATTCCCAGTCAGGGCACATGCCTGGGTTACAGGCTCAATCCCCAGTATGGGGCATGCAGGAGGCAGCCGATCTATGATTCTCTCTCATCATTGATGTTTCCATCTCTTTCTCCCTCTCCTTTCCTCTCTGAAATAAATAATATATATGTATATCTGTAGATACATACTAGTATATATTTTTTACACTTCCTTTTCTAAGGTAGATACATCTTATTTTTTATTTTTTTATTTGAAGAATTTGCCTCTATATTTCATTATGTTACATGCAATAAACATTAATATTTCAAGAAAATTATTTTAAGTATAATAATGTTACATGCAATAAACATTAATATCTCAAGAAAAAAGATTTTAATTATAATAATATTACCAAAACTGTACTAACATAGTATAATATCACAAAAGTTGTAGGAAATATTAAAAATCTGCAAATAATAGGATTACTTCTGTTATATTCAAAAATATTTTTTTCTGGCTCTATTTTTGTTCAACAGTTTATGTTGTTCATTATATTCCACAAATGAGTGAGATCATGTGATATTTATCTTTCTCTGCCTGACTTATTTCACTTAGCATAATGCTCTTGGCCAAAGTGACTAAAGCAAACTTCCAGGGGGAAAACACATATCTTGTAAATTTGGAGTCTGACAATTGGGTCAACCAATTCCCCAAATGCTCCAGTTCCATCCATGCTTTTGCAAACAGTAAGAGTTCCTTCTTTTTTACAGCAGCATAGTGCCCTAGTTTTTTAACCCACTCATCTGCTAATGGGCACTTAGGCTGTTTTTAAATCTTATCTATTGTAAATTGTGCTGCTATGAACATAGGAGTGCATATATCCTTTCTGATTGGTGTTTCTGATTTCTTGGAATATATTCCAGAAGTGGGATTACTGGGTCAAATGGGAGCTCCATTTTTAATTTTTTGAGGAAACGCCATACTGTTCTCCACAGTGGCTGCACCAGTCTGCATTCCCACCAGCAGAGAAGGAGGGTTCTTTTTTCTCCGCATCCTCCACAGCACTTGTCATTTGTTGATGATAGCCATTCTGACAGGTGTGAGATGGTACCTCATTGTCATTTTGATTTGCATCTCTTGGATGATTAGTGACTTTGAGCATGTTTTCATATGTCTCTCTACCTTCTGTATGTCCTATTTCGAAAAGTGTCTATTTAATTCCTTTGCCCATTTTGTTTTTTATTGGATTGTTTATCTTCCTTTTGTTGAGTTGTATGAGTTCCCTGTAAATTTTGGAGATTAAACCCTTATCAGAGATAACATTGGCAAATATGTTCTCCTATGCAGTGGGCTTTCTTGTTGATGGTTTCTTTTGCTGTGCAGAAGCTTTTTATTTTGATGTAGTCCCATTTGTTTATTTTCTCCTTAGTTTTCATTGCCTTAGGAGCTGTATCAGTAAAGATATTGCTGCAACATATGTCTGATATTTTGCTGCCTATGGATTCCCCACACTTACAGACATAAATACTAGTAAATGATTGAATAAATATGTGAGGAGAGGAGACAAATTCCCATACAGAAGAATTTATTTTTGTACATTTATATAGACACTGGCCCCTTAAGAAAGTGGAGCCCAACTCCCTTCCCCTTAACTGTGGATTTAAGTGGTTTATCCAAAGAGTATAGTATGGACAGGGGGCAAAATATGCGGAAGACTGGTATCATTAGTGGTGAGTCAGGTTGAGTACCCTTGATATGACATGATAAAAATGGCACTTACTTCTGTGCTCTTCCTCCCAAAAACTATAGTCCCAATCAAATCAAGAGAAAAACATTAGACAAACCCAAATTGAGGAACATTCCCTAAAATATTTAACCAGTATTTCTCAAAATGTTAAGGTCATCTAAAGGAAACAAAGTCTGAAATGTCACCTTTTAGAGGAACCTAAGGAAACATGATGAATAAATGTGATGTGGTACCCTGGAGGGGATCCTTGGACAAAGGACTAGGTTAAAACTAAAGGCATCAAAATTAGGTCTGAGAAGAGATCGAAGATGGCTGCTGACGGGAAGGCAGGTGGTAAGATAGTGTGTGAGTAAGAGAATGAAAGAAGAGTGTTGTGGACGTACGGGGAGTGTCTATTTGTGAGTGAGGGACAACTACATTCCAAGGGACTGTTGGGGACTGCTGGACTGGGCTCCCCTGACCGGGCAGCCTCCACTGCTGCTGAAATCTATCCCAGAGCAACAGGCTCTGCTGCAGAGACCACACCATCCTGAAGGGGAGAGTGGCTGTGATAGGAAGCCTAGCCTTACCTTCAACCAGAAAGAATCGGATACCTGCTGGAACCCTACAACCACAACACCCAGGGACCAGCAGCGAACCCACGAACACCAGGTCTCAAGCAGCACAAATACGCAGACTCAGACGAGCTCTGCACCTTCTCACGGAAAGGTCAGATTCTGCCCAGAGAAAGGTGAGGTCTGTGATCCAGGCTGGAGGGAGAAACGCGGGCAGTGGGATCTAGAGGTTCAGAGGAAGTCTGCACCCCACAAAATCCGTAGCCATTGGGGCCAGCATAGTCCTCGAATGCGGAAGGGTGTCCCCAGGGCTGCTGACAGAAGGGAACTCTAGAAACCAACCCATAGCTGGGATGGGCACAAAAAGGCAGCCTGAAGCTTTACCAGTAAACCGGCTGCACTGTGCCAGGGGAAAAAGACGTGTGCAGAGACATGCGCAGAGTCGTGCACAGTGCTGGGGCGAAAAAGTCACGAGTTTGAGCACTTACTCCGGCTCTTTTTTCTCTTTAAATCCTTGCTTTTGATTACTAAGCCCAGTACATAGGATCACCCAATTAAAAAGACTCAGAGACTGCATGGGAAAGTTGTTTTTGTGGAACCTGGAGATTAGAGCAGGGAGAAATTATCAGAAAATGAGCTCTGGGGCAGTCTATTCCCCCAAACCAGTATTAAGTGCAGCAGGGAAAACAATATTTAAATACTAGGTAGAGAAGATTTATAGCCCCGGATGTCAATACAAAAACACTGCCACCCAGGGGTTGAATCACAAATTGACTCTTGTGTAAATAAGGCTAAAGCAATCTGAGAAACTAAGAAATACTGCCTGCTTGAAAACAGAATTGTGGCTTACAACACAGAGGAGTGGTGGAATGCAGGGAACTTCAATACTTCTGTCCTGACTACCTGACAGGCAACAGGCATGCCAAACAGAACAGTAGAGGAAGTGAATGACCTTCACTACTACACATTTTTATTTTTTATCTTTTATTTAAAAAACTAATTTTTTTCTTTTTTCTCACTTGATTTTACCTTTTTAGTTATTATATTTTTATCTTTAATGAGTATTATTACTACTATTATTTCATCTTTTTAAAGTTTCATTTTATTTTCTCTTATTTTATTTGATTTTATTTTGATGCTAAAGAAAAATGAAAATAGAATGTATTAATGTTCTACATTCTATTTTCATTTTTCTTTAGCATCATTTTACTCTATCTCAACTTTACCTTAATGCCAACACTCTCTTCCTCACATTTCCCCTTTTGCTCTCCTGTTTCTCTTACCCTATTCCTGCTTTAGATTTTCCCTGTTCCTTCTTATTACACCATTAAAAATTCATCCTACTTATATATCTAATTTCCGATCCCCTGCTCCAAGTTTATACACACTTCTCTCTTCTCTTTATTCACTATCCAATTTTTTTTCTCTCTTCCTTTTTTTGTTTGTTTTTTGGGTTTGTTTGTTTGTTTGTTTCCTGTTGTTTTCTGTTTTGTTTCATGTTCTTTGTTTTATTTTGTTTGGTTTTGCCCTTTGTTCTCTCTGTCTTGTTGTTTGTTTGACTATTGATTAGATTGGTTTTTTGTTTGTTTCTGTGATTGTTTCTATTTTTTGGTTTTTTCTTGCTTCTGCTTTTCCTCTCCTCACTTGTTATTAGTTGGTGTTTCTAGTTTGCATTCATCTCTGGGTGTTAATTGTTTGCATTTTTTTGGATTAGTTGTTCTATTGAGTTTTCTCTCCATATAAATAGATTTTCCCCCTTCTTTTTTATTCTCTTTCTTCTCTCTCTTACTTTTTTTTCCTTTCCTCAATATCATTTTTGCACTCTTTTTTTTATCCCCCAATTTTCTTTTCTCTGGTGGTCACCTTTATTTGGGGTTATTAGTATCATGAATACATTTCTTTCAGTACCTTGTGTGTTGTGCCTTGTTGTATTGTATTTTTTGCCTTTAAGTCTGTGCAGGAGAGATTGAGCTACATAACCAGACACCCAGAGAGGACAGATCAAGGGGAGACAAAGAAATAGCACACATACGAAAGAAAAGGAGGCATCACCAGAAAAGGAAGTAAATAAAATGGAGGCAAGCAGTATGTCATAGAAAGAGCTCAGAGAAATAGTCATAAGGTCATTGAAAAAGTTGGAAGACAAATTCAACAATATGTGTAAGCACCAAGAGGAAATGAAGATGAACCAAGAAGAAATTAAAAATGACATCACTGCAATAAAGAACTCAATAGAAAGCATTAACAGTAGACTAGAAGAAGCAGAGGACTACATCAATGAGCTAGAAGACAAGGTAGGAAAAAATACCCAAGCAGAGCAGCATCTAGAAAAAAAAACTTAAAAAACAGGAGGAGAGCCTAAGGGAACTTGGGGACAACATGAAAAGAAACAACATCCACATAATAGGGATGCCAGAAGGAGAGGAAACTGAGCAAGGAATAGAAAACCTGTTTGAAGAAATAATGACAGAAAATTTCCCTGATATAGGGAAGAAAAAACTCACACAAGTCCAAGAAGCTCACAGAGTCCCAAACAAGATGAACCCCAAATAACCGATGCCAAGGCACATTATAATTAAATTGGCAAACACCAACAACAAAGTAACAATCTTAAAAGCAGCCAGAGAGAGACAGAAAGTTACCTACAAAGGATCCCCCAATAGACTAGTGACTGATTTCTCAACAGAAACACATCAGGCCAGAAGGGAATGGAATGAAATATACAAAGTCATGCAAAGGAAGGGGATGAAACCAAGAATACTGTACCCAGCAAGGCTACCAATCAAAATTGAGAGTGAAATCAGGAGCTTCACAGACAATAAAAGGACTAAGGGAGTTTATTACCACCAAACCAGCAATGCAAGAAATGCTAAAGAGTCTTCTGTAAAAAGAAGAAATAGGAAGTGAAGAAGGAACACAGGGGTAAAGAATAAAAATGGTGACAAATAAGTACCTAGCAATAATATTTTAAATGTAAATGGATTAAGTGAACCAATCAAAAGACATAGGGTAGCTGAGTGGGTAAGAAAACATGAACCATATATCTGCTGTCTACAGGAAACCCACCTCAGAAAAATGGACACACACAGACTTATGGTAAAGGGATGGAAAAATGTTTTTTAGGCAAGTGGAAATGAAAAAAAAGCTGGGGTAGCAATACTTAAATATGACAGATTAGATCTCAAAGTGAAGGACATAACAAGAGATAAGGAAGGCCACTTCATAATACTAAAGGGAGCAATACAACAAGAAGTTGTAACTCTGGTAAACATATATGCACCCAATACAGGAGCACCCAAATACATAAAACATCTTCTGGAGGATATCAAGGGAGAGATTGACAGCAATACAGTCATAGTAGGGAACTTTAATGCCCCACTAACACCACTGGATGAATCCTCTAAACAAAAAATCAGCAAAGAAACATCAATCCTAAATGACTCACTAGATCAGATGGAATTAATTGACATCTTCAGAACATTTCACCCCAAAGCCACAGAATATACATTATTCTCAAGTGTACATGGGTCATTTTCAAAGATAGACCATATATTGGGTCACAGGCAAAGTCTCTATAAACTGAAGAAGATAGAAATCATATCAAGCATCTTCTCAGATCACAATGGCATAAAACTAGAAATCAACTACAATAAGAACAATAAAAAAAAATCAAACACCTGGAGGCTAAATAGCATGCTATTAAACAATGACTGGGTTGCCAAAGAGATCAACAAAGAAATAAAAAGCATCGTGGCAACAAACAACAATGAAAACACAACAATCCAAAATCTATGAGACACAGAGAAAGCAGTCCTGAGAGGCAAGTTCATAGCTCTACAGGCTTACCTCAAAAAACAAGAAACAATGGTAATAAATTATCTAACCCTACAATTCATAGTTAGAAAAAGAGCAACATGAAAAGCCCAGCATAAGCAGAAGGAAGGAAATAATAAGGATTGGAGCAGAGATAAACGACATAGAGACAAAACACACACACACACACACACACACACACACACAATACAAAAGATCAACAAAACCAAGAGCTGGTTCTTTGAAAGGATAAACAAGACTGATGAACTTCTAGCCAGGCTCACCAAGAAGCAAAGAGAGAGGACCCAAATAAACAAAATCAGAAATGAAAGAGGTGAAGTAACAACCTATCCCAGAGAAATACAAACGATTATGAAAAAAATAGTATGAACAACTCTATTCCAACAAAATGGACAACCTAGATGAAATAGACATATTCTTAGAAAAATACAAGCTCCCAAAACTCAACCAAGAAGAATCAAAAAACCTGAATAGGCCAATAACTACCAAAGAAATTGAAACAGCGATCAACAATCTTCCAGGAAACAAAAGCCCTGGTCCGGACAGCTTTACAGGAGAGTTCTACCAAGCAATCAAAGAATAATTAAAACCTATCCTCCTCAGACTATTCCAAAAAATTCAAGAGGAAGGCACACTTCCAAGCTCTTTCTATGAAGCCAGCATTACCCTAATCCCAAAACCAGATAAAGACACCACAAAAAAAGAGAACTACAGGCCAATATCCTTAATGAGCATAGATGCTAAAATCCTCAACAAAATTCTAGCAAATTGGTCTGAGCAATACAGTAGAAAGATCATACACCATGATCAAGTGGGATTTATTCCAGGGATGCAAGGATGGTACAATATCTGCAAATCAATAAATGCGATACATCACATAAACAAACTGAGAGACAAAAATCACATAATCATATCAATTGATTCAGAAAAAGCATTTGACAAAATCCAACACCCTTTCTTGATAAAAACTTTCAGCAAAGTGGGAATAGAGGGATCATACCTCAACATAATAAAAGCCCTATATGACAAACCTACAGCCACCATCATACTCAATGGGCAAAAACTAAATCCATTTCCCCTAAGAACAGGAACAAGACAAGGATACCCACTTTCACCACCCCTGTTTGACATAGTACTAGAAGTACTAGCCATAGTGATCAGATAAGAAGAAGAAATAAAAGGCATCCAAATTGGAAAAGAAGAAGTAAAACTGTCCTTATTCTCAGATAACATGATACTATACATAGAAAACCCCAAAGACTCCATCAAAAAACTACTAGAACTAATAAATGAATTTGGCAATGTAGCAGGATACAAAATTAACGCCCAGAAATCTATGGCTTTTTTGTACACCAATAATGAACTCAGAGAAAGAGAAATGAAAAACACAATCCCATTTACCATAGCACCAAAAATATTAAGATAACTAGGAATAAACTTAACTAAGAACCTGTACTCAGCAAACTATAGGACATTGAAAAAAGAGATAGAGGAAGACATAAACAAATGAAAGAACATACCATGTTCATGGACTGGTAGAATCAACATCATTAAAATGTCCATACTACCTAAAGCAATCTATGGATTCAATGCAATCCCTATTAAAATACCAATGACATATTTCAAAGATCTAGAACAAACTCTCCAAAAATTCATCTGGAATAAAAAAAGCCACAAAGAAGAACAAAGTTGGAGGGATCACAATACCAGATATCAAGCTATATTACCAACCCACGGTTCTCAAAACTGCCTGGTACTGGCACAAGAACAGACATATAGACCAATGGAACAGAATAGAGAACCCAGAAATTGACCCAAGCCATTATACTCAATTAATATTTGACAAAGGAGGCAAGAGCATACAATGGAGTCAAAACAGCCTATTTAATAAATGGTGCTGGGAAATTTGGTCAGATACATGCAAAAAAAATGAAACTAGACCACCAACTTACACCATACACAAAAACAAACTCAAAATGGCTAAAGGCAGGGGTCCTCAAACTACGGCCCACGGGCCACATGTGGCCCACCGAGGACATTTATCTGGCCCGCCGGGTGCCGCTGCCTGTCCTGCTTAGCAGCCGACTCGTCCCGGGCCCACAGTGCGCATAGGAATTTGTTCATAGGTTTTTTTTTAAACTATAGTCCGGCCCTCCAACGGTCTGAGGGACAGTGAACTGGCCCCCTATTTAAAAAGTTTGAGGACCCCTGGCTAAAGGACTTGAATGTAAGACAGGAAACCATAAAAATCCTACAAGACTCCATAGGCAGCAAAATTGCAGACATACACTGAGTGGCCAGATTATTATGATCTCTGAACGCATAATAATCTGGCCACTCAGTATATATATATTAGAGGCCCAGAGCATGAATTCGTGCATGGGTGGGGTCCGGCCAGTCTGGCCAGGGAGAGGGGACATGGGCAGTTGTCCGGCCTCCCTGCTGGTTGAACTCGTGGTTGAGGGGACAATTTGCATATTAGCCTTTTATTATATAGGATATACACTGAGTGGCCAGATTATTATGCATTCAGAAATCATAATAATCTGGCCACTCAGTGTATGTCATAGCAATATCTTTACAGACACAGATCCTAGGGCAAGAGAGACTAAGGAAAAAATAAACAAATGGGACTACATCAAAATAAAAAGCTTTTGCACAGCAAAAGAAACCATTAACAAAACAACAAGAAAGCCCACTGCATGGGAGAACATATTTGCCAATGCTATCTCTGATAAAGGTTTAATATCCAACATCTACAGAGACCTCATACAACTTAACAAAAGGAAGATAAACAATCCAATCAAAAAATGGGCAAAGGACCTAAATAGACACTTTTCGAAAGAGAACATTCAGAAAGCCAAGAGACATATGAAAACATGCTCAATGTCACTAATCATCTGAGAGAAGCAAATCAAAACAACAATGAGGTACCACCTCACACCTATCAGAATGGCTATCATCAACAAATCAACAAATGACAAGTGCTGGCAAGGATGGAGAAAAAGGAACCCTCCTTCTCTGCTGGTGGGAATGCAGACTGGTGCAGCCACTGTGGAAAACAGTATGGCATTCCTCAAAAAATTAAAAATGGAACTGCCATTTGACCCAGTAATACCACTTCTAGGAATATATCCCAAGAAAACAGAAACACCAATCAGAAAGGATATATGCACCCCTATGTTCATAGCAGTACAATTCACCATAGCTAAGATTTGGAAACAGCCTAAATGCCCATCAGCAGATGAGTGGATTAGAAAACTATGGTACATCTACACAATGGAATACTACGCTGCTATAAAAAAGAAGGAATTCTTACCATTTACAGCAGCATGGATGGAACTGGAGAGCATTATGCTAAGTGAAATAAACCAGTCAGTGAAAGAAAAATACTATATGATTTCACTCATTTATGGATAATAAAGAACATTATAACATGGTGAACAAAAATATAGATATAGAGGCAGAGAAGCAGTGAACAGACTGTCAAATTACAGCGGGAAGGCTGGGGAGGGTTGGGGGGTAAGAGATCAACTGAAGGACTTGTATGCATGCATATAAGCATAACCATTGGATGAAAGACACTGGGGGGGGTGAGGGCATGTGCCAGGGGGTAGGGGAGGCTGGGGGAAGGTCAATGTGGGGGGGGGGAAAGGAGCATATGTACTACTACTTGTAATACTTTAAACAATAAAAAAAAGAAATAAGGTCTGAGCTTTGCTTAATAATAGTATATCCATATTGGCTCATTTGTTGTGACAAATGTATCATAATTATGTAAGATCTTAACAACAGGGGCACAGGATATATATAATTTATCTGTACTGTTTTTGTGCCAGTTTTCTGTACATCTGAAACTATTTTAAATTAAGTCTCTTTAAAACAAATACAAAGTTGTGCATTTGTTGAATCTTCCATATGACTTCTCTTTTGTATTGTCCCTCTGAATATTCCAAAGTGAATATTCATTAGCTTTATCTTGGGAGGAGAGTTTGTTCTGCCACCTCTTGGCAGAAGCCCAGAAGATAAGGAAGGCTGGAGGGTGGGGAGGGCCAGCTCAGAATTGAGCATGTCTATCTGCCTGATTGAGGAATTCCTGTAGGTATACTCTAACACAGCATGTGCAGTCCCTATGTTTGAAACATCCCCACAGTTTTATTCTCTTCTTTAGTCACCAATTTCTTTCTCCCTTTATAGAGAATCTCTGAAAATCCCTGAAGACAGTATTTGCTTTTAGATGTTTTGGATTAAATCCTCTATTGTCTTTTCCCTTTGAATATTCTTGCTCTCTCTTTTCCCACAGAGATTCTCCCAGCCTTTTCATTTTATTTTAAGATTATGTTACTGAACCAGATGATTCAGCTTCATCCTTTGCTTCTTGGGCTCAAAAAAAAAAAAAAATGCACAGGCTGTGGGATTTAACAAACACTTCTACGTCTTCCATTCCAGACCCTGTCAGCTGCACTGCTCCAATGGCACTCAGAGTAGATCTACAACTCTGAACCCCATTCCTCCTGGATTTCAGTGCTGGCCTGCAACCAAGAACTTGCTCCAGCTGCACTGGCCTCTAATTTCCTTAACTTTTTCCTATTCTTTACTCTGGTTTTGGGAGTTAGAGATGGAAGAAAGGAGAGTCATTCATTCTTCACACAAGTGTTTATCAACCATCTATTCTGTGCCAACCACTGAGGTTACAGCAGGGAATAAGGCAGGCGAGGTCCCTGTCTACAGAGAAGCCACATTCTGACGGATGGGTAACAACTATAGAGCACTCATTACTGCTACAAGATGTATCTGCATGTGCGATTTCATTTCATCCTGATGATGATGGCACTAATGTTATTCTCATTCACTGAGACACAGATGCTAACTGAGGTCATGCAGCTGGTAAGTGATGGAGATACAATTGAAATCCAAGGACTCAGATTCCTATGCTTGGATTCCTAACCAGTATAATATTGGCAAAAATTTTCTTTTGGGTAGATAAATACTACCCTATTTCTATCTTTCTCTTTCTGCCATAAAAAGTGTGTATGCTGTTTGTTTGGTTTTTGTTTGTTTGTTTTTTGGTTAATCCTCACCTGAGGATTTTTAGAGAGTTCTAGAAGAAAGGGGGGAAGGAGAAAGAGAGAGAGAGAGAGAGAGAGAGAGAGAGAGAGAGAGAGAGAGAGAGAGAGAGAGAGAGAGAGAGAGGTGTCACACATCAGTTGGTTGCTTCCTAAACATACCCGCACAATTGAACCTGCAACTCAGGTACCTGCCCTTGACCAAAATCGAACACAAGACCCTATGGTGTGCGAGGAGGGGCCGATGGTCTATCCACTGAGCACACCAGCCAGGCCTTGTATGCTGTGTTTAAACAATGTCAGTGACATCTCATTATTGCAATTCTAAACGGAAAAAGCAGTTCCTTTTTAAGGAAAATAGTGCAGGTGGCATTCAATAGTCACTTAGGTAGCATCTATCACCTCTCTTTCCCACTTCCACAGTGAGCCGCTCCTGCCCCTCTTTCCTCCCTTCCCCCATTGCAGAGTATCCAGGTGGCTCAGGTGGGATACGGCCACCACCAACCCCATAGGTCGGTACTAATTTGCATGAACCAAACAGCCTGTGCCATCTTTGTGGCCACATGATTGGTAGGGATGAGATCAGTGTCTGGCATTCTAATAGCCACAGTGATTGGTTCAGGTTTATATAAGTAGAGCTGAGAGGTGAGGCTCTCTGTCCTCCCAGTTAGGAGAGAGGACCTACATAACCCTAACTGCTGCTGCAGCCATCAGGTAGGAGAAACTGAGAGCAGCACAAGTAAATGGAACCAAAGCCCTGGCCAGGCCACTTGGCTCATTGGAGTGTTGTCCCCTACCCTAAGGGGTGCAGGTATGATGGTATGATTCCCAGACAGGGCACATACCCAGGTTGGGGATTCCATCCTGTGGGGGACACCTATGGGAGACAGCTGATTGATGTTTCTCTCTCTCCTTCCTCTATCTAAAAATCAATAAACACATGCTTTTTGTGAAGATTTAAAATAAAATAAAATAAAATAAAATAAAATAAAATAAAATAAAATAAAATGGGCTGGAGTTCTTAGTGAGCCACCCTGCCATCTGCTTTGCCACTTGACTTTTCAGTGATATGAGCCAGAGGTAGGCTTTATTGTTTACATCATTTTGAGTTGGAGTTTCTTTTCATTTCATCCCACATCATGCCATTTGATACAAGTAACTTTTTATATTTAGGTAGATGAACTCTAAATGCTTAAGTACATTTTGGGGGGGTTTTTTGTTTGTTTTTTTAAATTCCATAAGAAACTGAAAAAAAGTAAGTTATCCAGAGGGCTTCAAACATCCAGAGAACATTTGCAAATAAATTTGGATTTCTGACTTATATGACAGAAAGGTAAGATACAGTAAAATAGAATTCACCTAGATGTGTTTCACACATGAAGATAATCAAGTTTCTGAGTTAACAGTTTGGGGCCAGATGTAACAGATGGTTAGTTAATTAGCACATGATAGGCTGGTTTGAGAATGTAGTGTCTTGGATTTTGTTACTAAAAACACTCCTGTTTTTGCCAAACAACACTGTTTTGGAGGTTTGCCATCACAAACACAGAGAGCTTGCTGTGATGATTTGTGTTTTTGGTGGGAGCAAGAGACACCACTAGGTTATAACAATGTGAGAGGCAAGACATCAGGCTGCTTGTGTGTTCAATTACTCGCACATTAGTTTAAAAGCACAGCTTCATTTTGTTAAATAATGAGTGAAGATAACAGTGATGTGATTAGGACTTCAAAATGCATGGGAAGTGGGTATTCTTCCAAGGACATTCCCTCCGTGTCCAATTTAATGTTCCATGGAGATCTTGTTCTCTGAGGAACAGGCCAGAGATGATTAAGAATCAGTGGAGATGCAGCACAGTAAAGCTCAACTTTTACCAAATCGGGAAGATCAGTCTGGAGAGGGAAGTTAACTCTGTAATCGAGACATCCCAGTATGTTTTCAGCTTCCCTATTAGCTTTATTGGCCCAAGAGGGCTCTGTAGAATTACACAGAAAATAACAGCTTTCCACTCTGCTCTTAGAACAAAATATTAAGAAAAGTCTGCCTGGCAGTGGTGGAAACAGAAGTGGTTAGAAGTATTTACCTTAATGATACAGGTATCATTAAATACTGTATCTGAGAAATGGGACATGGACAGACATAACCCATTATTCTCATAGGAATAAAATACATCTGGATCACTGCTCTATTAAAACTAATGAGGGAGAAACTCGTATAAGTAGAGCATCAAGTATACTCATGCAAGTGTAACATCATATGCAAGCAATGGCTGGGCTCTGAACAGAGTGTGCCCCAGAAACCAGTTTTTACGGGTTGTATGGAACTTGGAACATATTTTTTGATAGGAACAAATATAATTGTCAAAAGGCCAGCACATAATGCCCTCATAATGGAACAGTTACCGTAAAACCTAGCCACGATATTAATGTGCTTCTGGGGGAAGTGGTTCAGGCCACACATGGGTTGTTGCCCAGCTACAGTAGGGGTGGGGTCCTCCTTGACTGTCCCATGGAGATGTGTATAGTGAGGAGAAGGCTATTGATGGGTGGGAAGAGGCAAGGACTCAACTATGGAAGGGAATGGGACTGAGTGGCATGAGAGAGGGGGCGAGAGCATTATAGAGCCAGAGGATGAGAAAGTACATGGCTCCCCACAGAGTAAGTCCTGCTGGTGACTCATTTCTCTTTGAAAACCTCTTATCTTTGAGGACAGCATCAGATTTTGCTTTAGGTAACTTCGTAGACAAAGGAAATTATGGGGGCATTAATTCAACTCAAATAACCGAGAGGGTTCCAGTGAATCTTGATACAGCCAGGCTCTTCTGACTGTGAGCTATAGATCTCTGACATTGCTGAATACCTCTTCTGAGTTTTGTGTATTGGAATGTTCAGCACTTATGGCCAGCAGAAAGGAAGGTCAAAATTGAATAAATGTCAAACATTACCCTGATATGAATATCACTGTAATAAAGGCCTTATTTTATTTTATTTCTATTCAAGGCAAACAAAATTTGACTCTTTATTGAAATGTGAACAAAGTTAAAATTTTATTTTTATTTATTACTAGAGGCCCGGCACACGAAACTCATGCGTGGGTGCAGTCCCTAGGCCTGGCCTGCAATCAGGACCATCTTCCCCAGCTGCCCACAGCTGGCCCCACCCCCCGCTGCCACCCACCCCTGGTTCCCCATTCGCCATCAGGTGATTGGTGCCTGACAGCCGGGGAAAGGGGCCAAGAGGTGGTCAGTGCACCTCATAGTGACTGGTCCAGCAGTTGTTCAGGTCATCCTGGTCATTCTGCCATTAGGGTCAATTTGCATATTACCCTTTTATTATATAGGATAGAGGCCTGGTGCATGGGTGGGGGCCAGCTGGTCTGCACTGAAGGGGGCCCTGGATCAGGGTAGAGGGTCTCTGCTGGGTAGTGGGCTGGCTGGGGCAAGGGGTCATGGTATTTGCAGGCTGGCCACGCCCCCATTTGGGGTGGGGGTCTCCGCTGGAGGGCAGGGCCAGCCTGGACAAGGGGCCACTGGCAGTTTGTAGACCAGCCATGCCCCCAATTGAAGTGGGGGTCCCTGCTGGGGGTGGGGCCGGCCTGGGCGAGGGGCTGCCAGGGGGTTGCAGGCTGGCCATGCCCCCAATTGGGGTGGGGGTCTCTGCTGGAGGGCAGGGCTGGCCTGGACAAGGGGCCACTGGCAGTTTGCAGACCAGTTATGCCCCCAATTGAAGTGGGGGTCCCTGCTGGGGGGCAGGGCCGGCCTGGGCAAGGGGCCGTCAGGGATTTTCAGGCTGGCCACACCCCTGATCGGGGTTGGGGTCCCTGCTGGGGGTTGGGGCTGGCCCGGGCAAAGGGCAGTGGGCAGTTTGCAGGCCATCCATGCCCCTGGCTTTTTCAGGAAGGACGTCCAGAATGACATCCGGAAGACATCTGGTCTATCGGGTCTAATTAGCATATTACCCTTTTATTAGTATAGATTTGTAAATTTTAATTTAGTTCCATTTTATTTCAAGAAATACATGTTCATTCTTCCATGAAAAACTTAAGTACACATCTTTTACATAGTTTTTCTATATGAACAAAACCCACCTACAATGAAATGAATGATATAAACTTTTTTCTTGGGAGAAGGGTCCATACCTTTTATCAGCTCCTCAAAGCTGGTCAAGATTCGTTGCTCTACAAGAATGAAAGTCCAGGTTGCTGTTAATGAAAGAGTATAATGTGTGAACTCTTTAAGACTGGGAACTCTACTTCCCATGTTCTTTGATTCTCCCTAAAGACCCGGTTTCTTAATCTCCATATTTTTATATATGTCACCATCTATTTCACATTCTGGCAGGATAAGTACTCACTGGGGTCTAGTTACCTTTCTTCCCTTTTGTCTTCTAACTACCTCCACCTACTCAATGTCCTAGTTGTTTTCTTCAGGAATTATTCTCTTTGTCAATATTGTCTGCTACTCCTTAAAGTCTTTCTGATATTCCATTGTAATAATCTTTGCTCATTTTACCAGCTTTCTGTTTATCACAGCCTTCCTAAAATTCCTTCATGCTCCAATCTCTCTTCTTGGCAAGAATGGAACCATGAACATAAGCATTGCCTAAGCATTGCCTGAGCACATTCTATGGATGTTAGGTAATATGTTAGGTGTTGAGGATAAGATACGCAGTCTCTGCCTCAAGGAATTAAATAGCCTGGTAAAATCTTCCAGGACCTTCTGTCCCTCTGCTAGGAAGGGAAAGAGCTGTTGTGAATGAATAGTTTGGGTGCTACCCACCCTGGCATATTTACCTATCGAATGTGTCCCTGGGCGTTGTATGGGTGGTAAGGACATTCCCCAGTCTCATTTTATAGAGGGGCAAGCAGACATGCAGAGATGGTGGTTATTATATAATTAAATTAATTGAAAATTAATCACTAGCCAAAAAGAGTCCCATTCCTTCTTGACTGCTATGATTATGTATCAGTACTTTGAGGAAGATTGCTTTGGATTTTCTTTGATCAGCCAATCAGTTAACATAAATTCACTGAGCACAGGTAGATATATGCCAGATTCTGGGGACACACTCAGACAAAGACTTTTCTGGAGTTTGCAAGCTACTGGAGAGAAAGCAGATAGGGATCTGTTACACTGTCACTTCCCTCATTTCTCTTAAACCTGTTTTAATTCCCTGCCCAATTTATATAGGTCCTGTATATAGCTGCTTTGGTTCACTGAGTTGACCCAAACTTGGAACCCTAACTGCAGATCCTCCCGGGTGTGATAAGGTTCCTTACAGTGGCTCATTCAGCAGCAGTAACAATGGCTTCTCTGCTACTGTGGTTGATTTTACTGGCTATGCGTGGATTGCTTTTCAACACAGACAGTGGTAACCTTAACAACACTGAATGGAATCACAATAGTATTCTTTGGCCAAATTCTTCTATAGGATAGATGTCTAATTTGTGTGAACTCCTGTGAAACTCATAAGATGAACATGATCCTATCATTACTAAGAGTTCTTCCAGAGATATTTTAATTTGATTTCTGGGAAACAAATGGAAAACAAAAGCCTGAAATACAGCCTGCAAAGCATTTAAAAGTAAACATTTCAACAGAATGGGGTATGAACCTCGTGAGATTCCACTCCTCCCCTCATCTAAAGAGATTATAAATACTTTGCTCCAATGAGTTGAGAACATGACACATGTCCTTCTATTCTCATTAAAGACCTTATGCCAACATGCGATGGACCCAAGGATGTTCTTCAAATAGAACTATTTCAGAAGGAATGTATAACCTGGCCAGACAGGTGCTCTTATTGGTTTGAGGTTCATCCATACTTAGTTCTTTTATCCACCCATCTACAACCTGGGGGAAGGACACCCCTGTTGCTGACTACCTATACCTGCTATTCTCTGATGTGTGAGGAGCAGTGGTCTAAGCTGATTAGGGTGCCCACTCAGCACTGTGTGATTGTTAGTTTTATGTGTCAGCTTGGCTGGGTTGTACTGCCCAAGTATTTGTTCAAACATTATTCTGGGTATGTGTTAGGATGTTTTCTTTTTCATGTTTTAAAAAAATTATTTTTAATTATAGTTGACACATAATATTATATTTATTTCAGGTGTACAACATAGTAATCAGACATTTATATAACTTATAAAGTGATCACAGTAATAAGTCTAGTACCCACCTGACACTATACATAGTTATTACAGTACTAGAGGCCCGGTGCATGAAATTCATGCATGGGTAGGGTCCCTAGGCCTGGCCAGCAATCAGGGCTGATCAGGGCCTTCCAGCTGCTGACTGGAGCTTTCCTTCCCCCAGCGGCCGGCTGCTAGCCGGGGCCTTCCTTTGTTCCACGCTACCCCCTGGTGGTCAGCACACGTCATAGCAAGTGGTCAAACTCCCGGTCAGTCAAACTCCCAAGGGGACAATTTGCATATTAGCCTTTTATTATATAGGATTATTGACTATATTCTCTATGCTGTACTTGACATCCCTGTGATTATTTTGTAACTGCCTCTTTGTACTTCTTAATCCCTTTACCTTTAATACCCAGCCCACCAATCCCCTTTCCATCTGGCAACTATCAGTTTGTTCTCTATATCGCTAAGTTTGTTTCTGTTTTGTTTGTTCTTTTTTTTTTTTTTTTTTTTAGATTCCTCATGTAAGCAAAATCATATGGTATTTGTTTTCATCTGTATGACTTACTTCACTTAGCATAATATTTTGCATGAGACTAACATTTAAATGGGTGGACTTTGAGTAAAGCAGCTTGCTCCCCATAATGTGGGTGGGCTTCATCTAATCCAGCCGTGGGCAAACTACAGCCCGCGGGCCGGATCCGGCCCGTTCGGCTGTTCTATCCAGCCCGCGGAGCCGAAAGAGCGGAGGGTTCTCTTGCTCTCCCCTCCGCTCCTTTACTTTGAATTTATATTAGTTCACACAAACACTCCATCCATGCTTTTGTTCCGGCCCTCCGGTCCAGTTTAAGAACCCATTGTGGCCCTCGAGTCAAAAAGTTTGCCCACCCCTGACTAATCACTTGAAGGCCTAAACAGATGAAAAGACAAAGCAACAGTGAATTCTGCCAGCAGCCTTTGGACTTGTCCTGAAATATTTGGGTCTCCAAACTGCCTGCCCACCCTGAAGATTTTAGTCTTGACAATCTCCACAATTGTGTGAACCAATTCTTTAAAATAATCTATAGCTCTATTATCTCTCTCTCTCTCTCTCTCTCTCTCACACACACACACACACACACACACACACACACAAACACACACACATGCACACACGCACGCACACGCACAGCCTATTGGTTCTGTTCTCTAGAGAACTCTTGGTCAACAGATATGTATGCTACCAAGATCCCTTCTTGGGGAGTTCTTGCCCCCCAAACTTTGTGATGCCATAATTCTGACTACAAGAGAGACCCTTCCCTGAAATGCAGAAGCAGTCTTAGAAGTTGGAGGCAGAAGAGAGAACATGGAGGGAGGGTGGCTCTACATAGCAACCATGGAAGGCTGAGCCCATGTACTTTGTGCTGTGGCAACACCCCAGCTGACCACTGGATCCATTTAAAACATTAAATGTGATCCAACAAGACTTTTAGTGGCCTTATATCTGCTATGACGCTATGCTGCCAACTAGTGGACATGTCCGTGGACTGACTGACTGATTTAGTTAAAATTTAGACCTTTGGAACCCATTCTTTTCTTAATCAAATTGAGCATTCAACACCAGGAACTTTAAAATGAAATGTGACCTATGTACCAAAGAAGGAAGTCGTAGCAACAATAAATTATCTACCAGCTATTCTTCTACCCAAGCTCCCAAGGAGGATATTTTCAAGGGTGGGAATGGATGTCGCTGGCAAAGGAGATGATGTTACGAATCTCTTGTGTCCTGGCTTGACTGCTACTGGGATATCATTTTTTTTCTTTGTTTTCCCTATGGGAATATCCTCCAGAAGAAGTTGACTATCTTAATCAACATGTAACCTGTAGTGGTCCCACTTTTCAAAGGGCTTTCTTTGTTTTCTTATAGGGTCTATCACTCTTTGTCTGTTCCTCTCATCCCATTGTTATTAGAGCTGAGCCTTGTTTCCATTGTTTCTTGTTCTGATAGTGTGTACAAGCCATTGGCCTATTTACTGAAGTCTAGTAAGAAGAGTAGTAACTCAAATCCTATTTGCACCACTTTATTTAACTTAGTGAATGAAATACTTAGGAATGACAGATGTATCTGGCTAGGTCAAACTGACCAGAAGAAGGTTATCTCTGATTGATTTTGTATTTTTAAACATTTAAAACAATATCAATATCTAACTTAAACAATATATACTATGACTTTTCACTTCTCTTCCAAGGAAGATATTCAAAATAATATTCTTTGGGAAATGCTTAAGCACAGACTACAATTTATTCTTCTTTTCCCTTGTACCTCCAAGAGTTAAATAATCTCAAATAGATTTTGAAGTAATTGTCTATCAGCCCCATAGTGAAGGTACATTTATCTTTCGCTAATCACTAAATCCATAACTGTCACCCTGTTTGTCAAGAAGACCTTTGCCTACTCAGATAACCTAAGCATGTAACATCTCCCCAGATTACCTGGCCCCATACAGCTCCACAGTTTAACTGAGCACATGATAGCAGAATTCATTCATCATTTTGGACCTCAAACTTGTAGAACATTGTCTCAGAACAGTAGTTTATCACCTAGACCAGTGGTCAGCAAACTCATTAGTCAACAGAGCCAAATATCAACAGTACAACGATTGAAATTTCTTTTGAGAGCCAAATTTTTTAAACTTAAACTTCTTCTAACGCCACTTCTTCAAAAGAGACTCGCCCAGGCCATGGTATTTTGTGGAAGAGCCACACTCAAGGGGCCAAAGAGCCGCATGTGGCTCGCAAGCCGCAGTTTGCCCACCACGGACCTAGACCATGTCTCAGAATCACTTGTGGAATTCTAAAAATGTATGTATTCTGATTCAGTAGATCTAGAATGAGGCCCAACAATCTGTAGTTTTAACTTCACAGGTGATTCTGTTGTCAGAACAAAGAGCTGACTGTTCTAGACCTTCCAAGTCTGGTTTCCACAGTTTACTGAATACAGACTATCAGCGACATGGATTATATCAATTGATACTCAAATGAGAACTCCAGAATAGCAGCTCTTACTAAAAAAAAAACCCACATGCTGTATGTACTCACAAGAGAATTCAGTTGTGATGATTCACCGTAGCTGACTGGCCAGAACACTCCCTATAATATCAATCATTGTTCTGTTCCTGCTGGTCCCCTGCCTTCCCTGGCACCACTGTTACCATAACAGCAGGTCAGGATTAAGGAAGCTATCAGCATATGCATATAAGGAGTTCAGTAACTAGTGCTAGGCCCTAGGGGAGGGAGCCAGGGGAGATTTGTGAATTTGGGCTCACTTCTAGACACAATGTACATCCTGCCCAAGCCAGCTCCTGGAGCCACAACTTTTGACCGGCCAAGGAAACAGAAAATGTTATCTTCGAGGTATTCACACACCATGCATTTTATTAATGCTCATTTAGCTCACCAAGACTCCAGCCTTCCTTCTCTAACTCAGACACCTAAGTGTGTGTTGGAATAGGTTTTGGGTAACCAATGGTATTAAAATTAGCCACTGGGAAGTATCTGGGTCAGAGAGGTAGGTGAGGGAACCCTTCCCCTAGAAATGTTCTAGGGCCGTGGTCAGCAAACTGCGGCTCGCAAGCCACATGTGGCTCTTTGGCCCCTTGAGTGTGGCTCTTCCACAAAATACCACGGCCTGGGCGAGTCTCTTTTGAAGAAGTGGCGTTAGAAGAAGTTAAGTTTAAAAAAATTGGCTCTCAAAAGAAATTTCAATCGTTGTATTGTTGATATTTGGCTCTGTTGACTAATGAGTTTGCCGACCACTGTTCTAGGGAACCTTAGGGTCTGCCCTGGGTAAAACCTTCTAGGTTAGCACCATCCCTTCCTTCCCGGTGAGAAAGAGTCTAATCTGGTAGGAGATGGTGTCTAAGTTCAGTGAACCTTTCTATGAGTCATCCCACTAAAACTTAGGTTACAATTTTTAAAAATAAAAGATATTGCAACTATTTTCTTAGACTTGGGGAATGTTCCCAGACTCTGCCCACCCTCTGCTTCAAATCTTTTAACTTACCCCAGCTTCGTTGGCTTCTAGCCAATGGTCATGCTTGCACCTGTGTTTTCTCTCTACTTCTTTTCTTTTTCTCTAATCCTGGCCTCTTGGGATTGAATTTCCAATTGGATATTCTACAGGGCTCTGATTTAAATTCCTGTCAAAGATGCTACTTCTTGGATCTCTAGTGGTCAAGTGACCTTTATCCCAACACCCTTCCTAGGTTCTTGGGATGGAAGGAACATCACAACTCAGGTCTAAACTCCCATTCTGAGGTAGTTGAAAGGGCCAGCCCCAAAATATCCAGTAAAACTCAGTGAAAAAAATCACTGCCACTTCCTGCATGTAGGGAAGGAACTGCAGAAGAATACCTAGTCCAAGTGGGCTTTCTCCCTCTGATCCCATAGCAGTGACCAGCAGTACTGAGCTATTTCTTAATTGCTTCATTATTATTTAACCCTTGACTTCTTCTTGTTTCTTTTATCTTACTAGATTATTAGCTCTTTGAGGACAAAAATAATGTGCTTATCTACTTTGTATCCCCATAGTATCTGATATGATCTTTTACTTATAATAGGGTGCCAATAAACATTAATACATTTAGGAACTCTCCTGCACTGCTGGTGGGAATGCAGACTGGTGCAGCCACTGTGGAAAACAGTATGGCGTTTCCTCAAAAAATTAAAAATGGAACTCCCATTTGACCCAGTAATCCCACTTCTAGGAATATATCCCAGGAAATCAGAAACACCAATCAGAAAGGTATATGCAGCCCTATGTTCATAGCAGCACAATTTACAATAGCTAAGATTTAGAAACAGCCTAAGTGCCCATCAGCAGATGAGTGAATTAGAAAACTCTGGTACATCTACACAATAGAAACTACGCTGCTGTGAAAAAAAAAAAAGGAATTCTTACCATTTGCAACAGCATGGATGGACCTGGAGAGTATTATGTTAAACAAAATAAGCCAGTCAGAGAAAGATAAATATCACATGATCTCACTCATTTGTGGAATATAATGAACAACATAAACTGAGGAACAAAAATAGAGCCAGAGGAAAAGAAATATTTTAGAATATAATAGAAGTAACCCTGTTAGTTGCAGATTTTTAATATTTTCTACAACTTTTGTGATATTATACTATGTTAGTACCATTTTGGTAATATTATTATATTTAAAATCCTTTTTTTCTTGAAATATTAATGTTTATTGCATGTAATCCTATATATTAAAAGGCTAATATGCAAATCAACTGGCAGAACGACTGGTCGCTATGACATACACAGACCACCAGGGGGCAGATGCTCAATGCAGGAGCTGCCCTCTGGTGGTCAGTGCACTCCCACAGGGGGAGCACCGCTCAGACAGAAGCCCGGCTCACTGCTGGTGAGTGCAGCAGTGGTGGCGGGTCCTGCCTCCATGGCAGCCCTAACGATGTCCAACTGCAGGCCTAACCTGTCAGTGAAACATCCCCCAAGGGGTCCTGGACTGCCAGAGGATGCAGGCTGGGCTGAGGGAACCCCCCTGTCCCAAGTGCATGAATTTTGTGCACCGGGCCTCTAGTATTATTATATTTAAAATAATTTTTCTTAAAATATTAATGTTTATTGCATATAAATGGCTAATTATTTTGTATCTACAAACTGGTACTATATTTATTTTGTATATTGTAAAAAAATTAAAAATAAATAAATAAAAACATTAATACATTTAAACACTAAGACATAGGTAGATATACATAACTAGTGCTATCTCAATATAGTACAAAGACAAAAATGAATAGGGTGGGCTCAGAGGGATTTCTATGATCTTAAATGAAATGTACTGGTTGAATAATCAGAGGCCTTTAGAAAGAGTCAGCTATCTTGGCCAATGTGTAGAGGTCTGGGCAAACTCAAAGGATATCAGTGACTGAGTTGTCTGGTTCTGAGGCGGGGGCCATTCTCATCACTTTCTCTAGACCTGACTAGTGCTTTCCCCTCACAAGAGGTCCAATAGAACCACCATTTCAGCTTTTGGCAGACTCAACCTCTGGGCTCTGGAGGCCCCAACCTCTCAACTCCTAGTGACTCCACCATACCAAGGTCAGGGGAAAATTCAGGACAGAGTCTTACAGCGTTGGGGTAGGAACCACACCCACCATCTTTCCTGGAGGCTGAGGGGCACTTCCTTCTCACAGGAGATCCACTAGCCCTGATTCCACCAGAGGCTCCTTCAGTGACTGAGCCTAACAGGAAGCTGAATTTCAAGGTGCTTTGGGACTTTCACTGACCTGCTCCCAGGCCTGGTGCTGAAAAAAGCCAGGCTTGATGTGCAGCTCGGTCCTTCCTGCACATGCCCAAGCCCACAAAGGCCGCACAAACTGTGGATAACTTGTAGTTCCAAACAGGTTGCCAGACACAGACAGCATCTGACATTGATATGCAACAGAGTCCCTCTCAAGAGGCCCAGAATCAACATACCCAGTGGCCAGCTTCAGACAACATCAGAGCAGGATCCAATAAGCTTCACAAACAGCATATCCAAAGGGAAATCTCAGCAGGCACCAAACCCTCCTAAGGTGATTTTGGCTCTGTGTGGTCAGCCCCTGAACAGCACCTTGCACACCATGGTCAGGGCTGAGCCTCACAGTCAATCAGCTTGAGTATTGATCACATGCATGAATGAGCCAATAACAATCAAGACTCAGTTATAACAGGAAGGCCCACATAATCCATAAAAGGGACATTCATAGAGCACCTGGCTCAGGAGATCAAGGAGACTTCACCACTGGATACCACGGGACATCTAATATACAAGGATACCTCATTAAGACTGGAGTCATAGCAGATCTATCTAATATGTAGAAACAAACACAAAAAGGCAGCCAAAATGGAGACACAAGGAAACAAGCCCAAAATAAAAGAATAGGAGAATTCTTCAGAAAATGAGCTAAATGAAATGGAGGCAAGTAATTTATTAGATATAGAGTTCAAAGTAATGATTATAAGCATGCTCAAGGAACTACAACAGCATGAAAAAAAAGACATATAAAACAAAAAATAACCATTCAGAAATGAAGACTACAATATTTGATATTAAGAACACACTGGAGGGAATAAACAACAGGTTGGATGAAGCAGATGATTGAATCAGCAATTTGGAAGGCATGATAGAAAAAAATGCCCAGCCCTGACCGGTCTGGCTCAGTGGATAGAGCATCGGCCTGCGGACTCAAGGGTCCCAGGTTCGATTCCGGTCAAGAGCATGTACCTTGGTTGCAGGCACATCCCCAGTAGGGGGTGTGCAGGAGGCAGCTGATTAATGTTTCTCTCTCATCGATGTTTCTAACTCTATCCCTCTCCCTTCCTCTCTGTAAAAAATCAATAAAATGTATTTTTTTAAAAAATGCCCAGTCAGAGCAGCAAAAAAGAAAAAAAAAATTTAATGAGGATAGTTTAAGGGACCTTTGGGATAACATGAAGTGTAATAATATCTGCATCATAGGGGCAACAGAAGGAGAAGAAAGACAGCAACGAATTGAGAACCTATTCGAAGACATAATAACCAAAAACTTCCCTAACATGGTGAAAGGAAAAAGTCCAGGAAGCAAGAGAGTCCCAAACAATATGGACCCAAAGAAACTCACACCAAGACACATCATGATTAAAGTGGCAAAGGTTAATGACAAAAAGAGAATCTTAAAAACAGCAAGAGAAAGACAATTAGTTACAAACAAGGGAGCTCACATAAGACTGTCAGCTGATTTCTCAACAGAAACATTTCAGACCAGAAGGAATTGGCATAAACTGTGCAAAATGATGAAAACCAAGACTACATTTCCCAGCAAGGGTATCATTTAAAATTGAAGGAGAAATAAAGAGCTTCCAAGACAAGAAAAAGCTAAAGGAGTTTGTTACCAACAAACTAGTATTATAAGAAATGTTAAAGGGCCTGCTTGAATAGGTAGAAGAAAAAGAAGAGGAAGGAGAAGAAGAAGAAGACAAACTAGAAGGACATACTGGTAGTTAAAAAGATAAAATGGCTATAAATACGTACCTATCAATAATCACTTTAAATGTAAATGGGTTAGATGTTCTAATCAAAAGACATAAGGTAGCTGAATGGATCAGAAAACAAGACCCATACATATGCTGTCTACAAGAGACCCACCTCAGAAGGAAAATATATACAGAATAAAATTAAAGGGATGGAAAAGATATTTCATGCAAATGGAAATTTTTATAAAAACTAAGATAGCAATACATATATCTGACAAAATATACTCTAAAACCAAGGCTACAGTAAGAGACAAAGAAGGACACTACATAATGATAAAGGGAGCAATACAACAGGAAGATATAACCCTGTAGACATTTATGCACCCAACATAGGGGAACCTAAATATGTAAAGCAAATCTGGATGGACATAAAGGGAGAGATTGACAGTAATACAGTCATAGTAGGGGATTTTAACACACCATTGACATCACTAAATAGGTCTTCCAGACAGAAAATCAACAAGAAAATGGTGGCCTTAAATTACACACTAGGTCAGATAGATTTAATTGATATTTTCAGAGCATTTTATGCCAAAGCAGCAGAATATATATTCTTTTCAAGTGTACACAGAACATTTTATAGGCTAGACCACACATTAAGACACCAAACAAGTCTCAATAAATTTAAGAAGATTGAAATCATATCAATATTTTCTGACCATAATGGTATGAAACTAGAAATCAATCACAAGAAAAAAAAACTTAAAAAAAAAACACACAAAGACATGGAGGCTAAATAACATGTTACTAAACAATGAATGGGTTAACAATGATATCAAGGAGGAAATAAAAAGATACCATGAAACAAATGAAAATGAGAACACAACAGCCCAAAATCTATGGGACACAGGGAAAGTTCCAAGAGGAAAATTCATTATATTGCAGTCCAGCCGCACAAAACAAGAAAAATCTTAAATAAGCAATCTAACTTTAGATTTAAAGGAACTGGAAGAACAACAAACAAACACAAAGTGAGTAGAAGGAAGAAATAATAAAGATCAGAGAAGAATAATGAAATAAAGTCTAAAAAAATCAATACAAAAGATCAATGAAATCAAGAGCTGATTCTTTGAAAAGATAAACAAGATTGATGAACCTATAACCAGACTCATCAAGAAACAAAGAGAGAGGACCAAAATAATAAAATCAGGAATGAAAGAGAAGTAACAACAAAAGCCACAGAAATACAAAGGATTGTAAGAAAATATTATGAACAACTATATGCCAACAAATTGGGCAATCTGGAAGAAATGGATAAATTCCTAGAAATATGCAACCTTCCAAAACTGAATCAGAAAGAATCAGAGAATCTGAATATACATATTAAAACTAATGAAATAGAAGCAGTAATTTAAAAAAAAGAAACAAAATAAAACAAACAAAAAAAATTCCAACAAACAAAAGTCCTGGACCAAATGGCTTCACAGGGAAATTTTACCGAGTATTAAAAGAAGAGTTAACACCTATCCTTCTCAAATTATTAAAAAAGTTCAAGAGGAGGGAAGACTCCCAAGCTCATTTTATAAGGCCATCATTATCCAAAACCCGGTATAGACACTACAAAGAAAGAAAATTATAGGTCAATATCCTTGATGAATATAGATGCTAAAATCCTCAACAATATATTAGCAAACTGGGTCTAGCCATACATTCAAAAGATCATACACCACGATCAGATGGGATTTATTCTGGGGATGCAAGGTTGGTACAATATCAGCAAATCAAGAAATGTTATACACCACATAAACAAAAGGAAGGATAAAAATCACATGTTCATATACATAGATCCAAAAACACCACTTAATAAAATTCAACACCCATTTATGAATAAACTCTCAGCAAAATTAGAATAGAGGGTACATACCTCAACATAATAAAGGCCATATATGACAAACCCACAGCCAATATCCTACCCAACTATCAAAACTACAAGCGATTTCTTTAAAATTGGGAACAAGACAGGATGTCTGCTTTCACCACTCTTATTTAACATAGTGCTGGAAGTCCTAGCCACAGCAATCAAACAACAGGAAGAAATAAAAGGCATAAAAGTTGGAAAGGAAGAAGTAAAAGTGTCATTATTCACTGATGGCATGATACTGTATAGAGAAACCTAAAAATTCTACCAAAAAAACTACTAGAACTGATAAATGAATTCAGTAAAGTAGCAGGCAGAACAGAAATAAATATCTAGAAATCAGTTGCACTTTTTATACAGCAATAATGAACTATCATAAAGGGAAACTAAGAAAACAATCCCATTCGCAGTTGCTTAAAAACACACACACACACATAGGAATAAATTTAGTCAAGGATGTAAAAGACCCATACTCAGAAAATTATAAGACACTGAAGAATGAAATTGAAGATGCAAATAAGTGAAAGCATATACTGTGTTCATCAATAGGAAGAATTAACATCATTAAAATGTCCATACTATCCAAAGCAATCTATAGATTCAACACAATTCCTATCAAGATACCAATGGTGTATTTCACAGAACTAGAAAAAAATATTCCAAAAATGTATATGGAACCTTAAAAGACCTCAAATAGCTAGAGCAATCAAGAAAAAGAAGAACAAAGTTGGGAGAATCATGCTACCTGATATCAAACTATATAAGGCCATTGTAATCAAAACAGCATGGTGGCGGCATAAAAATAGACAATGGAACAGACTAGAGAGCCCAAAAATAAACCCAGATCTCTATAGTCAATTAATATTTGACTAAGGAGGCAAATACATATAATGGAATAAAGATAGTCTATTCAACAAATGGTGATGGGAAAATTGGATAGGTACATGCAAAACAATAATAAAACTAGACCACATTCTTACACTATACAACAAGAATAAACTCAAAATGGATTAAAGGCTTAAATGTTAAGACTTGAAACCATAAAAATCCTAGAAGAAAACATAAGCAGCAAAAATCTCGGATGTTTCTCCTAGCAATATTTTTTCTGGTATATCTCCTTGTGCACAGAAAACAAAAGAAAAAATAAACAAAATGGAACTACATCAAACTAAAAAGTTTTTGTGCAGCAAAGGAAACCATCTACCTAATAAAAGAGTAACATGCTAATTGACCATACCTTCGTGACGCCCACCAGCCAATCAGGAGTGACTATGCAAATTAACCCAAAAAAAAGATAGTGGGTTAATTTGCATACACAGGCGCTGAGTGGCTAGGGGCGAGGCCATGGCAAAGATGCAGGCGTTCCGTACCACCCCAGCTGCTCTGGGCCTCTGGGCAGCGTGGGAAGGCAGAAAGGCAGCTCCAGCCAGAGCAAAGGCGCTGCCAGCAGCCAGGGGAAGGAAGGTCCATTCTTGCATGAATCTTCGTGCATCGGGCTTCTAGTGCTATATAATAAAAGTCTAATATGCTAAGTGTCCAGTCATCTGGTCGGCCGTTCAATCAATCAAAGTGTAATATGTTAATGATATGCTAAGGCTGCTCAACCGCTCACTATTACGTGCACTGACCACCAGGGGGCAGACAGTCAACTGGTTGACCAGTCACTATGAGATGCACTGACCATCAGGGGGAAGACACTCCAACTGGTATGTTAGTTTGCTGCTGGGGTCCAGCCGATAGGGACTGAGCAAGACAGGCTGGACATGCCCTGGGGCCCTCCCACAGTCCATCCCTGGCTGGCCAACCTCCCTCATCTCTCCCTGACCCTGATCATGCTCCGGTGGGGTCCCTTGGCCTGGCCTGAACCCTCTTGCAATCCAGGACCCCTTGGGGGATGTCGGAGAGCCGGTTTCAGCCCAATCCTGCAGGCCGAGGGACCTCACTGGTGCATGAATTAGTGCACCGAGACTCTAATCAACAAATAAAAAGACAAACCACTGAATGGGAGAACATATTCATCAATGATACATCTGATAAGGGCTTAATGTCATAAATTTGTAAGGAATTTATAAAACTCAACACCAAAAAACAAATAATCCAATTAAGAAATGGGCCAAGGACCTGAATAAAAATTTCTCCTAAAAGGACATATAGATGGCCAATAGACATATGAAAGAATGCTCAACATCACTAATCATCAGAGAAATGCAAATTAAAATCACAATGAGTTATCACCTCACACCTGTCAAAATGGCTATCATCAACAAATTGACAAAAAGTGTTGGCAAGGATGTGGAGGAAAGGGAATCCTTGTGCGCTGCTGGTGGGAAAACAGACTAGTGCAGTCACTGTGAAAAGCAATATAAAACATTAAAAATGGAACTGCCTTATGACCAAGCAAATCTACTTCTGGGGAAATCCTAAATAGTAAAAGGCTAATATGCAAATTGACTGAATGGCAGAATGACAGGTTGCTATGATGGGCACTGACCACCAGGGGGCAGACGCTCCATGCAGGAGCTGCCCCCTGGTGGTCAGTGTGCTCCCACAGGAAGAGCGCTGCTCTGCCAGAACCGGGCTCAAGACTGGCGAGTGGAGCATTAAGGAGGTTCGACTGCCAGCTTAGGCCTGGAGCGGGCCTAAGCTGGCAGTCAGACATCCCCTGAGGGGGGTGCAGGCCCCCCCCCAAGGGCACGAATTTCATGCACTGGGCCTCTAGTATATGATAAAACCTGAAACACTAATTCAGAAGAATATATACACCCTTATATTCACTGCAGCATTATTTACAACTAGTGGCCTGGTGCACGAAATTTGTGCACATTAAATGGGGATTAATTAGAGGAAATAATTTAATATTGCTATTTGCCCTTTCTCTATAATAGAAGTGTCAGAGATGAAAGAAAATTAGTAAAATGTATATGAAAACCTTCCTCCTGTCAGAGTCTGCAGCACACCATGGGACCCAGAGTCAAGTCCCTGCCCACCCACATGCACCTCAAAATCGCATGAGACCCAGACCCGGCCGGCCCCCACCCCTCATTGGGATAGATCCAGACCTGGCTAGTCCCACCATTGTCAAGCCCCGCTGGGCAGGGGGCATAGCCTCAGGTCCCCTGGCCTGGTGCCAGGATGGGGGGCGTGGCCTGAGGTCCCCCAGCCCAGACCGAGGGGAGGGGGGGTGCATGACTTTAGGTCCCCCGTCAAGCCCCGCCAGGTGGGGGGCATGGCCTGAGGTCCCCTGCCAAGCCCCACCAGGCAGGGGGGGGAAGGGGAGGGTGCAACCTCAGGTCCCCTAGCCCGGCACTGGGAGGGGGGAACAGCCTCAGGTCCCCTGTTAAGCCCCATCGGCAGGGGGCACAGCCTCAGGTCCCCTGGCTTGGTGCTGGGGCGGGGGGTGCGGCCTGAGGTCCCCTGTCAAGCCTCACCTGGTAGGGGGCATGGCTTGAGGTCCCCCCGCCTGGTGCTGGGGTGGGGGGAGCAGCCTGAGGTCCCCTAGCCCAGCACCAGGACGGGAAGTGCACGTTTGGGTCCCCCGTCAAGCCCCACCAGGTGGGGGCGTGGCCTGAGGTCCCCTAGCCTGGCACCAGGACGGGAAGCGCACCTTGAGGTCCCCTGTCAAGCCCTGCCGGGTGTGGAAGGTGGCCTGAGGTCCCCTGTCAAGTCCTGCCAGCCTGAGGTCCCCTGTCAAGCCCCACGGGGGTGGGGGAGGGTGTAGCCTCAGGTCCCTGCTGATTGCTTGTTAAGGCTCCTTATGGGAACTTGGCCTCAGCTGTGGGTGCAGCCATCTTTGTGATGGAGTGATGGTTAATTAGCATATTCCCTCTTTATTAGATAGGATAGCCAAGATTTGGAAGCAGCCCAAGTGCCCATCAGTAGACCAGTGAATAAAAAAGCTGTGGTACATTTAAGCAATGGAATACTACTCAGCCGTAAAAAATAAATAAATAGGAAATTTTACCTTTTGCAATAGTGTGGATGGACCTGGAGATTATTATGCAAAGTGAAATAAGCCAGTCAGAGCAGAATAAATTAACAAAGTAGAGATAGACTCATGATACAGAGAACAGACTGACCACTGTTAGACGGGAGGAGGCTGAGACTTGGGTGAGAAGGGTGAAGGGGTTAAACAAAGAAAATAAAGACTCATAGACTCCGACAACAGTATGGTGATTGCCAGAGGGAAGAGCATATGGGGGGAGGTAGAAGAAGGTAAATGAGGGAGAAATGGCAATGCAAGGAGATTTGACTTGGGATGGTAAACACACAATACAATATATAGATGACATATTGTGGAATTGTACACCTGAAACCTATATAATTTTATTAACCAATGTCACCCCAAAAAATTCAATTAAAAAGCACACAGTTTAACCAATTTAAAGCCAGTGATAGATTCTGTGGGTGATGGGAGCATAACAAAAGCATGTCAGGAAATATGATTCAGGTTTCTAAGTGTGAGATAAAACAGAAGGCAGGAGGGTTGGTGAGGAGATGATTATAGGGCAGTGGTCGGCAAACTGCGGCTCGCGAGCCACATGCGGCTCTTTGGCCCATTGAGTGTGGCTCACCCACAAAATACCATGGCCTGGGCGAGTCTCTTTTGAAGAAGTGGCGTTAGAAGAACTTTAAGTTTAAAAAATTTGGCTCTCAAAAGAAATTTCAATCGTTGTACTGTTGATATTTGGCTCTGTTGACTAATGAGTTTGCCAACCACTGTTATAGGAGAATGTGAAAGGGGGTTCAGTGTGAGTTAATGAGCGGCCTTTGTGACAGCCCTTTTTAAGTGATGTCAACTGCCCACAATCAATGACTCATATGTTACTCCAGCTGGGTCCCTGAGTTTGCCTGAGCCCAAGCACTTCACTTGGGGTACCGTTTTGCAGGCTGACTGCTCCCTCGCCTGCTTATTTTTCCTACAGACTTCCTACCACCAGTTCCTAGACCTCTGCTTGCTGCCAGCCCATGCGTTTCTTCAAGGACTCGTGTGACTTGCTCTGTGCTGCAGTACTGTGAAAGTAAGGCTGCATCTTCCCTGAGGGGATACTCCATAGACATCTCATACAGCTCCTCTAAAATTTAAAATAGTGGACACAAGTTAAGTTTTTCATAAATCCTTCAAAAAATCGACCTTTTTCACTTTGCATGTGGTGGGGGTTGGTGAGGCAGTGAGAAAGCAGGGAGAAGCAGGAGATGCATTTTGGGCAAGATAGGAGGAGTATTTTCTGGTGCACCTTGGCCTTTGTTTTTTTGTTTTGTTTTGTTTTGTTTTGTTTTGTTAAATATATTTTATTGATTTTTTACAGAGAGGAAGGGAGAGGGATAGAGAGTTAGAAACATCGATGAGAGAGAAACATCGATCAGCTGCCTCCTGCACACCCCCTACTGGGGACGTGCCCGCAACCAAGGTACATGCCCTTGACCGGAATCGAACCTGGGACCTTTCAGTCCGCAGGCTGACTCTCTATCCACTGAGCCAAACCGGTTTTGGTTTGGCCTTTGTTTTTGTTTTGTTTTGTTTTTGAGAGTAGTAAAGCCCAAAGCACAACTTGCTTTTGATTATCTGTAATGGTTGAAAAAGACCTTTTGTCTTGGGCAAAGCCAGAGCGGAGTTTATATAGCAGTGATATTATCCCAGGTACTTGATTTGGGCTCCGTAATTAAGGCTAAGAGTGATAAGCACAAAATCTCTATAGAGAGAGCTGAGGCAATAAGTATAACAGGCTGAAAATTGTGCTAGATTAAAAGACTAAGAGATCAACTGAAGGACTTATATGCATGCATATAAGAGTAACCAATGGATGCAAAACATTGGGGGGTGAGGGCATGTATGGGAGTGGAGTGGGGGGGGGGCGGAAATGGTAAGATATGTACACATATAATACCTTAATAAAAAATTAAAAAAATTAAAAAATAATAAAAAATAAAAGACAGGATTTCAGATGCATCTGGAATTATGGCCAAATTGACTCTAGTAATGTAGGTGAGCTGTTTAAATCAGAAGCACTGGGTTTCTGAAACGGGCTGAGGTACAGGGTTACGTGTCTGTTTTCATGAGGTCCTGGCCCACAGCTGTATGTGTGTGCGTGTGTGTGTGTGTGTGTGTGTGTGTGTGTATTTTTGAGTTTAGCTCTGAGAAACTGACTTAGGGAATCAGAGACTATCGTGTGTGCTTCCCAGTTCCAAAAAAAAAAATTGTTTTTTTCTCATAATAAGTCAGACATTCTAAATCTCATGTGGAAGTATTCAAAAATACAGTAACTGAAAAGACTTTAGTCAAGCTATTAACAGCTTGCTAGTACTAAATAAGGAAATGGAGATGATCCCACTGGGGCTCAAGAACCTCTGTGTAGATTGCTAAGCTGTTCCTGTCCCATTAAAGGTTGCGCCACAGTTTGGCCTTCCTGCCACATCTGTCTGCCCTGCCTCTTGGATCCCCCCCAAGATACTTCAAAGTATGTATTTAACTTAAGAACACTTCAAATTTTAAGTAAATTAAATGACTAGGAATAAAATCACTGAATTTAAGTATAATCATAAAATCTATCTTTATGCTATCAAGTTCATCACGTAATTACATAAACCTATCAACCAATGACAAAATTTTAACACAAAAATCATACTCTTTGAAATGATTATATCACAAATGTCATTGTATTAAATGGAACAGAAACAAGGACAATCTCCATTTCTTACTGAGCACTAAAAACATTGCATACTAATATAACTGCATAACTTGCCTTTTATTAAACCACTTATATTGTGTTTTCCATGTTTGCTGTCAAGGCATTAAAGTGCAGAAAACATGCACAGAGTATATTTGTTTCATGCTGGTAAATTGATACCATGTTGTGTCTGGGGCCAGAAGATTTTCTCATATTGTGAGGTCTGCTAATATTTGACTCAGTCTATATTTTGGAAACTATTTCACAGCTATTAGTAGTTCTAGAGGCTGTATTCAAGTTTTGTAAAATGTCAAATTGGAGTAAATATGTGTTTTTCTGACCATACTATCAACACACACACACACACTTACAGAAAAATATTAGATTATACAACTAAGCATAACAAAGAAAATAAAAGGAATCTAACACATTCCTTCTGAGAATTAAGTCCTGTTAAAGCTTTGATGCCCGTTCTCCCAGGTCCTCTGCTGTCTACACTGAGTGGCCAGATTATTATGATCTCTGAACACATAATAATCTGGCCACTCGGTATATATATATTAGAGGCCCGGGTGCATGAATTCGTGCCTGGGTGGGGTCTGGCCAGCCTGGCCAGGGGGAGGGGACATGGGCAGTTGTCTGGCCTGCCTGCTGGTCGAACTCCTGGTTGAGGGGACAATTTTCATATTAGCCTTTTATTATATAGGATATACACTGAGTGGCCAGATTATTATGCATTCAGAGATCATAATAATCTGGCCACTCAGTGTATGTATGTAGTAGGTGACCAGCCATCCCCATTTGCCATGGTTAACATGAAGCTCATATAAAATACCTCATATTTATAACAGCTTAGTTTTAAGCTGATGACAAGCTAATTTAGAATGCATACTAAAACTACATTTTTAAACCTCCCTCATTTTTATGTTTTAATGTCACACTTTACATATTTTTATCTCTTACCAATTTTGTTATTATAGTTATTTTTTTAATATATTTTATTGATATTTTTACAGAGAGGAAGGGAGAAGGATAGAGAGCTAGAAACATCAATGAGAGAGAGAAACATCGATCAGCTGCCTCCTGCACACCTCCCACTGGGGATGTGCCCGCAACCAAGGTACATGCCCTTGACCGGAATCGAACCTGGGACCCTTCAGTCCGCAGGCCGATGCTCTATCCACTGAGCCAAACCAGTTTCGGCTATAGTTATTCTTAATACTTTTGTCTTTTAGCCTTCATACTAGATTTATATGTGATTTAGTCACCATGACAACTTATTAGAGTATTCTGAATTTATATTCATCTTTACTAGGACAATTTATACTTTTATATGTTTCCTGTTACTAATTAGCATCCTTTTGTTTCATTTTGAAGAGTTCTTGAAAATTTCGATAAGACCAGTTTAGTGGTGATGAACTTCTTTAGCTTTGCTTGTCTGGGAAACTCTTTAGCTCTCCTTAATTCTAAAGGATAAATTTTCTGAGTAGAGCATTTTTGGTTAAGCAGGTATGTTTTCCTTTGAGCATTTTGAATATCTACTAGCACTCCCTTTGGCCTGCAACATGCTGAAAAAAATCTGCTGATATTTTTATGAAGGTTCCCTTGTACAGAACACGTTGCTTTTCTCTTTCTGCTTTAAAGATTCTCTTCTTATCTTCAACTTTTGGCATTTAATTATAGTATGTATCAGTGTTTGTCTCTTTGGATTCATCTTATATGGAACATTCTGGGCTTCTTGGATTTGGAGGTCTGTTGTTGTTCTTCCCAGATGAGGTAAGTTTTCAGCCATTATTTCTTCAAGTAAACTTGCTGAATCCCCCTCCCTGCTTCTGTGACCTCCATAGTGCAAATAATAGTCTGCTTGATGTTGTTCCATTGGTACCTTAATCTACCCTATTTTTTATTCCTTTTTTTATTCTCTTCTATTTGAGTGAATCTCACTGCCCTGTCTTTGAGTTTGTTTATCCCCTTTTTTACACTTTATCTGTTCTGCTGTTGAATCCCTTTAGTGAATTTAAGTTCTGTTATTGTATTCTTCAGCTCTGTAATGTGTTCAGTACTTTCTTATGTTTTCTATTTCTTTGTTGAAATCCTCACTTTGTTCATGTATTATTCTCCTGTGCTCTGTGAGAAATTGTTTTGAATTTTTAATCAAGCAAATCTCATCTTCATTCTATTAAAGTCTGTTTCTTAACTTTTAACTCCTTTTTGTTGTTGTTTAGAACATATTCCTGTTTTTCATTTTTAATTTTCCTTGACTCTCTGTGCATTAATTAAAAGAGCCAACTCTCCTAGTCTTAAGGGAGTGGTCTCCTGTATGTGATTAAACATTACTCAGCACTGCCAATCTTAGTTGTCTCTCTAACCTTTGTGATCGTCCAAGCCACCTTCTTTGGTTTAGTGATTCCATAGTTGAGGGTATGCCAAGCCTTTCAGTGTCCCAAAGGGGAGGATGTCAGTCAGCCCCTGGATGCAGGTGATTGGAAGCTGCAGCTTTTATTTATTTATTTTTTTTTGGGGGGGGGGGTTCACATATATTTATTGATATATAACACACATACCATACAATTAGTTTTTAGTATATTCACAGTTGTACAACCAGCACCACTAATTTCAGAACATTTTCATCAATCCAAAAATAAGCACCAAACCTATTAGCAGTCATTCTCCATTCCCTCCTCCTCCAGCTGCTTCCAAATACTGCCTATTGTGAATAACACTGCAGTGAACGTAGGGTTGCATATATTCTTTTGAATTCGTGTTTCAGATTCTACGGATATATTCCCAGAAGTGGAATGTCTGGGTCAAAAGGCAGTTTCATTTTTTATTTTATGAGGTAACCCTGTACTGTCTTCCACAGTGGTTGCACCAATTTGCAATCCCACCAACAGTGCCTGAGGGTTCACTTTTCTTTATATCCTCACCAGCACTTGTTGTTTGTTGATTTATTGATAACTAGAAGCCTGGTGCATGAATTCACACAGGGGTGTTGGAGGAGGTGGGGGGAGGGGCCGTGTCTGCCGCCATCCACCTCTGGTTCCATGTCCCAGCCCGGGGCCCGGAGGCCCCAGCAGGGTGGGGAGAGGAGGCAATAGTCACTGGGCCGGGCACAGGGCACAGTCGACACCCTGCCACCAGGCAGTTCCCTGCCTCCCCCCTCCCTCATCCTTCCCTCACTGCTGGGCCACCACAGTGGACAGGTGGCCCCTAGGGAAGAGAGAGGATGGGAGCAAGACAAACCCTTGTGTTGAGGGCTGACTTTTAATAGATCATAGCAAGGGAGCTGCTCTGCTACGTATGAAACCCCTACCCAGAAGCAGGTCATCTACGAATGGTTTAGCACCAGGGGCCAATGGGGGCTGGCCAGCTCAGGGGAGGGGCCACGGGAAAATGCCTGTGGGAGCACACTGACCACCAGGGGGCAGCTCCTGCATTGAACATCTGCCCCCTGGTGGTCAGTGCGCGTCATAGCAACTGGCTGATGGGTCATTCCAGTTCTAACGGTCACTTAGGCTTTTCCTATCTAATAAAAGAGTAATATGCAAATTAACCATCACTCTGCTACACCAACAAGCCACGCCCACCAGCCAATCAGGAGCAAATATGCAAATAAACCCAGCCAAGATGGCTGTGGCCACAGAGAGCAGGAAGGAGGCTTGGCTTTCCCTGGCAATGGAGGAAGCCAAGCTTTCTGCCTGCCCCTGCCGGCCCAGGCCTCCACTCAAGGCTACAAAGTTTCAATGATAGAAGATACATAAACCCCAACAGAAATGGCAGCAGCCACGGAGCTGGAAAGAGCAGGAGGCTGGGGTTACCCCTGGTGATGGAGGAAGCCAAGCTTTCCACACACCCTGGCCAGCCCAGGCCTCGCTTAAGGCTACAAAGTTTCAATTATAGAAGATACATAAATCCCAACAGAAATGACTGCCGCCACTGAGTGAGCAGAAGGCTTGGCTCCCCTCGAGGCTACAAAGTTTCAATTATAGAAGATAAATAAACCCCAGATACCAGGGCCTCCGCTTGGGTCGCCAGGGGGTGTGGCCAGCCTACAAACCACCACAGGCCCCTCACCAAGGCTGCCCCACGCCCCAAGGGAACCCCCACCTTGATCCGGGACACCCTTCAGGGCAAACCAGCTGGCCCCCACCCGTGCACCATCTATCTAATAAAAGAGTAATATGCAGATTGACCATCACTCCAACACACAAGATGGCTGCCCCCATGTGATCAAAGATCCTGCCCCCATGTGGACACAAGATGGCCACCACAAGATGGCCAGCAGGGGAGGGCAGTTGGGAGGGACCAGGCCTGCAAGGGAGGGCAGTTGGGGGCGATCAAGCCTGCAGGGGAGGGTAGTTAGGGGTGACCAAGCCGGCCAAAAAGGGAAGTTGGGGGCAACCAGGCCTGCAGGGAAAGGCAGTTGGGTGGGACCCAGGCCTGCAGGGGAGACCAGTTGGGGGGACCAGGCCTGCAGGGGAGGGCAGTTAGGGGTGACCAGGTCGGCCGGGGAGGGCAGTTAGGGGCAAACAGGCTGTCAGGGGAGCAGTTAGGCATCAATCAGGCTGGCAGGGGAGTGGTTAGGGGGTGATCAGGCTGGCAGGCAGAAGCAGTTAGGGGCAATCAGTAAGGCAGGCAGGCAAGCAGTTGTGAGCCAACAGTCCTGGATTGTGAGAGGGATGTCCAACTGCCCGTTTAGGTCCGATCCCACCGGGATCGGTCTTAAACAGGCAGTCGGACATCCCTCGTGGGGTCCCAGATTGGAGAGGGTGCAGGCTGGGCTGAGGGAGACCCCCCTCCACCGTGCACGAATTTCAGGCACCGGGCCTCTAGTATACATATAGATAGCCATCCTGACAGGTATGAAGTGATATCTCATTGTGGTTTTAATTTGCCTTTCTCTAATGATTAGTGATGTTGAGCATGTTTTCATATATCTATTGGCTATTTATGCATACTCTTTGGAGACGTCTCTATTCAGGTCCCTTTGCCCATTTTTATTTTATTTTTTTAATTTTTTATTTTTTTATTAAGGTATTATATGTGTACATATCTTACCATTGCCCCCCCCCACTCCCATACATGCCCTCACCCCCCAATGTTTTGCATCCGTTGGTTACTCTTATATACGTGCATAAAAGTCCTTCAGTCCTCTTATTTCCCCCACCTCTCCCTAACCTTCCCGCTGTGATTTGACAGTCTGTTTGATGCTTTACTGCCTTTGTATCTATTTTTTTGTTCATCAGTTTATAATGTTTTTCATTATCCCCAAATGAGTGAGATCATGTGGTATTTTTCTTTCATTGACTGGCTTATTTCACTTAGCATAATGTTCTCTAATTCCATCCAGGTGCCTACAAATGGTAATAATTCCTTCTTTTTTATGGCAGCATAGTATTCCATTGTATAGATGTACCATAGTTTTCTGATCCAGTCATCTGCTGACAGGCACCTAGGCTGTTTCCAAATCTTGGCTATTGCAAATTGTGCTGCTATGAACATAGGGGTGCATATATCCTTTCTGACTGGTGTTTCTGGTTTCTTAGGATATATTCCTAGGAGTGGGATTACTGGGTCAAATGGGAGTTCCATTTTCAGTTTTTTGAGGAAACTCCATACTGTTCTCCACAGTGGCTGCACCAGTCTGCATTCCCACCAGCAGTGCACGAGGGTTCCTTTTTCTCCGCATCCTCGCCAACACTTGTCGTTTGTTGATTTGTTGATGATAGCCATTCTGACAGGTGTGAGATGGTATCGCATTGTCGTTTTGATTTGCATCTCTCGGATAATAAGTGACTTTGAGCATGTTTTCATGTGTCTCTTGGCCTTCCTTCTGTCTTCTTTTGAAAAGATTCTATTTAGGTCCATTGCCCATTTTTTTATTGGATCATTTATCTTCCTTTTATTAAGTTGTATAAGCTGCCTGTAGATGTTGGAGATTAAACCTTTATCACTGATAACATTTGCAAATACGTTCTCCCATACAGTGGGATTTCTTGTTGTTTTGTTGATGGTTTCTTTTGCTGTGAAAAAGCTTTTTATTTTGATATAGTCCCATTTGTTTATTTTCTCTTTGGCTTCCGTTGCCCTAGGGGCAGTATCAGTGAAGAAGTTCTTACGGCATATGTCTGAGATTTTGCTGCCTGCGGATTCCTCTAGTATTTTTATGGTTTCCCGTCTTATATTTAAGTCCTGTATCCATTTTGAATTTATTTTTGTGTATGGTGTAAGTTGGTGATCTAGTTTCATTTTTTTGCATGTATCTGTCCAATTTTCCCAACACCATTTATTGAAGAGACTGTCTTGACTCCATTGTATGTTCATGCCTCCTTTGTCAAATATTAATTGCGCATAGTGGTTTGGGTTGATATCTGGATTCTCTATTCTACTCCATTGATCTATATGTCTGTTCTTATGCCAGTACCAGGCTGTTTTGAGGACAGTGGCTTTGTAATACAGCTTGAAATCTGGTATTGAGATCCCTCCTACTTCATTCTTCCTTCTCAGGATTGCTGTGGCTATTCGGGGTCTTTTTTTATTCCACATGAATTTTTGGAGAGTTCTTTCTAGGTCTGTGAAATATGCCATTGGTATTTTAATGGGGAGTGCATTGAATCTATAGATTGATTTGGGTAGTATGGACATTTTAATGACTTTGATTCTTCCAATCCATGAACATGGTATGTTCTTCCATCTGTTTACATCTTCCTCTATCTTTTTTTTCAGTGTCCTATAGTTTTCCGCGTATAGGTCTTTTACCTCCTTGGTTAGGTTTATTCCTAAGTATCTTAATTTTTTTGGTGCGATGGTAAATGGGATTGCTTTTTTAGTCTCTCTTTCTGTAAGTTCACTATTGGTGTATAGAAATGCCATAGATTTCTTGGCGTTAATTTTGTATCCTGCTACATTGCCTAATTCATTTATTAAGTCTGTTAGTTTTTTGATGGAGTCTTTTGGGTTTTTTATGTACAATATCATGTCATCTGCAAATAAGGACAGCTTTACTTCTTCTTTTCAATTTGGATGCCTTTTATTTCTTCTTCTTGTCTAATTGCAATGGCTAATACTTCCAGTACTATGTTGAACAGAAGTGGTGAGAGTGGGCATCCCTGTCTTGTTCCTGTTCTTAGGGGAAATGGTTTTAGTTTTTGCCCATTGAGTATGATGTTAGCTGTGGGCTTATCATATATAGTGTTTATTACATTGAGGTATAATCCTTCTATTCCCACCTTTTTGAGAGTTTTTATCAAGAAATGGTGTTGGATTTTGTCAAGTGCTTTTTCTGCATCAATTGATATGACTATGTGATTTTTATCTCTCAATTTGTTTATGTGATGTATCACATTTATTGATTTGTGGATATTGTACCATCCTTGCATTCCTGGGATAAACCCTACTTGGTCATGGTGTATGATCTTTCTGATGTACTGCTGGATCCGATTTGCTAGAATTTTGTTGAGGATTTTGGCATCTACGTTCATGAGAGATATTGGCCTGTAATTCTCCTTCATTGTGTTGTCTTTATCTGGTTTTGGTATTAGGGTGATGCTGGCTTCATAGAAAGAGCTTGGAAGTGTTCCTTCCACTTGAATTTTATGGAATAGTCTGAGGAGGATAGGTTTTAGTTCTTCCTTGAATGTTTGGTAAAACTCTCCTGTGAAGCCGTCTGGCCCCGGGCTTTTGTTTGCCGGAAGCTTTTTGATGACTGCTTCAATTTCTTCCATAGTTACTGGCATATTGAGCTGTTTAGATTCTTCCTGATTGAGTTTTGGAAGGTTATATTTTTCGAGGAATCTGTCCATTTCCTCCAGGTTGTCCAGTTTGTTGGAATAGAGTTGTTTGTAGTATTTTTTAACAATCCTTTGTATTTCGGCGGGATCTGTTGTTATTTCACCTCTTTCATTTCTGATTTTGTTTATTTGGGTCCTCTCTCTTTGCTTCTTGGTGAGCCTGGCTAGAGGTTCATCAATCTTGTTTATCCTTTCAAAGAACCAGCTCTTGGTTTTGTTGATCTTTTGTATTGTTTCTTTGGTCTCTATGTCGTTTATCTCTGCTCTGATCTTTATTATTTCCTTCCTTTTGCTTACACTGGGCTTTTCTTGTTGCTCTTTTTCTAACTCTTTGAGTTGTAGGGTTAGGTAATTTATTACCATTGTTTCTTGTTTTTTGCAGTAGGCTTGTAGAGCTATGAACTTCCCTCTCAAGACTGCTTTGGCTGTGTCCCAATGATTTTGGATTGTAGTGTTTTCACTGTCATTTGTTGCCATGATGTTTTTTATTTCTTCTTTGATCTCTCTGGTAAGCCAGTCATGGTTTAATAGCATGCTGTTTAGCCTCCATGTGTTTGATTTCTTTGGGTTGTTTTTATTGTAGTTGATTTCCAGTTTTATGCCACTGTGGTCTGAGAAGATGCTTGATATGATTTCTATCTTCTTGAATTTGAAGAGACTTTGCCTATGTCCCAACATATGGTCTATCTTTGAAAATGACCCATGTGCACTTGAGAAGAATGTATATTCTGTGGCTTTGGGGTGAAATGTTCTGAAGATGTCAATTAATTCCATCTGGTCTAGTGAGTCATTTAGGAATGATGTTTCTTTGCTGATTTTTTGTTTAGAGGATTTGTCCAATGGTGATAGTGAGGTATTAAAGTCTCCTACTATGATTGTTTTGCTGTAAATGTCTCCCTTGATATCCTCCAGGAGTTTTTTTATGTATTTGGGTGCTCCTGTATTGCGTGCATATATGTTTACCAGAGTTATTTCTTCTTGTTGGATTGCTCCCTTTAGTATTATGAAGTGGCCTTCCTTATCTCTTGTTATATCCTTCACTTTGAGATCTAACTTGTCAGATATAAGTATTGCTACCCCAGCTTTTTTTTCAGTTCCATTTGCCTGGAAAACCTTTTTCCATCCCTTCACCCTCAGTCTGTGTGCGTCTTTATTTCTGAGGTGGGTTTCTTGTAGACAGCAGATATATGGGTCATGTTTTCATATCCAATCCGTTACCCTATGTCTTTTGATTGGGGCATTTAATCCATTTACATTTAAAGTTATTATTGATAGGTATTTATTTGTCGCCATTCCTATTCTTTACACCTGTGTTCCTTCTTCGCTTCCTATTTCTTTTTTTTTTTTACAGCAGACCCTTTAGCATTTCTTGCATTGCTGGTTTGGTGGTAATAAATTCCCTTAGTCCTTTTTTGTCTGTGAAGCTCCTGATTTCACCTTCAATTTTGATTGATAGCCTTGCTGAGTACAGTATTCTTGGATTCAGACCCTTCCTTTGCATGACTTTGTATATTTCATTCCATTCCCTTCTGGCCTGATGAGTTTCTGTTGAGAAATCAGTTGCTAGTCTGATGGGGGTTCCTTTGTATGTAACTTTCTGTCTCTCTCTTGCTGCTTTTAAGATTCTTACTTTGTCGTTGGTATTTGCCAATTTAATTATAATGTGCCTTCACGTCGGTCTTTTGGGGTTCATTTTGCTTGGGACTCTGTGAGCTTCTTGGATTTGTGTGGGTTTTTTCTTCTCTATATCAGGGAAATTTTCTGTCATTATTTCTTCAAAGAGGTTTTCTATTCCTTGCTCAGCTTCCTTTCCTTCTGGAACCCCTATTATGTGGATGTTGTTTTGTTTCATGTTGTCCCAAAGTTCCCTTAGGCTCTCCTCCTGCCTTTTAATTTTTTTTCCTAGAAGTTGCTCTACTTGGGTATTTTTTTCCATCTTGTCTTCTAGCTCACTGATGCGGTCCTCTGCTTCTTCTAGTCTACTCTTGATGCTTTCTATTGAGTTCTTTACAGCAGCGATGTCATTTTTCATTTCTTCTTGGTTCTTCTTCATTTCCTCTTGGTTCTTGCTCGTATTGTCGAATTTGTCTTCCATTCTTTTCAGCCACCTTATGACCATTTCTCTGAAATCTTTTTCTGGAAGGTTGCTTGCCTCCATTTCGTTTACTTCCTTTTCTGGTGATGCCTGCTTTTCTTTCATATGCGGGCTGTGTCTTTGTCTCCCCATGGTCTCTCTTCTCTGGGTGTCTGGTTATGTAGTTCTCTCTCTCCTGCGTTGATTTAAAGGCACAAAATACAGCACTACCAGGTACAACACACAAGGCACTGAACAGAAATGTATTCATGATATTAATAACCTCCAATAAAGGTGACCACCAGAAAAAGGCAAATTAGGGGATAGGATAGAAAGAAAAGCATAAAGAAAGAAAGAAGAAGAAGAAGAAAAAGGAGTGTCAAAATGAAATTGGGAAAAGGGAAAAAAAAGAAAAAAAAAAAGTAAGAGAGACAAGAAAGAGACTAAGAGAGAAAGGGAAACAGACTATATATATTGGGGATAAAACTCCAATAGAACAATCACTTATCCCAGCACATGCCAGCAACAAGTACCTGGGGATTAATACAAACTACAACACCAACTAATATTGAGTGAGGCAAGGGAAAACAGAAGCACTAAACAAACAAAAAAATAAACAAAAGAAGAATAAGCAAAACAATCTCACAAAAAAGCATAAAAATTCGATATAATCTTCATTCAAGCGAACAACAACAAAAGGACAGAGAGAAAAACAATTTTTTGAATAGTTAAGACAGCGAAGAGAGAGGTGTGTTTGGACTTGGAGCAGGGTATTGGAGATTAGATATATAAGTAGGGTGAAATTTTAACGGGGGTAAACAGAAAGAATAGGGAAAATCTAAAGCAGGAAAGGGGTAAGATAAACAGGACACCGAAAAGGGATAAGTGAGGAAGAGAGTGATGGCATAAAGGCAGAGTTGAGATAGAGTAAAATGATGCTAAAGGAAAGATAAAAATAGAATGTAGAACATTAATCCCAAAACAAAATGAAGAGAAAATAAAATGACACTTAAAAAAAAAAAAAGATAAAATAGCAGTAGTAATAATACGGATTGAAAATAAAAATGTAATAATTAAAAAGGTAAAATCAAGTGAGAAAAAAATTAGTTTCTTGAGTAAAAGATGCAAAAAATGAAAATAAAAAAATAAAAAATAAAAATAAAATGTGGAGTAGTGAAGGTCATTCACTTCCTCTGTTGTTCTGTTTGGCACGCCTGTTTCTCAGTCCAGACAGTATTGCAGTTCCCTGCGTTCCACTGCTCTTCAGTGATGTAAGCCAGTCCTGATTTTAAGCAGGCGGTGTGTCTTAATTCGTATTCCTTTATTTTTGATTATACAAGAGTCAATTTGTGATTCAGCCCCTGGGTGGCAGTGTTTCTGGATTGATTTCCGGGTTTATCTATGGCCTCTCTAGGCAGTGTTAGAGCCTTCTTTCCCTGTGGCACTCACTACCGGTTTGTGGGAGTGGGCTGCCTCAGAGCTGGTTCTCCGATGGTCACTCCCCGCTCCGATCCCCAGGTTCCAGAAAAACAACTTTCCCCTGCAGTTTCCCAGGGTGTCCCCAACTGGGCTTAGTAATCAGAAGCAAGAATTTCAAGAGGAAAAAGCCCAAGTGTGCGAACTCCGGGGCTGCACGTAAGTCTAGGCTGCCGGCACACCCCCAAAATTCTTAGGGTGTCCCTGCACGTCAGATCAAAATGGGTTGCTTTTTAGAGAGCCCTTCTGTTAGCAGCTCTGAGGACCCCCTTCCACATTCACAGATCACGCCAGCCCCAACAGCCACAGATTTTTCTAGGCACAGACTTCCCTGGTCCTCCAACTCCCGCAAAATGCGCGTTCCTCTCTCCCACCAGGACCAGAGACCTCACCTTATCCCAGGCAAAATCTGACCTTTCCGTGGTGGAGTGTAGAGCTCCTCTGAACCCGTATGTTTGCACCAATTGGGGAGCGTTGTTCTGGGGCTCGCAGCTGTTCCGTGGGTGCCGCAGTTGTGGATTCTCAGGCTTCCGATAAGCTCCACTTTCCGGTTCAAGATGGCGCAGACTCCGTGTCCAAGCCCGCAGCTCTGGGAGGGGACCCAGCCGCAGTGGGGGCTGCCAGGTCAGGGGAACCCCGTCTAGCAGTCCCCCACCTTCTTCTGGAGTTTAGCTGTCCCTTAACTTGCCAACAAACACTCTTCGTGCGACCCTCAGCTTTTCTTTCTTTCTACTCTGGGACAAGGCTCAGAACACGTCTGTCTATTCCGCCGCCATTTTTCCTCCTCGGAAGCTGCAGCTTTTAAAGTATGCAAAAGACCTTTTCCAGGAAAGGACTGGGAGAAGGGTATTTCTGTCTGCTCCCTGTTCACTGAAAGAATTAAGAACTGTTTGTTGGTTACAATCCTGTGGGACTAGTGAAAGTAACCTCTGCTGACCACCAGAACCAGGTGATCAAGGGTGTGTCCCCTGGAGGCAGCTAGAAGATATTGGTGATCTGGAGCAGGAAGGGCAGAGAGAGAGGGAGGGGGAGAGAGATAAAGGATGGCACCCACCAACCTCACCAGTCTCTACAGAAAATTGTAGTGGGCCTCTATATTTGTGTTATTTTAGGAGTCTGACTCTGAGAGAGAGAGAGAGAGAGAGAGAGAAACATCTATATGAGAGAGACACATAGATTGGTTGCCTCCTGCATGTAGCTGCGACCTGGGCCAGGGATCGAACCTGCAAACCAGGTAGGTGCACTGCACTACAATTTGAACCTGCAACCTTTTGGTGCACTGGCCATGGCATCAGGCTGAAGGTTTTAAGATAAGTAAAGATTAGAAACAGACCTTTCAGCAATTAAGACTGGCAGCTGGCAGGCAGGCAAAGGCAGGCAGAGGCAGAGCCCCGGGAACCTGGGGAAGTTTGCTGACCCATCCTGGGCACCATGCTGCTAACAAACTGACCTTAGAATGAAGTTTGGTGCCTTCCATACACAACCAAGCCCTGTGGAGACAGACACAAACTGAATTTCTTGAAGCTTTGAATTGGTTGCTGAGAGCCAAATGAGGACTGTTTCTGACAGTGGCTAGCACCAAAGTTCCTCCTGGAAAGCCCCGAATCAGCAGACAAAACATCAGCCTTAGTCATCAGACGAACAAACTGACCTTAGAATGAAGCTTGGTGCCTCCCATACACAGTTATAAAGAAAAAAAGGCAACAAATAATTTCCTGTCAATAATAACCTTGAATGTAAATGGTCTAAACACGCCCAGCCAGGGTGGCTTAGTAGTTGAGCACCAACCTATGAGCCAGGAGGTCATGGTTCAATTCCAGGTCAGGGCACCTGCCCGGGTTGTGGACTCGATCCTCAGTGTGGGGTGTGCAGGAGGCAGCCAAGCAATGATTCTCTCTCATCATTGATGTTTCTGTCTTTCTCTCCCTCTCTCTTCCTCTCTGAAATCAATAAAAAATATTTTTAATTTATTTTGCAAAAAGCAAACAAACACACCTCTTGTTTATGACAACTATATCCTACTTTTAAAACCTTAGTTTTAGTATCTTTGCATTCCTGATGTATTTTTTAAAATCAGCATTCCTCTCTGAAATCAATAAAAATATATTTTAAAATAAAGACATAGGGTAGCTGAATAGATTAGAAAATATTACCCATGTATATGCAATCCACAAGAGACCCACCTCAGAACAAAAGTTTCACACAGACTGAAAGTGAAGGGATAGGGGAAAAATATAACATGCAAATGGAAAAGAAAAAATGCTGGGGTAGCAATACTCATATCTAATAAAATAGATGTCAAAACAAAGGCCATATCAAGAGACAAAGAAGGACACTACATAATAATAATAAAAGGGTCATTTCAACAAGAGGATATAACTCTGGTATACATATATGCACCCAATATAGGAGCACCTAAATATATGAAAATACTCTTTGAAGACTTTAAGGGAGAGATTGATAACAATACATTCATAGTAGGGAACTTTAATGCCCCACTGACACCACTGGATAGATCTGCCAGACGTAGAATCAACAAGGAAATAGCAGCTTTTAATGATGTACTAGATCATATGGATTTAAATGACATTTACAGAACATTTCATCCCAAAGCAGCAGAATACACATTCTTCTCATGTACACATAGATCATTCTCAAAGATTGACCACGTGTTAGGACACAAAATAAGTCTTAAAAATTCAAGAAGATTGGAATCATATCAATTATCCTTTCCAATCACAATGGCATGAAACTAGAAATCAACTACAATTTTTAAAAAACTCTCAAAAACATTCAGACCCATAGATACTAAATATCTTGTTATTAAACAATGAATGGAATACCAACAAGATCAAAGCAGAAATCAAAATTTTCTTGGAAACAAATGAAAATGAATACAGGGGAGGGCAGTAGGGGGCGACCAGGCCTGCAGGGGAGGAAAAGGGGCAACTAGGCCATCAGGGGAGGGCAGTTGCGGGTGACCAGGCTGGCAGGGGAGGGAAGTTAGGGGCAACTAGGCCATCAGGGGAGGGCAGTTGGGGGTGACCAGGCCGGCAGGGGAGGGAAGTTAGGGGCAACTAGGACATCAGGGGAGGGGAGTTGTGGGGGACCAGGCTGGCAGGGGAGGGCAGTTAGGGGCGACTAGGCCATCAGAGGAGGGCAGTTGGGGGAGACCAGGCCTACAGGAGAGGGCAGTTGGGGGACACCAGGCCTGCAGGGGAGGGAAGTTGGGGGTGACCGGGTCGGCAGCGGAGGGCAGTTAGGGGCAACCAGGCTGGCAGGGGAGCAGTTAAGTGTCGATCAGGCTGGCAGGGGAGTGGTTAAGTGGTGGTCAGACTGGCAGGCAGGCGAGCAGTTGGGAGCCAGCAGTCCAAGATTGTGAGAGGGATGTCCGACTGCCGGTGTAGGATCAGGCCTACACCAGCAGTCAGACACCCCCTGAGGGGTCCCAGATTGGAGAGGGTGCAGGCTGGGTTAAGGGACACCCCCCCTCCCAGTACATAAATTTCATGCACCGGGCCTCTAACAATTATAATAATAAAAACCTCCCAGCAAACAGAACCCCTGACCTGATGGCTTCATAGGTGAGTTTTACCAAACACTCAAACAAGAATTAACACCAATTCTCAAACTATTCCAAAAATTCAAGTGAAGGGAAGACTACCAAACTCTCTTTATGAGGCCAGCATTATCCTAATTCCAAAACCAGATAAAGACACTACAAAGAAAGAAATTACTGGCCAATATCCCTAATGAACATAGATGCTAAAATCCTCAATAAAATATTAGCAAATTGAATCCAGCAATATATTAAGAAGATCATACACACCTGGCCAGTGTGGTTCAGTGGTTGAGCATTGACCTATGAACCAGGAGATCATGGTTTGATTCTTGGTCAGGGTACATGCCAAAATTGCCAGCTTGATCCCCAGTGGGTAGTGTGCAGGAGGCAGCTGATCAATGATTCTCTCTCGTTATTGATGGTTCTATCTCTCTCTCTCCCTCTTCTTTCCTCTCTGAGGTCAATAAAAACAACATTTAAAAAACAAAAAAAATACAATATTTTCAAAAGATCATACACCATGACCAAGTGGGATTTATTCAGGGATGCAAGGATGGCTCAATACTTGCAAATCAATAAATGTGATACTCCACAAAAACAAATAAAGAATAAAAATTATATAATCATATCAATAGATGCAGAAAAATCATTCAACAAAATCCAACATCCATGTATGATAAAAACTTTCAGCAAAATGGGAATAGAGGGATCATACCTCAACATAATGAACACCATATATGACAAACCTACAGCCAACATCATACTTAATGGGTGGGAATAAAAAAGGTTTCCCTTAGATGCAGAACAAGACAGGTATGTCCTCTTTCACCACTCCTGTTCAACATAGTACTGGAAGACTTAGCCACAGCAATCAAACAAGAAGAAGAAATAAAAGGCATCCAAATTGGAAAGGAGGAAGTAAAACTGTCATTATTTGCAGATGACATGATATTGTACATAGAAAACCCTAAAGACTTCACCAAAAAAACTGCTAGATTTATTAAATAAATTTGGCACAGTAGCAGGATACAAAATTAACATCTGGAAATCTATAGCATTTAAAAGTATATATATTTCTATTGATTTCAGAGAGGAAGGGAGTTGGGGGGGCGGAGAGAGAAACATCAATAATGAGAGAGAATCATTGATCAGCTGCCACCTGCATGCCCCACTCTGGGGATTTAGCCCACAACCCATGTGCCCTGACTGGGAATCGAACCATGACCTCCTGGCTCATAGATCGATGCTCACCCACTGAGCCATACCAGCCAGGCTCTATGGCATTTTATACTCTCAGAAAGAGAAACTAAAAAGCAATCCCAATTATCATTGCAACAAAAAAATTAAGATACTTAGGAATAAACTTAACCAAGGAAGTAAAAGACCTGTACCTGGAAAACTATGGGACATTGAAAAAGGAAATAGAAGAAGATACAAATCACAGATTGGAAGAATTAATATCATTAAAATGTCCGCACTCCAAAAGTAGTCTACAGATTCAACACAGTCCCTATTAAAATACCAATGGCATGTCCTAGCTGGTTTGGCTCAGTGAATAGAGCATCAGCCTGCAGACTGAAGGGTTCTGGGTTCAATTCCAGTCAAGGGCACATGCCTAGGCTGCAGGCTCAATCCCCAGTGGGGGGTGTGCTGGAGGCAACCAATCGGTGATTCTCATCATTGGTGTTTCTATTATCTCTCTCCATCTCCCTTCCTCTTTTAATGCAATAAAAATGTATTTTTTAAAAAAGAGAGAAAATACCAATGGCATATTTCACCGATCTACAATTTGAACCAATATTCCAAAAATTTATATAGAACCATAGAAGATCCCAAATAGCTAGAGCAATCTTAAGAAAGAAAAATAAAGTTGGGGAGATCACAATACCAGATATCAAACTGTACTGCCATTGTAATCAAAACACCCTGGTATTGGCATAGGAACAAGCATACAGACCAATGGAATAGAACAGAGATGCCAGAAATCAACCAACACTAATATGTCAATTAATATTTGACAAAGGAGGTAAGGGCATACAATAGATTAAAGACAGTCTCTTCAATAAATGGTGTTGGGTAAGTTGAACAGGTGCATGCAAAAAAGAAAGAAAGAAACTAGATCACTAATTTACACCATACACAAGAATAAGAATAACCTCAAAATGGATAAAAGACTTAAATGAAAATCATGAAACCATAAAAATCCTAGAATAAAACATATGCAGTAAAACCTCAGACATCTCACATAGTAATATTTTCACCAATACATCGCCTAGGGCAAGGGAAACAAAGGGAAAAATAATAAGTGGGACTACATCAGACTAAAAAGCTTCTGCACAGCAAAAGAAACCATCAACAAAATGAAAAGGGAACCTACTGTATGGGAAAACATATTCATCAATGATACATCCCATAAAGGTTTAACTTCCAAAATATACAAAGAACTCATACAACTAAACAGCAGGAAGATGAACAATCCAATTAAAAAATGGATGAAGGACCTCAATAGACACTTCAAAGTGGACACACAGATGTCCAATAGACATATGCAAAAATTCTCACTGTCATCAGAGAGATGCAAATTAAAACTACAATAAGGTATCATCTTACACCTGCCTGAATGGCAACGGTCATAAATTAACAAACAATTGCTGTCAAGGATGAGGAGTAAGGGGAACCCCAGGACATTGCTGGTGGGAAGGCAGACAGGTACAGCCACTGTGGAAAACATTATGGAGTTTCCTCCAAAAATCAAAAATAGAACTGTCATCTGACCCAGCTATCCCACTTCTGGGAATATGTCCTAAGAATACTGAATCACGAATTAGAAAGAATATATGCACCCCTATGTGCATAGTCGCATTATTTCCCGGTACAATAGCTGAGATCTGGAAATAGCCCAACTGCCCATCAGCAGATGAGTGGATAAAAAAGCTGTGGTACATTTATACTCTGGAATACTATGCAGCTCTAAAAAAAGGAACTCTTACCCTTTGAGACAGCATGGATGAAGCTAGGGGTGGTGTGTTCTCTCCTGTTTGCTATCTTGCTGTGTCAGGGTGAGGTTTATGGCAAGTTTGTGACTCATCCTCTCTTACCTGTTTCATTGCAGGTATATTGTATCTGTGTGAGGAGTTGAGTTCAGGAACCTCCTCAGTCACCATCTTGAACTGGGACCCTTGCTAGTACTTTTATGTTGTCAAACCCATTTGGAATATATTTTATTACAGGGTTAATGAAGTAGGTATATAACTAATTTTCTTGAAATGATGCAAGTTGACACACAAATAATCCATTCTTTCTCCTTTGATTTGAAATACTACATATTGAACACGTGGTGTGTGTGTGTGTGCGTGTGTGCGTGCGTGTGTGTGTGTGTGTGTGTATGCTCATTTCTGGATCTTCTATTCTGTTCCATTCATCTCTCTGTCCCTGGGTTTTTTATAACGCTATGTTAATTATTATATTTCTACTGGAGGCCCGATGCATGAAATTCATGCATGGGTAGGTCCCTAGGCCTGACCAGTGATCAGGGCCAATCTGTGGGGTGACCGGCAGGGTGATCGTGGGGGGGCCCGCTGGCACCTGCCTTGGCCTGCCTGGGGCCTGCGGGCTGGGGGCAGCTCCTGCATTGAGTGTCTGCCCCCTGGTGGTCAGTATGCGTCATAGTGACTGGTCATTCCGCTGTTTGGTTGATTTGTATATTGGGCTTTTATTATATAGGATTATGAGGACAGATGAGCTGAGAAGTGTTATTAACCCAAACACTAATTTAGGAATTGTGAGAGTAAGATGGAGCTGTAGATAACAATTTAATCATGAATGATTTCTCCCAACTCAACTGTGGTTTGTTGTGTTTAGTAGGAGGAATACTGTGTATTTCAAGGTCACATGTTGATGTTTTGCAGTTCTCAATAGAGACAGTCTGTGGAGACCTACAATGAGATTTTACCTTGTAAAGGTCTTAATAGTAGCAACAGACAATTTTTAGCCTCATGTCTGTTTTATTGCTACACAGCACAAGACAGGATCTGAATTTTTAGTATTCTCTCACACTAAGAGTACTGAATACTCTTTTTTTTGTAGGTTCCATGAATTTTCTGGCTAAACAGGGAAGTTTAAAGGAATGATGAGGACAGGACCACAACAAAAAAACTGTAGAAAAAAATAGCTGCAGTTTTAAGGGTATCACAAAATGCAGAATTTTGATCCTATTCTCAAGTGGCTCAGTGGCGTAGTCCAAGTTTTCCTTTTTTATCCTTAACTATTATGTTAATAACAATTAAAGATAAAAATGAAAATATCAGCAGCACTATGCAATTGCAGCAGTAAATGTTCTTCCTTGTTTAGTGGTGTCATTAAATGCCCTAAGCTAGTTTTATCTGTTTGCTCCGTAAGTGTAATTTAATTATTTCACATTTGTTTAAAGCACTGAGAAAAGAGACAAGTGAGTTCTTATCTTGCTATAATTTCTTAGTTGCAGCAAATTGACATCTTACCAAAAGCATGCTTGATCTGTTTATAATTTGCTTTGGCTGTAAACTAATAATAAATATAGTTTGAAACACTTATCAAATTTTAGGAAACATGAAATTGTGTTGTGGACAAGTCCCTGAGACTGTGTAGTTGTTTGCTTTTCTCTTCAGTTGCAGTGTTCAAGCACAGGCATCCAAAAATAGCCAACTGAAAGACCTATAATTGAGGCTTTGCTGGAGTTTATAATCAACTCCATGCATCCAAAAAACTTAACTTAGTTCATAAAGATTGCATTAAGCAAATGAGCTTTAGAAGTCAAATATAAGTAAAAAATATAAAACATATATCAGGTTGGTCAGTCGGTGCAGAATAATCAAAGCGGCAAAACTTCCACAATCAATAAAATAGTGCAATATGCCATTTGTTCTAAAATTATGTGGCAAAGCTGTACTAGGAGACTGCTATAGACTGACTATTTATATCCCCCTGAAATTCATATGTTAAAGCCTAACTCCCAAATGTGATGGTATTTGGGGGAGGGGAGGAGCTTTGGGAGATGATAAGGTCATGAGGGTGGAGTCACCACGAATGGGATTAGTGCTCCTATGAAAGAGACTCCAAAGAGCTCCCCTGCTCTTTCCACTGTGGGAGGAAAGAGGCTGTCTATAAACCAGGAACAGACTCACCAAATCTGACAGCCTCTTGATATTAGACTTCTTCACCTCCAGACCCTGAGAAATAAATTTCTGTTGTTTATAAGCCACACAACCTGTGGTGCTTTGTTCTAGCCGCCCAAACAGAGACAGAGACATTCCAGTAGCCTCAGTCTCTCACGTTCCAATTTTTTTTCCACAGGCACCTTAAAATAATCTCCATCCAGCAAATACGAGGTGTGACAGACACGAGGTAGACAGACACAGCAGGGCAAATAAAAGTCCTTGTCCTCATGTGGCTTACTTTCTAGTGAGGAAAGACAAACAATGAAATAAACTAGTAAAGGCATAGTATACCAACTAGGAAAAAGAGCTATGGAGAAGAAGAACGCCTGGCTGGCAGCTGGCAGTGAGGTCTGCTCTCTTTAGAGTTGTCAGTGAGACAGCGTTCTGTAAAGATCCAGTGGAACTGAGGGGTGAGCCATGTGGGTGTCCTGGGGAAAGCACTGGGGGCAGAAAGGGCAAGGAGGGAACCCAGTGAACTCCAGAGCACAGGGAGGTGGTGTGGGTGGAGCTCGGGGAAGAAGGCCAGGAGCAGAGGGGAGGCTGAGGGAGGGGATGAGAGGGGCTGCACAATATGGGGCCTCTTAGGCCATGAAAGGATGTGGGCTTTGTTCTGAGTGAGATGGGAAGCCTTTGTGGAGGCCTGTCTTCCATCTCTGTCTTTAATAGGCTCCCTCAGCTCCTCTAGTGAAAATGCCCTAAGGAGACAAGGTGGGGACACAGGTCTGATCCGAAGGCTATTACAATAATCTAGGAAGAAGTTGATGGAAATGGGGTGAGGGCATTAGCTTCTCGATATACTTTGAAGGCACAGCCAACAGTTGGTGCTCGTGGACTGGATGAGGGTTATGAGAGAGAAGGGAATGAAGAGGCCCCGTGGTTTGGGACACTGGAAGCATGGAGTTCAGCTAACAAAACAGCAGCCATGCTCATCTCACTGCTGGGCTGTGCTTCTGAGTCCCTTGCCTTTTACTTAGGCCACACCACTCTAATGGTTCTATTTTTTAAGGTTAATAAACTAAAAAGAGCAGTTTTAGGTTAACAGAAAAATTGAGCTGAAAGTAGAGATCTCCCATGTACCCTCCCCACCCCACGCACAACCTCCCCATTGTCAATAGTTTTCATCAAGGTGGTACGTTTCTTACAACTGTTGAACCTATACTGACACATCATAATGACCCACAGCCCATAGTTTACATTAGGGTTCACCCTTGGTGTTACACATTATATGAGTCTTGACAAATGAATGATGACATGGATCCACCAGTGTAGTGTCATACAAAACAGTTTCACTGCCCCAACCCTCTGTGCTCCATTTACTTATCCCTTCCCCCAACTCCTGGAAACCACTGATCTTTTTACTGTCTCCATAGTTTGCCTCTTCCAGAATGTCATGTAATTGGAATTGCACGGTATATAGCTTTCTCAGATTGGCTTCTTTAATTTGGTAATGTGCATTTAAGATTTCTCCATGGCTTTTCATGGCTTGACAGCTTGTTTGTTTGTTTTTGTTTGTTAATCCTCACCTGAGGATATTTTTTCCATTGAATTTTAGAGAGAGTGGAAGGGAGGGAGAGGAGAAAAAGAGAGAAACACAAATGTGAGAGAGATTGGTTGCCTCCCACACATGCCCCGACCAGGCCGGGGATCGAACCTGCAACTCAGTTAAGTACGCTTGACCAGGGATTAAACCTGCAAACCTTATGCCTGTGGGCCGATGCTCTAACCACTGAGAAATACCGGCCAGGGCAACAGTTCATTCATTTTTAGTGCTGAATAATATGTTATAGCCTGGATGTCTCTCAATATATTTCACCTACTAAAAGACATCTTGGCTGCTTCTAAGTTTGGGTTATTATGAATAAAGCTGCTATAAACCTACATGTGCAGGGTTTGGGGTGGACATAACTTTTGGCCTTCTTTAGGTTAATACCAAGGATTATAAGAGTGCGTTTAGTTTTGTAAGAAGCTTCAAACTGTCTTCCAAAGTGGCTGAACCAGTTTGCATTCCTACTAACCATGAATGAGAGTTCATGTTGCTTCACAACCTAATCAGCATTTAGTGTTGTCAGTGTATTGGATTTTGGCATTCCAGCAGGTATATAATTGTATATCATTGCTGTTTTAATTGATTCGTTTTCAATGATTGCCAAGAATTCCTTTCAAAAAAATAAATTGGCCTTTTCTAAGATTTCCTCTTCCTGGAACATTAAGGCCTTTGAACCTTCTTCTTGGGTCTTAGATTAGACAGAACAACAAATAAGACCCTGTGCTGGGCATTATTAGTGAACAAAGTCATCTGAGAGTCAGAACCTGCCTTCGTGCAGCGTCAGTACACTTGGCTCTCTCCCTACTCTGCCATTTGTCTCTCTGAATGGCCCTGTGACTTCCCTTCCTCCTGCTAGTTTCTAAAGAATATTCCCTTTGGCGTGACTTGCTATTCCCACTTTATGCTTAGTCTCCTGGATTGCATGAAGATTTTAACCATCATATTTAGGCTAATAAGTCTCAGAATTACATCTCTAGTCCTAACCTTTTACCTAAATTCTAGCATATATTTCTAAATACCTAGAAAATACATCTTGAATATCTCTTCTTTTGCTGTCTCTCAAATTCATGTGTGTCTATCTCTGCTTCCCTCTCAGTGTCTCTCATCTTGTCTCTCTCTAGGGTCTGTAGGTACTAGTCTTGCATGATGACTCCCTTTTCCTGACATCCCACCTTGAATCCATCAGCTGGTCTTCTGTCAAAGTACCCAACTGATAGGGCAGTTCTCAACTCCTATGCTGCTGGCACCCTAATCAAGACCAGCCTCTCTTACCTGGAATCCTGAAATGTCTTCCTATCTGGTCTCTCACCTCCACAGAGAAGCCAGAGTGATCTTTTCTTCCCCAGCCTTATTCAGATATAATTGACTTAACATTGTGTAAGTGTAAGGTATAGAACATGTTGATTTAATACATTTACATATTGCAAATAAGTGATTTTTTTTGGTTTGTTTTGTTAATCCTCACCCAAGGACACTCTTCCATGGATTTTTAGAGAGAGTGGAAGGGAGAGGGAGAGACAGAGAGAAACATCCATGTGAGAGAGAAACATTGATTGGTTGACTCCTACACGCACCTGACCAGGGCCAGGGAACCTGCAACCAAGGTACATGAACTTGACCGGAATCAAACCTGGGACTCTTCAGTCCATGGGCCAACGCTCTATCCACTGAGTCAAACTGGCCAAGGCAAATAAGTGATATTTTAAATCAGATGCTATCACTTTCTTATTTAACATTTTCCAATGATGCCCCATCACTATCATAATAAAGTCCAAACTTCTCACCGGGGCCTAAGCCGCTATATCATCTGACCTCTGCTGACCTTCCCCAAACTAATCTCTGACCATGTCTCTCTCATTTCCAACTTTCAAACATGTAAAGCTAGTTCTCTCCTCAAGGCTGTACCATCTGCTGTTCCCTCTGCCTGGAATGCCTTCCCCACATGCTCCCTCACTAGCTCATTGTCAACACCCAGGTCCAGGTTTTGAGGTAATGTGGTCACCACCTTCCCTATAACTCACATTCACTTTCCATCCCACTTCCTGTTTTATTGCTTCATAGCTTTTAAGAATTATTGTCAGAAGTTGTCTTAATTGCCTACATGTTTGCAGTCTATCTCTCTCCAGTGGAATATAAGCTCCCTGAGGACAGGAAACTGCTCTTGTTTCCCACCATGCCTAGAGTGCAGAACAATGTCTGGCACACAGTGGAAGCTCAACAAAATTTGAGGAATAAATGCATATATTTGAAACTCAACCCATCCCCCCAAATAACTTATACATCTGATTCTAAATGATTTTCTTTCTCCAGTTTCATATCTCAATCCTCTAAATAAAAATTTAGGAGCATCTTTATTTACTCCCACTTTTTGTGCCCCAGATCCAATCCACCCTTCAAATCAAGTCCCGTTGATCTTTTGTCCCTGTGATTTTTCAGCCACCTCTTCTCTTCTTTAGTCATGGCCCACATCATTGATCTATTTCGCACCTTTGATCTTTCTATGTTTTCCTAACATTCTAGAAAGTGTTGCCAGACTATGTTTCTAAACACTTGTTTTCAAATTTTATGCCCCAAAAGGGTACATTCCTTTTAGGAACTGACAAGTACAGAAATATTGCTATGTACAATTGATGCTAAGTAGAAGCATCAAGAAGTGAATCTGACTAGCTGTTAGAATTACTAATCAACAGTGAGGTCTTATGTGTGTTGCTGTTGAAACCTGTATCCTTGAATTTCATCCAAAAATCACTAATTTAAATGTAAACTAGTTGAAGTTGAAGATGTGACCTTGGTAATCTGGTGGTATTTAATTCTGAAATATTAATTGTATCAGTCCGTGTTAAGCCTTTAAAGAATCTGAGATGAGATCTGTCTCTTTCTAGCATTGTGCCGGGGGCTCACCACATTGGCTCTAGTGGCCACTTCAAGTGATTGAGATGCAATCTTCTTTGACCCGGAGAATGATAATACACTCGGTGTTGTTAGCATGGTATAAATATCCTTTGAAAACAGAGTTTTGCCATGGCTAGTGTGCTCAGTGGTTAGAGTGACAGCCTGTGCACCAAAGGGTTGTGGGTTCAATTCCAGGTCAAGGGCAAGTACCTGGGTTGCAGGTTCGATCCCTGGCTCTGGTGCGGGAAGCAACCAATCGCTATGTCTTTTTCACATTAATCTTTCTCTTTCTCTTTTTCTCTCACCCTCCCAGCCTTCCTTCCACTCTCTCTAAAGAAATCAATGGTGTGGGGGGGGGGGGGGAATATCCTCCAGTGAGGATTAACAACAACAAAAAAGGAGAGTTTCTTTTATAGCTTTTCTGACTGAACTTATTTTACTTAACATAATGTTCTCAAAGCTAAAAACCATGTGATTTCACTCATATATGCAATATAAAACTGAAACTCATAAACACAGGCAACAGAATGGTGGTTACCAGAGAGGGGGATAAAGAAGGCCAAATATATGATGACAGATTATTATTTAACTTTGGGTGGTGGACATACAATGCATTATACAGATTATATATCATAGAATTGTACACTTGAAGCCTATATAATCTTATTAACCAATGTCACCCAATAAGTTTAATTAAGAAAATGGAGAGATTCCTTTTTCCTGATTCTTTGCTCACCGAGTGAACTGCAATTTGGTCTCCTGTCGATCCTTCCCTTTGAGAGAACTTGCTGCCCACACATGTATGGTACCAAATTCTGTTATAGGCAGCTTTCCCAAGAAAAATGAAGCTGTTGACATTATCACTTACCAGTATAAATTAGGCTCTTGCAAAGTTGGTTTGTGTGAAATGATCTCCCAAATTAGTTAATTCTCGAATCAAGTGACAAATGTGAGATGCTGGATGTTCAGTCTGTATTTGGTGCAGACAGGTCCTGAGAAGGCTGTGATAGGCTGTTCCTTTGATCACCCCCAGTGATTCATACTCCCTGGTGCTCACATCCTGGTGTAGTTGCAGCCCTCATTACCTCTGAGGTTGACCATGTGTCTAACCTTAGCCAGTGGAACATCAGCAGACCAAACATGAGTGCAGGCTTGCTTTGCCCTTACACTTTGGAACTTGTCCTCATGGAGAACCCCCTTTTAGAATCCAGCTTCTGTGCAAAAGCCCAAGCAGCTATGTGGAGAGGACTGCATAGAAAAGAAAGAGGACCCTGATACAACCCCAGCTGAACTCCCAGCCATCAGCTGACACCAACTCTCAATCATGATGAGCAATGCACTCGGAAGGAACTTCCCTTTATCCCAGTGTCCCAGCCCTGACACAGTTTTTCCTTCTCGAAATACTTTTGGCAATTATACTCTAACTAGAGGCCTGGTGCACAAAATTCATGCACTGGGGGCGGGGGTGCCCTCAGCCCAGCCTGCACTCTCTCCAATCTGGCATCCCCTTGGGGGATGTTCCTCTCACAATTCGGGACTGCTGGCTCCCAACCACTCACCTGCCTGCCTGCCAGCCTGATCACCCCCTAACCACTTCCCTGCCAGCCTGATTGATGCCTAACCACTCCCCTGCCAGCCCAATTGCCCCCAATAGCCCTCTCCTGCTGGCCTGGTCACCTCCAACTGTCCTCCCCTGCCAGCCTGGTCACCCCTAACTGCCCTCCCCTGCTGGCCTGGTCACCCCTAACTTCCCTCCCTGCAGGCCTGGTCCCCCCCAACTGCCCTCCCTCCCCTGCAGGCCCAGTCGCCCCCAACTGCCCTCCCATGCTGGCCCGGTTGCCCCCAACTGCCTTCCCCTGCAGGCCCAGTCACCCCCAACTGCCCTCCCCTGCCAGGGGTGACCCCTAAGCCTGGTCACCCCTAACTGCCCTCCCTGCAGGCCCGGTCACCCCTAACTGCCCTCCCCTGCAAGCCTGGTTGCCCCTAACTGCCCTCCCTTGAAGGCCTGGTCACCCCCAACTGCCCTCCCCTGCTGGCCTGGTCACCCCTAACTTCCCTCCCTGCAGGCCTGGTCCCCCCCCAACTGCCCTCCCTCCCCTGCAGGCCCAGTCGCCCCCAACTGCCCTCCCATGCTGGCCCGGTTGCCCCCAACTGCCTTCCCCTGCAGGCCCAGTCACCCCCAACTGCCCTCCCCTGCCAGCCTGGTCACCCCCAACTGCCCTCCCCTGCAGGCCCGGTCACCCCTAACTGCCCTCCCCTGCAAGCCTGGTTGCCCCTAACTGCCCTCCCTTGAAGGCCTGGTTGCCCCTAACTGCCCTCCCCTACTGGCCTGATCGCCCACAACTGCCCTCCCCTGCCAGCCATCTTGTGTGGCCATCTTGTGACCACATGGGGGCAGCCATCTTGTGCAAGGGTGTGACAGTCAATTTGCATATTAGCTTTTTATTATATAGGATTCCAATTGCATATAGTAATTTGCATACAAATAATAATAGGCCTTATAGCAAACTTTTATGCAGCATTTGCAATGTACCAAGTACACAGAGAACTGATTTACTATTGTGTGATTGCCACTCTGTGGTAGTATGTCAAAAGTTTTTATTTTTTCCCCTAGTCACTGACTTAATTTGTCCAATCTCCCTTTACCATTTTCTGACAAATTCTTGGCTACAATAATTCATTTGGTAAATGCTTATTCAGTCCCCACTGTGTTAAACATTGGTAAGTCAGTAGTAAACAAAACAAGCAAAAACTCTTGCTCTCACTGAGCCTATATTTTAGTGCAAAATTTAGATATTAAACAAAATAGATTATTGTATCAGTTAGCTTAGTTGTGTGGTGTAACAACTTAAAAGAGCAATGGCATTAGATGGTCTGTGTAGGTTGGCCGCTGCTGTGCTCTGAGTCTCCTTCAAGGTCAAGGAGAAAGCCTGCCCTAGGGTATGCTGGTCTACTGGTAGAGGGAAAAAGAGAGATGGCAGAGCCAGGCAATGACACTTACAGCTGTATTCAGGATTAGCATGCATCACTACCGCTCAGATGCTATTGGCCAAAGCAAGTCACATGAACAATCTGGGTTGAGCAGAGAAGCAAAAAAAAAAATGGGAACATTAATATATTCTGCCACAATTAGCAAACTATGTGAATAAGGAAACTAGGAAATAAGATTAGAGAGAAAATGGGGCATGGGCGGGTACAGATCATGTTATGGCAATATCAGCCAGTGTGAAGATTTCATTTTTGATTCTGAACGAGAGGGCTCTCACTGGAGGGTTTTGAGCAGGAGACTGACATGGGGTCATTCTGTCTGCTGTGTTAAAAATAGGCTGTAGTGGTGCAAGGTTGGGAGGCAGGATATAAGTAGGGAAGCTTTTTGACACAGTCCAGGCTAAAGAGAATGGTGGCTTGTACCAGAAGGGAAGCAGTGTGGTGGTGAGAAGGGGTTGAACTTTGGATGTATTTTGAAGATAAAACTGATGGACTGCTTTGATGGTTTAATTGTGAAAAGGAGAGATCTAAGGGTGACTTTAGATTCCTTAACTTAGAGCTCACAGTTGTTAAATCAATTTAGTCTAAACCTTCAATTTCAAACTCAATGTCAATCTCATCTCCCTCCAGCCCACCCCCTTCACTGAGCCAGGACAAGTTCAAACTAGACCTCTGACTACTTGGATGGGAGTGAGGAGAATGCTTAGAATGATGCTCCAATGTGCTGGGCAAGGAGGGAGGAGAGGGAAAGCTTGTAATGAGAAAATGTTGCAGTCCTCCCATGACTGGTTATCACTTTTTTTCCTGGCTAACACTAACCTGCCATTGATCCTCTCAGTTTAGTGGGTTCCCAAGTGCTGTTCTTTTATAGTGGTCGGCAAACTGCGGCTCGCGAGCCACATGCGGCTCTTTGGCCCCTTGAGTGTGGCTCTTCCACAAAATACCACGGCCTGGGCGAGTCTATTTTGAAGAAGTGGCGTTAGAAGTTTAAGTTAAAAAAATTTGGCTCTCAAAAGAAATTTCAATCGTTGTACTGTTGATATTTGGCTCTGTTGACTAATGAGTTTGCCGACCACTCTCTTAGGAGGTCCGTGGGTGAGTTCTTTAGTGTACTAAGGGGCTCCCTCTGCACAGTTCTCTGATGTGGGACATACTACTGGTGGGCAGCCATCCCAGCTAGGCCTGGAGATGACAAGCTCGGCTACATCCCCTGGGGCTCCCAACAAGTAGAAATGCAGGCTGCTCCGCTGCCATGTCATCCCTTCTCCCATTTTCTTCCTTCTTGTTCAGAATGGCATATTGATATGTCCCCCCATATCTGCTGTCTGAGGAGGTGCTTCGTTCTTGCAAATGCTCACTGACTCAGAAAGGGTTCTCTTGATGACTCTCCCATTCAGGTTCATGGAAGGGAGACCACATACCCTCTCCCAACTCCAACATGAGGAGGGGATGCTCTCTGAATATTACACTCCCACAAAGATGAACACCCAAGAGAGCCTCTCTGCTCCTCCGCTTTCCCTCTCATTTTCTTACACAAAGGAAGAGGGTGGGGTGGACAGTGGCTGGTGAACCAGTGCAGCAGAGCTGAGCTAGAAGCACTAACATTAGACTGTGTTAGGGCCAGGCGGCCAGGCGGCCAGGCGGCCAGGAACTGCTTGCAGGAGGAAGGGTAGTAATCTGCTTGGCTCCCTGTCCCTGGAGACCAAGGACTTCCTACTTGACAGTCTAGTCTTGCCTTAGACTCAGGGACAGGTAAGTTTTACTTGAAGACTTGTCTTTGGGTCCATGCTCTTCCATTTACCAATGTCTGACCTTGGACCTTAATCTCTAGGTTTCCCTTTTCTCATCTGTGTAGTGAGGATATAACATGAATTCAACCTATCCTTCTGGACAGCCCCCCCTGTCTGCTGCTTGAGTTTCACCATCTTGGATCCCACCCCTTTGGGAATGCCTGGTTCTGGCTCCTAAATACTCACATCCTAGTTATGACACCTTTAAAAAGAATTGAACCAGGTTGTTTGCATTTGGCCTTCTCTCACCTCACTTTCTGCCAAAACTCAAGACACTTTCCACAGCTTCCTCGTAGATATCTAGGTACCAGGCCTGAACTCATCAGTACAGGAATCCAGCCCAGTCCCACTGCTCATGCTTAAAACTGAGGACACTCCTCTTCAGCCAAACCAAAGCTGGCCCCTCACAGTTTGGCTCTATGTTAGGAGAGAGAATGCTTTCTACCTAAAATAGTCTTTTCTATCCCATTGCCTACAGTTTTTACCTAATTTTGTAACCGACCCTGCTTCTAATTTCATCAGTCAAGATGCATTTGGGTCACCCAATATCGTCATTTTTAATTTTTTTTTTTTTTTTTGGAGTATGGGAACTCTAGTCAGTTGAATCTTAATAGGTTCTTTTATTCCATAGTCATCTCTTATCATATTTGGACTAGGTATTACATTTACTAAGGACAACTGGGGGAAACTTGTAACCCCAAGAGTTTAAAAGAAAAATCAATTCATGAAATTTCCCTTACAGGTAAAGATTATAATGGATTACAAATGGGTATTATGTTGAATAACAATTCAACACACCACTATTAAGTCCAACTTTTAATCTATAAACTGTTATTAGAACTACATATGTGAATAAGATCTGTTGCTGCCTGTGAAAGCTCAAAATTTAATTGCAGTGATTTTTAACATTGTAAGTGACATCACAAAAACCCACTTTGGGAACCTGCTAAAAACCTAGCCCATTCCATAAAATGTTGGATTGTTTGGGAGCTTGAATATCTTAAATGTAGTTATATTCTTCTGTCCATCCCTAGTAAAGGATTTTGTGTACCAAATCCTTTAGAAAGGTAGTATTTTTGACTGGTTCCTCTTGGCTAATGTGTCATTCAAGTCCACTAGTTCTTTGTTGATTTTCTGTCTGGAAGATCTATCCATTGATGTCAATGAAGTGTTAAATTCCCCTAATATTACTGTATTATTGCCAATCCCTTTACATCCATCAATATTTGCTTTATATATTTATGTGCTGCTACACTGGGGTGTAGATATTTATGAGTTATATTCTGTTGTTGGGTCCCTTTATCATAATAAGATGACCTTCTTTGTCTCTTATTACAGCCTTTATTTAATTTTTTAATGTTTTTTTAATATATTCCAGAGAGAAGAAAGGAGAGGGAGAGGGAGAAACATCAATGATGAGATTCATCAATCAGCTGCCTCCTGCACACCCGCCACTGGGATTGAGCCCGAAACCTAGGCATGTGCCCCAACGGAATTGAACCATGACCTTCTAGTTTATAGGTCAAAGCTCAACCACTGAGCCACACCGACTGAGCTACAGCCTTTGTTTTAAAGTGTATTTTGTTCAGCTAGTCTTTATCTGGTTCTCAGTGATGGTTGTTTTATAATTTAGTTGTAATTTTGATGTGGTTGTGGGAGGAGGCCTGCACAGAATTTACCTACTCTGGCATCTTGACCAGTTGTCCTGGAAATAGTTTTCTATCCTTTTACTCTCAGTCTATGTATGTTTTCAAGGCTAAAGTCAGTCCCTTGTGGCCACATGTTATTGAATATTGTCTTCTAATACATTCAGCCATTCTATGTGTCTTTTGATAGGAGAATTTAATCCATTTACATTGAAAGTAATTATTGTTGTAGTGGCCCGGTGCACAAAATTTGTGCATGGAGGGGGCAGGGGTTCCTTCAGCCCAGCCTTCACCCTCTCCAAAAGGGGATCCCCTTCGGGGATGTCCAACTGCCGGTTTAGGCCTGATATCTGTACTGGCATCCAGGACTGCAGGACGGGCAGCTTGTCCCTCTCCTGGGCCAGAGGCACCAGCACAGCTGCTGGCACCCGGGACCCTGGAATGGGTGGCCTGTCCCTCTCCTGGGCTGCAGCCTGGCTGGTCCCCATTCCTCTCTCCCCAGTGTTGAGTGTCTGAGCCATTATGGCGTGATGATATGAGGGCGTAATGACTATTTGCATATTAGCTCTTATATAGGATTTTAACTTGTCATGGTCTATCTTCAAGTGGATATCATATCACTTCACATCTTGTATAGAAACTTCACTGTAAAAAAATTTCATTTTTCCCAGGCAATCTTTGTGCTCTTGTTGTCATGTATTTTACTTTCACAGATGTTATAAAACTGACATTACATTATTACTTGTTTAAATAGTTAATTGTCTTTAAATATATTTAAATAATAAGAAACTTCTATTATATTTTTTCCTATGCATTTACTGTCTGGTGTTTTCCATTTCTTGGCATAGATCATTATTTGTATCTGGCAAAATTTTATTTCTGCTTGCAGGACTTCTTTTAACATTTCTTACACTAAAAATCTGCTGGTGATTTAAAAAATTCAATCTTTTATATATGAAAAATATATTTTAATTATTTTTAAAAATATTTTCACTCAGTCTAGAATTATAAATTGAGAGGATTTTTCCCCCATTGTGAGTACTTTAATGATGTTGCTCTACTATCTTCTCCCTTACACTGTTTCTGAGAAATCTTTTGTAATCCTTATGTTTATTCCTGTGTATAGTGTGTCTCTTTTCTTCTGACTACTTAAGATTTTTCTTTTCATCATTGGTGTTGAGCAATGTGATTTTTATGTGTCTTGATGTACCTTTCTTTATGCCCTGTGCTTGCTATTCACTGAGCTTCTTTGATCTGTGGGTTTATATTTTTACTATATTTTGCTAAATTTGGACATTTTTGAATCATTATTTCTTCAGATGATTAGATATGTTTGGGTCTCTAGAGGGGGCTGGGGAGGAAGAGGAGTGAACCAAACCGTAGGGTCAGGACCTCCCAGGCAATTGAGTGTGGGGACGGCCAGCAGGGCCACCCTGCAGTGGCCAGTTCATGACCAGCTGCCTGAGACTGGCTCGTTCCTGGGCTGGGTGGTTTCATGCATCTGCTCCGTGCTGCCCAGCAGTGCGGTGCCCATCGGGGCTGTGCATAGCTTACGGGGAAGGCACAGCCTGGGGATTCGGAGCCTTGATCCCGCGCAGTAACCAGATCCCGGCATTGGGAATGCGGCCAGCTCTCTGCACCCTGAGTCGCCCCACTGTTGTGTCCCTGGAGCAGTCATGGTGCCTTCTTCCTTCACGGTCCCCTATGCTCCCAGCGATTGAGTGTGCTGTCATAGGTTTGGGTGAACGGAACATGGAAGAGCCGTGGGTGATAGCAGGTGCCAGGGGCTGGCTAGGGAGGCGGTTGGTGTGGGTTTGCATGAAACGCTCACAGTCACAGCTTTGGAAGCCTCTTTCTTAGTTTTTCAGAGAGCTCGATGGTGAGGAAATGCAGGTCTCGTCCTGCGTTGCAGTTTCCATAGGAAACCTCACCGTTGGGGGTGTCAGAGGGGTTGGCCAGGAGCGCCTGCTCCTGCGGCAGAGACACGCTTCTCCCGTAAACTCTTCACAGGCGGACTGGTCACCAGATGCCGGGGAACTGCTCAGCGGATCCCTGCTGTTCCATGGAGTTCTCTGAGTAGCTGTCCATCTTCCGCAGGAAGAAAGGTGTGTGCTTGTGCACAGTCACTGCCGGGTCCTGGGCTGGCGGGGGCACCCTGGCCCCAGACATGTTCTCCTGCTGGATTCGCAGAGGTCGGACAATCGTTGTCCAAAATTCCCCTGTTTAACAAAGAAAGTTAAGTTCCCAGTGAGGCCTCCGGTTAGAAAGGGAGGGGGTTGGGGAGAGGAGGAGGAGCCAAGCTGCCTCTTCCCCGCCTGCTGGAAGGCACAGAGCAGGAGGGATGATCTCCAGCCTTTTCACCTGCCCCAGGAGGCTGCTTCCAGAGAGACCATGAAGGCCGGGCTCTGCTCCTGTGTCCTGGTGGGTCTGAAAAGCAGGAAGCAGAGCCATGCTCTCACCGGGGTCTCGGGGCAGCGGCTTCCTGGTTCTTGGCAGAGATGGTGGCCCTGGGGTCTGACCGCTCCTCAGTGGTTGGAACCGCTTGTAGGAGCTGCGGGGGCAGGCAAGACCCTGGGAGGCAGATTCAGCGGGCAAACCATTGGACCTCATTGCCCAGGCAACAACGCCAGTGTCCCGCCCTGCCCCCACAGGCCCGCCATCTTTGTTGGGTTAATTTGCATACTCACTACTGATTGGCTGTGGGCGTAGCAGAGGTATGGTCAATTTACATGTTTGTCTATTATTAGGTAAGATAAGGACTTACTTTTGCCATTATAAAAATTGTTTTCTGGTTGTTTTGTGGTTTGTTCTTTGTTTCTTATCCTGCTGTTATTTTTTGTGTTTTGATGTTTTTTTTATATCAGTATGCTTTGACTTCTTTATCACATTCTTTGGTATAATTACTACAGGTTTTTTCCCTTGTGATTATCATGAGGCTTATATAAAATATCTTAAAATATAACACCCTATTTTGAATTGATAACTCTGGTAGCATTCCTAAACTTTAAACTTTTACTTACCCTCCTCTTTACATTTTAGGTTTTTGATGTTACAGTTTGCATATTTTTTAATATTGTGTGTCCAATAATAGAGTATTATAGCTATGATTTTTACTGTTTGTATTTAAAACTTTAAACTAGTGTTGTAAGGTAATTATGCAGTATAATAACCATATTACAGAATCTAACTTTGACTATATATTTACCATTACTTTTTTTTTTTTGCCACCTTATGTGTTTTTGAAGATAATTAGCATCCTCTAACTTCCACTTAAAGAAATAACTCCCTTTAGCATTCATTCCTTATATGGCAGGTCTATTGGGGATGCACTCCCTTAGCTTTCGCTTGTATGTGAGTCTTTTTTTGACAGGTATAGAATTCTTACCATGTGTTATTTCAATATTTTCAATATATTATTAATTTTATTAGGGTTTTTGTTTTTTTGTTTTTTGGAGAACTATTGACCTTGGTTACTTTTTTCCCTATTATATATCTGCTTTCTACTTCATTGACTTCTCCTTTTGTCTTTTTTTCCTGATTTTTGTTTTTTTGTTTTGTTTTGTTTTGTTTTTTGGTATATTCAGAATTGTGTAATCATCACCACTATCTACTCTAGAATATTTTTATCACCCCAAAAGGAAACTCCATACACATTAGCAGTTGTTCCCCAATCTTGTTCCTCCACTTCCTTCCCACCCTAGGTAATGATGACTACTAATCCCATCTCTATGGTTTGCCATTTCTGGATAGTCAACATAAATAAAATCATATAATTAGTTTTATTTTATGATAGACTTCTTTAACTTAGTATGTTTTCAAGATTCATCCATGTTGATGTATCAATAACTCATTCATTATCCTTGTCAAATAACATTTTATTCTATGTATATACTATATTCATTTATCAATTCATCAGTTGATGGACATTGAGGTTGTTTTTATTTTGGACTAATATGAATAACACTAGTATGAATATTCACATAAAAGTTTTTGTGTGGCCGAAACCGGTTTGGCTCAGTGGATAGAGCATCGGCCTGTGGACTCAAGGGTCCCAGGTTCGATTCCGGTCAAGGGCATGTACCGTGGTTGCGGGCACATCCCCAGTGGGAGGTGTGCAGGAGGCAGCTGATGGATGTTTCTCTCTCATCGATGTTTCTAGCTCTGTATCCCTCTCCCTTCCTCTCTGTAAAATATCAATAAAATATATTTTAAAAAAAAAGTTTTTGTGTGAATATATGTTTTCATCTTTCTCTTGGGTATATACCAAGGATTGGAATTGCTGGATCATATGATAACTCTCTATTGAACTTTTTTCAGAACTGCACAACTGCTTTTCTAAAGTGATTTCGTTTTACATCCCAACAAGGTGAGGGTCCAAATTTCTCAACACTTTTGTCAACACTTGTTATTGTCTTTCTTATTTTGAAGATTTTATTGGGTGTGAAATGGTTTTGATTTGCATTTCAATAATGTCCAACATCTTGTGTTTATTGGCCATCTGTATATCATATTGGGAGATATATCTCTTCAAATCATTTGCCCATTTAAAAATATTTGATTTTATATGAGTTGAGTTCCTTATACATCCTAGATGCATATTCTTATGAGATACATGCTTTTCAAATATTTTCTCCCACTCTATAGGTTGTCATCTTCCTTTCTTGATCATATCTTTTGACACATTGAAGTTTTACTTTTGAAGTCTAATTTATCTTTGTTGTTGTCTGTGTTTTTGGAATTCTAAGAAACCATTACCTAACCCAGTGGTTGGCAAACTGCGGCTCTTTGGCCCCTTGAGTGTGGCTCTTCCACAAAATACCACAGCCTGGACGAGTCTATTTTGAAGAAGTGGCGTTAGAAGAAGTTTAAATTTAAAAAATTTGGCTCTCAAAAGAAATTTCAATTGTTGTACTGTTGATATTTGGCTCTATTGACTAATGAGTTTGCTGACCACTGACCTAACCCATAGTCATAAAGATTTACTTCTGTGTTTCTTCTAGGAATTTTATAGTTTTAGCTCTTATAATTAGATCTCTTGTCGTTTTATGTTAATTTTTGCATATGGTGTGAGGTAGGATTCCAAATTCATTCTTTTGCTTGTGAATACCTTCCTTTTTATCTTATTATTTACTATTTATTTAAATTTCTTTATTTAAGGTATTACATATGTGTCCTTATCCCCCCATTACCCCCCACCTCCCATTCATGCCCCCACCCCCCTGTTGTCTGTGTCCATTGATTAGGCTTATATGCATGCATATAAGTCCTTTGGTTGATCTCTTCCCCTTACCCCCACTGTTCCCTACACCTTTCCTGAGGTTTGACGTTCTGATTGATGTTTCTCTGTCTCTGGATCTATTTTTGTTCATCAGTTTATGTTGTTCATTATATTCCACAAATGAGTGAGATCATGTGATATTTATCTTTCTCTGTCTGGCTTATTTCACTTAGCATAATGCTCTCCATCTCCATCCATGTTGTTGCAAATGGTAAGAACGCCTTCTTTTTTACCACAGCGTAGTATTCCATTGTGTAGATGTACCACAGTTTTTTAATCCACTCATCTGCTGATGGGCACTTAGGCTGTTTCCAAATCTTAGCTATGGTGAATTGTGCTGCTATGAACATAGGAGTACATATATCCTTTCTGATTCGTGTTTCTAGTTTCTTGGGATATATTCCTAAAAGTGGGATCACTGGGTCAAATGGGAGTTCCATTTTTAGTTTTTTGAGGAAACTCCATACTGTTCTCCACAGTGGCTGCACCAGTCTGCATTCTCACCAGCAGTGCACAAGGGTTTCTTTTTCTCCACATCCTCGCCAGCACTTGTCATTTGTTGATTTGTTGATAATAGCCATTCTGACAGGTGTGAGATGGTACCGCATTGTTGTTTTGATTTGCATCTCTCTGATGATTAGTGACTTTGAGCAGGTTTTCATATGTCTCTTGGCCTTCCTCCTGTCTTCTTTCAAAAAATGTCTATTTAGATCAGTTGCCCATTTTTTGATTGGGTTGTTTATCTTCTTTTTGTTAAGCTGCATGAGTTCCCTGTAAATTTTGGAGATTAAACCCTTATCGTTGGTATCATTGGCAAATATGTTCTCCCATGCAGTGGGCTTTCTTGTTGTTTTATTATGGTTTCCTTTGCTGTGCAAAAGCTTTTTATTTTGATGTAGTCCCATTTGTTTATTTTCTCTTTAGTTTCCATTGCCCTAGAAGCAGTATCAGTGAAGAAATTGCTTTGGCATATGTCAGAGATTTTTCTGCCAATGGTTTCCTCTAGTATTTTTATGGCTTCCCGTCATATGTTTAAGTCCTTGATCCATTTTCAGTTTATTTTTGTGTATGGTGTAAGTTGGTGGCCTAGTTTCATTTTTTTGCATGTATCTGTCCGATTTTCCCAACACCATTTATTGAAGAGACTGTCTTGACTCCATTATTTACTTTCTTTAATTTACTTTGGATTTCTTGTTTTTGAGATGAAAGCTTAGTTTCCAATTTCCAAGCTTACTGCTTTTCTAATATATATACAGGGTGTCTCAAAAAATGTATACACACTTTGAATAATTATTCATTTCAATGTGTTAAATCTGAAAAGAAAGAAACATTAATTGAACTATCAGCTGTTAAAGATGTATTTTGGGGGGACACCCTTTATTTAAAGCCATATATTTCCCTCTAAGCATTGCTTTAGTTACATCCCATAATTTTTGCTATGTCCTATTTTCATTTATTGTGAAAAGTATGTTCTAACTTCCATTTCAATATTTCTTTGATTCTTGGGTTATTCAGAAGCATACTGCTTAATATATAATCTTTTGGGATTTTCTAGACTGCTTTATGGCCCAGCATACAGTCAGTCTATCTTGGTAAGTGTCCCCCACACACATCAAAATAAGACATATCCAAAGTTGTTTGGTATAGATTGGATCAAGCTAAGGTCCCAGTCATGCCACTCATGTGAGTAAAGATACTTTCGGAGTCTCTAGCTGAGCCTCCAGATTAGAAACTGACGAGCCATACTCACTGTGCTCTGTTCAAACTCCTGAGCCACATAACTTATAAAATGACTGTTTTATGCCATGAAGTTTTGGGATGGTTTGTTATTGTAGCAACAGTAAGAAAATAATGCTATTTTTTAGGTTCAATGTCTATAAGAAAATCTATGCTTTTCCATAATCCTTATGGATTTAGGACCAGAGTTTAAGAATTAATTCTACAATAATATATTTCATATAAATTTAAAAGTAGTTAAATTCACCAAAAAAACTGGACATTTTACAGCTGTAAGTCTAGTAGCTAGTATCACAGTCCTGAACATAATTTTACCAAAAGTTATACATAAAATCTTGAGCCACTATTTCCTATGATAAAATCTACTTATTATAATTTCCAATGTCCATAAAATAAAATAATATCCACACAGAGATTCACAGAGGAAACACATACTCAACTATACTGCTGAAGGAAGTTCAGTCTTGAAGTTGCTAAGGTACTAAACAATTGTCTACCTTGAAACTAATGGAAAGAAAGTATCTCTGGCTATTCAATTTTCAAATTGCTAGGCAACAGCCCTATCAGAATAAAGTAAATTCTCTCTCTAAAATAAATAGGATGAGGCTTCTGTATTTTTGTCCACTGGTCCAGACAGCTGCCACCCAGGTTCTGGAGCTTCTAGCTGGGTGCGTTACAGAGCTCTTAGGTAACCGTAAGATTTGGTTTCCTTTTCAAGGTGGTATATGACTCCATTAGGCAATTGTTCTAGGTTGCGCTCAGGGTTACTAGGCAGAAACATTTAAAAGAATTTACTTATCCTGAGACACTACTGTAAAAAAATTATGCAAAGGTACATTTAAAGAAAAGAAGTGTTTATTTAGGCCATCCACTAGGATCATAATAAATAATACAATATACTAATAACAGATGTTTTCATGCATTTATCATATTTATAAATTTACAAAAAAACCTGGCTTACAGGGCTGTTGGGACAAGTTTAGAAGAGTGTATTTGGCAATACAGTAAGAGTTAACAGTGTTAAGACTATTAAACAGATTCTCTTTACTATCTTTTTAAAAAATACATTCTCTATATATCTGTGAATAAATGGTAATGTTCCTTTATACTTTCTACTTTTTATAAACATGCCAGAGCTAAGCCAATTGTCAAGAGATCCAAGTTGATAATGTGTTATTTATTAGTATTTCTAATGGAAAACAGATTTTTAAAAAGAAATAAAAATTAACTCTGCATTTAAATATGGAGGCTGATTATTGCAAGCCAGAATCATTTAAACAATATAATATACCTGAATGAAATAAAACCCCAAAATAGAAGTTTATAAATAGTAACTTTGATACTCTATACAAATGCTGTAGTATTAAATGTTTGTAATTTGATAAATGACCAATTATCCAACTGCAAAAGTGGTGAACTTTGATTAAAGCTTAATTTTGCTTGTAAATTTCACACAAAGAGTTAAAATAGGGTAAATTTTAACATAAATAATTTAAACATATCTTAAACACTGAAAATGTGTTCTTATGTTATTTACAATTAGACAGTGATACCAGTGTATAGCCAATTGCCAGTCTTACAACCCTCTTTCAACATCTGCTAGTATAATCTTCCTTTTAAATACTTATGAAAATCAGTTTAGTGAAGGAGAGCGATCTGTGGTCCAGAGTAATTCGATGTATGGCCATTTGGTTTGAAGACAGCGTTTAATAGGAGTGTCATCTGTTTGTAGCATGGGATCTTCAAAACCCATAATAACTGCGGTCCCTTCCACATACATGACCTGTTGAACAAAATAAAGTCACTAAGGTAAATCAATATTCTCAGCAAATTTTTGAGGGATACAAAATTTTTCATAGGCTAGCAAATAAGGCACTGCATATTATTTCATGTGAAACTTTACATATAATTTTATTATGACAGAAATTATGAGCAAGAATATCTATTTACTGATTAATAAGAAAATAAATTTGGAAACAAGATGGAAATACAGATTTAACTGCTAGGTGACCAGATGATTTTTAGATTGTAAGTTTATGACAAGAAAAAGCACTTAAAAATCTGGAAGCACATTGTTTCTGAAAAAAGAAAATTATTTCTTCAAATAACATATATCACTTGGAAGAAATTATTTATATAACAATTTATATAGTTACTAGTGTTTTAATATTGAGGCTCTTAGATGATCATGTTGCCTCACAAAATAAAAAGCTACAATAAAAACATAGCTCTATGTTCTACAGACTTAATTTTCTTTTTTCAATTTAAGCAATAAAATTCCAGAGCTAAAAGCTATTTGGATGCCTGCCAATGAAATTTGCTATTTACTGTATTAAATATTTCTGAAATTCTTCTCATGACTGTACTTTGTACAGCATGAAAAATTATGGAGAAAAAACTGAAAAGGGTGTCAGGACAGAAACAAAAAAAAGAAAGGCTGATATATAAAACTAATCAGGTACTTTATATGTAGTGGCAATGATCCTATCAAATATAAGCTGGCAGGTGGGTATCAGAAAAATATTTTATTCTGATTAATTTATAATAACAATCTTTTAGAAGTATCTATGTGAGCCCTAACTTATTATAAGGGCTCACTGTGTATATTAAGCCATTCAGTCATTAGTTTCTTTTTGTCCAAGGGAAATTCTGACTGTATAATTTAAAAGGAATAGATTTAGAATGCCTTCTTCCAAAGTACATATACCGATTTTTACATATTCAATGGCTGATATGCATGATTGCAATTATGTTCTTCCAATATAAAAGTCATAAGCTATTTGACTAAGGAACCAAAAGAAATCACATCATTACCCTTAAAGAGAAGTTTCCTTAAAAGACACATTAAATATAGGAATAGAGCATATTACATTAGTAGGTCAGATAATTTGGTTTTATGAATCTACTCCTTTTTTAGGAAGCTCTAAAGACATACTTTAAAGTGAAATACATTTTTTTTAATTTTGGTTAATATATTAGTTTGTTTCTAGTTTTGATGAAATAAATTTACAATTAAAACTACAACTCATGCTTTTTAACTCCCCCAAGTAAAACTTTCTTTTCTGAAAAGTTGTCTACAAAGAATACAACTCAAGTTATTCTACTTAGCTGCATGAAAAATCATGTTAAAAATTAAAAAGGATGTCAGGACAGAAAAATAAATCAAAGAGAAAGGTTGATTTATATGCAGTGGCTATGACCATATCAAATATACACTGGCAGGTGAGCATCAGAAAAACTTTACTCTGATTCCAGCAGAGCTGCCTGGGCGAAGCACTGTGACCTGCCTCTGCGGCCGAGAGCTTGTGCCAGCTGCTGGATCACATTCCCTCCCACTTGGCCAGCTTTCTCCCTTTATTTCCTCAGATATTTTGAATGGTATCTTATTAGTCTACCATATTTCTAGTTCCTAAGTAACTTCATAACATCATACCTCTGCAACTTAATAACATACATGCTTTGCTTTATATTCTTACACTATTGCCACGAGAATATTTCATCTTTGATTTCTGATCTTTTTGTTAGTATGTCAGATGCTTGTCATGAGCATGATATGAACTTACTATATACAGGTAGCGTGACCACGGACAGGATTGGGAATCAGGAACTCAGTTCCAATCCCTGCTCTGCCAGTGACTTCCTGTGTGACTCTGGGTGAGTCACTTAATCTCCCTGTCTCAGATGCCTCATCTGTAAAATATGGATAATATTTGACTGACCTACCTTGCAGGGATTGTGTGGGTGAGTAGTGATTCTAAAGTACCTCCTATTACAAGGCTATGTAAAATTTCAAAATCTAGATGAAGCACTCATTAATACATCAGGAAATAGCATCCAAGTGTTCTTATTATCAAATTCATATTATTTTACTATGTATATACAAATAAATTATTTTCTTGTGAAATGATCTTTAGACCTAATTTAATAACACATCTAATTTATATTTTGTTAGGAATGTAAGTCTCAGTTTTTTATTTGCTCTAACTAAAATTATGTATTTAGTGTACCTTACAATCTATTTTCTGTAGCCATCCTCAATTTAGATAATTATGAAACCAGCATGATTGTTTCAAATGAAAAACCATGTTAGGCCTCACTCCTTCTAATATTAGCTATATATATCTACTGTGAGTGCTACCTGAATAAATGCAAACATAACAGATATATGATATATGTAGACAAAGCTAATATTTAATTAAAAAGGGTATATCAGTGAGACCAACTTTTGGATTAAACCAGGTGAGTACATGGGAAGTAAGTCACCTTGGTGCCTTTTTCAATGATTCATTCAAAAAGGAAAGCAACAAAGCATAGTGGGTAAGAGTGCAGGCTCTGAGGCAGACTAAGTTTCAGTCCCAGCTCTGCCATTTAACTGGCTGTTCGACCTTAGCAAGGTGCTTACCTCTCTGTGCTTCAGTTTCCTCTTCTGTAAAATGGGGATATACAGACCATACTTACTTCATAGGGTGGAAGGAAACTTCAGATAAAACAAAGTACTTAATACAATTCCAGACATGCTCCGTAAGTGCTAACTATTACGGTTATTAATTTAAATCCTTTAAAAATATTTTTCTCATCAAAAATCTATTACCCCTTTCTTCACATGAATTGATCAGTAACTTTCACTGGACTAAACTATAATGTTGACATAGTAATATCCACATAGTCAAGGATAACAACATGCACAGAGATGTAGTTATTTTGTCACAGTGAAACTATTACTCCAAAATTCCAATGAAGATCTCAGAGTACCATTGGTTAAATCAAAATATGACCTGTTCTAAAATATCTTGTAATAGTAAAGAGATTCTTGGAATAATCTCCTCAGGTAACAATTTTGTGAGAATCAAACATTGTCATACATTCATATATTTATTTTATCAACCCAGGTGAAGACAAATCACTATGTGAATGAATTATCATACCTTTTCATTATAATTTGACTGCTTCAGTCCATTGTAGTGGTAGACAGTAAAAGACTCTGGACCACTGGAGCCCTATTAGAAATAAAGTACTTTAAAACTTTAAATTATATCTTTATATCAGGTAATTTATAATTAGCAATTGAAAATAAAATGCAAGTTTCTGAAATCCTCATCCTTTGATGGGGGAATCACTTGATAAAGCAAGAAACTTAGATTTATACAGTTAACTACCAGAAAATCTAAAAGCTGAGATAGTTGCTTCTTGAGAAGAGGCAGGAAAGCGGAAAAGTGCTGATTTTTGTGCATGTATTACTGTAACTTCTTTAAAGAACAAGATTCTAAAACACAAAATTACTCCTGCAATACCATGTGCATGTATTACTGTAACTTCTTTTCAAAGAACAAAGCTCTAAAACACAAAATTATTTCCTAAATGTTATCTGATTTTTTTCTGGCTGTATATAATTTGCTTCTCTCAATAAGTGTGAAAGAACAGGAATATTACTTTTACTCAGATCACACACATATGTGCACCAATACTTCCAATTTGGTCCACAGTAATGAATTAGGGGTTTCCATCCCCCCAATATTATTTGAGTATTGTGAACTATTACGTAGTGGAACTAGCAAGCATTGTAAGAAATGAAAACGTAATTAGTGGTTTGAGACTCTAACAACATTCAATAAAGAAAGGATATTGTATAAATCATTACACTAAACTTTCAGAAAAATTAATCATATTATTCCTACTGTCTTAACACTTGATTCTTAGTTAGCTAAAGATCAAGTTTTCAACTCTCTTAACCTAGCATTCAAGGCATCGATGAATGGTCTGATACCACTGAAGGTGCCTGGCTCCAATGATTTCCCTCAAGGCCTGTGGCTGTCTTCCTGGGCCTGTCCCTTGTCTTCCTGGCCACATCTGATTGATATAAGGATGGGAATGTGACTTAGCTGAACGAGCATCTTCCTTGGAATTTTCCAGTTGGAACTAAGGAAAGACAGCTGCTGGCAACTGAAAAAAAAATACGCTGAGAGAATGCAACTATTCCAGAGAGAGGAAGGATATAGGATGGAGAGACTGCCCCAGTCTTAGAAGACCTAGTGTTGCTTTTGATGCTTCTTCAAATCTTCTGAGTTACTCCTTCCTATTCATATCCACCCCTCCCACTTAAGTCAGTTCAGGCTGGGGTTCTATGATTTGCAACCAAGACTCCTACAATATAGGACCTAATCTACCTTTTCCGTCTTATCTACAACTACTCACCTTTCTGAATTCTCATTTTAGGTGAATATGTTACTCATTTTCCCATGAAAAGACCTTTTGTTTGTGGCTCTTTGCATATTTATGATAGCTTTTACTCCTCTCTCAAATGCCTTTCTCTTTCCTTCTTTCATTTTCAAGACCTTGTTCAAACCTTGCTGTTTCTGCAAAGTTTTTCTTGAACATACTAGTTAGGTTGTTTATAATTTGGGACCTTTATAACAATAACTGTTTAATATTTTTTTATTGATTTTTTACAGGGAGGAAGGGAGAGAGAGAGAAAAATCGATGAAAGAGAAACATCAATCAGCTGCCTCCTGCACAGCCCCGATGTGACCGCAACCAAGGTACATGCCCTTGACCGGAATCGAACCTGGTACCCTCAGTCGTCAGGCTGATGCTCTATCCACTGTGCCAAACCGGTTAGGGAAACAATAATTTTTTCAAAAATTAATTTGGAAAAGAATCATATTCTACTTTGCATCATCTCTTTAGTTGTTATTTTGAAAGATAATTTAAATTTTCAATTTTTTAACTTTTCATTCTTGTATTTGCAACTAAAATCCAAGCTCTCTTACAACTTTTTTGTATCCTACACAAAATGCTTCACAATAAATAGAATAATCAACATTCATCATTTCCTCAACTGTATACATGAATCAATGGAATTACTTAGATAAATAATTTGGCTGTTGATTTTCAGAGTTAATGTACTTTAACTTACAATAGAAATATTTACTGCGGTTGAATATAATTTATATTCTCTAGTTCCAGTCATTAACAACTGGCATAAAATACTGAAATATCAAAAGGTATTTTAACACAGTGGTAAAATGTTTAGTCTCTGAGGTCAGGTGATCTACATTGGACTCTTGTTTCGGCCACTTACTAGCTGTATGACCTTGAACAATTTCTTAAGTTCTATAATCCTAAATTTCCTCATTGCCAAAATGGGGAAAAATATTACCTAATTTATAAAGCACGTAGTGCCTGATGCATAGTGCATGCTTAATATGTGGTAGCTGCATCTGCTCTTCTCTTATAAACAAACTAGAGGCCCAGTGCACAAAAATTCGTGCACTCGGGGGGGGTCCCTCAGACCGGCCTGCACCCTCTCACAATCTGGGACCCCTCGGGTATGGTCCCTAGGCCTGGCCTGAGATCAGGGCCAATTGGGGCTTTCCTTCCCTGGGCTACAGGCAGCTGGCCTCACCCTCACCGCTGCCACTGCTTGCCATCTGTGCAGCGCTGTCCTCCCTCCCCTGCCACCGGTGGCCTCCCTCTGCAGGTGACAGGCTGGGGTGCAATGGCTTGGCTGGCCTGGGCCTCCCTCTTTCTTTGCTGGGGGGTGGGGCCAGCCCTTCGAGGTGCCATCTGCCTACCTGATCACCCCTAACTGCTCACCTACCTACCTGATCACCCCTAACTACTGGTCTGCCTACCTGATCACCCCTAACCACTCTGCCTGCCTGATTATCCCTAACCACTTGCTTGGGGGCGAGGCCAGCCCGACGAGGGGCCATCTGCCTACCTGATCACCCCTAACCACTGGCCTGCCTACCTGATCTCTGCTAACTGCTTGCCTGCCTATCTGATCACCCCTAACTGCTGGTCTGACTACCTGATCACCCATAACGACTCTGCCTGCCTGCCTGATTGCCCCTAACTGCTTGCTTGGGGGTGGGGCCAGGCCAGCGAGGGGCTATCTGCCTACCTGATCACCCTAACCTCTGGTCTGCCTACCTGATCACCCCTAACTGCTGGTCTGCCTACCTGATCACCCCTAACCCCTCTGCCTGCCTGCCTGATTGCCCCTAACCACTTGCTTGGGGGCGGGCCAGCACTGACTTCTGGTTGGACAGCCTCCGGTCATTACTGGTCGCTACGACCCAGGGTTTTTATATATTAGGATTGCCTTGAAATGCTTATGAGTATTTCAAGTTTTTTTCCCTGCCTCTATCTCAGAGCAAAGAAATGCACTTCCATAGCACCTACTTTAAGCATCTGTAAAGATTACTAAAGTTAAATATTTTCCTGGCTGTCCCTCTGACTAGTTTTATAACTTTAATATATTCCTGGTGATTAAATGTTTACTATAGTGTCACTATAGTGATCTGTTAGGTACAAAGCAATATATGAATAATGGCCAAAATGAGGAATAGAGTCTATTTACATTTTGTGACTATAGAGAAAGAGGACATCAGTGGTATTGAGATAGAAAAACAGGACTAGGTAGGCAGTCAGGGACAGGGACCATGTGGAGGCAAACAAAGGACCTAGAACTAGCTAGGTGGAACCCAGCTGGGAGGGAATAGTGCTGTCACTCCAGAACCTAAAGTGGCAGTCCTCAATTAGGTCCTCCCACAGGTGAGAACTTGAACGTTGATATAATTGGATATTGCCAGAAATCCTTGAAGGAACCAATCAAAAGTAGCAGATGAGGGCATGTGCTGGGGGGTGGAAGCGGGCTGGGAGAGGTCAATGGGGGGAAAAAGGAGACATATATAATACTTTCAACAATAAAGAACTTAATTTAAGCCCTAACTGGTTTGGCTGAGTGGATAGAGCGTCGGCCTGCAGACTCAAGGGTCCCAGGTTTGATTCTGGTCAGGGGCATGTATGTACCTTAGTTGCGGGCACATGCCCAGGAGGGGTTGTACAGGAAGCAGCTGATCTATGTTTCTCTCTCATCGATGTTTCAAACTCTCTATTCCTCTCCCTTCCTCTCTGTACAAAAATCAATAAAATATATATTTTTTAAAAATTTTAATTTAAAAAATAAAAAAAAGTCTTTCTTCCCTTTGGGGGGGAAAAAAAAAAAAGCTAGCAGAGTATATGAATATCCCCAAAGAGCTTAAGCAGATAACCCATTCTGAGTCCCCTTCCTGCAGCTGGAAGCTCATATATCACCCCCAAACCCAAAGCTTTGCTCCCCCTGCCCAATAAATTTTGTTTTCTTCCCATCATTTTTGTCCGTGAATCCATTCTTTGGTTTTACAAGACAAAGAGCTTGGACCCGACCATATTTTGGGTTTCAGTATGAGCTCTGATCAGAAAAGTTCTGTGACACTGGGAGGTCTGAGATCTTACAGGGTGTGAATAGGTAAGAATGACAGGTCCAGTGGGTCTCACACTTTGGCACCATCACATCAGAATCCTCTGGAGGGGATGTTCAAACCCACTGCTGGGCCCTACCACCAAAGCTTCTGCTTCACTAGGTGTGGAAGGACCTGAGAATTTGCATTTCTAACAAGTTCTTAGAGACCACACTTTGAAAACCCACTGCTCTACAGGGAACCAAGGGCAGAATCACATGCTTTGTGTGGTTGAGGAAAGAGCATGAACTACACAGGGGCAATGAGATGAGTCAGCTTCAGATGCTGAGTTTGTTGAGGAGAATAATAGCAGGAAATAAGCAAGCAGTAAGGCATGAACTTGGAGAGAACAAACAGAATAACCAAATGGAAAAAGAGAAGGGGTCCAGAATTCTCTTTAATTACCTCAAGGAATACTAAAATTAAAAAATTTCTTGAACTATTAAGTTCTTAGAATAATTATAAGCAGTATCATGTAATTTCTCTAAAAATATTCTGATAGCAGCCTTGAAATAAATTAAAAGTAAAATTAATATCATTGTCTCAAAAAAGTTTAAAATGCTAAAATTTATTAAACATTTATTAAGATATCTAAAACACAGTATTAGATTCCAAAAAATAAATTAAAAAAAAAACCCTAGCACTTGGAGTATGAACAAATGGCATCACAATCCGAGTCTTGCTAACAATATCAGAAAAAAGAATCTATTTTTTCATAAAGCATTTACAAAAAGTTTTAAAGTCTAATAGCTATATTGTGAAATCCTTAGTTACTTTTTGAATTTTTACCTCACTCACTTTCTTTACTCAGAGTAACCATAACAAATACCAGTTTAGAAAATATGGGTTCTTTTTTCTTTTTTAATAACCAAGATTAAATATTAATAATATTGTCTACTGTTAAAGATAATTTAAATCTGAGACATCAAATTAACAATTATATCTTGAAATTTAATAATTTTATCTTGACATTTTCTTCTTATCACTGTTTTTTTAATTTAAATTTATTGGGGTGACTGGTTAATAAGATAATATAGGTTTCAAGTGTACATTTCTATGATACATGATCAGTATATTGCATTGTGTGCCTACCAAAGTCAAATCATATAGGTTACCACCATATATTTGGTGCCCTTAACCCTTTACTACCCCACCACCCCACTTGCCTCTAGTAACCAGCATACTGTTTGTCTGTGATTATGACTTTCAGGTTTATATCCTACATGAGTGAAATCAAACGGTTCTTAGCTTTATCTGACTTATTTTGTTTAGCATGATATTCTCAGGGTCCATCCATATTTCATCTTTTCTTATGGCTGAGTAGTATTCCATTGTATATGCACCACATCTTCTTTACCCAATTATCTATTGAAAGACACGTTGATTGTTTCCATGTCTTGACCACCATGAATCATAATGCTGCAATGCACATAGGGGTGCACATATCTTTGCAAATGTTTTCGATTTGGGGAGAGAGATACCCATAAGAGGGATTGCTAGGTCATATAGGTAACTCTATCCTTAATTTTTTGAGGAATCTCCATACTGTGTTCCATAGTGTCTGTACCAGTTTAGATTCCCACCAGCAGTGAATGTGGGTTCCTTTTCTCCACACCCTCTCCAACACTTATTTCCTGTCTTGTTGATAACAGCCATTCTAACAGGTGTGAGGTGGTATCTCATTGTAGTTTTGATTTGCATTTCCCTAACAGCTGGTGAAGTTGAGCATCTGTTGGCATTTGTATGTTTTCTTGGTCCTCTACCCATTTTTTAATTGAATTATTTGTTGTTTGGTGTTGAGTTGTATGAGTTCTTTATAAATTTTGGATATTTTTCTACTTGACAATACATCTCTTATAATAGAGGTAGAACAGAAACAATGAACTTTAATTTAAACTATGCTGATATCTAACGAAATGATCACAATGTACCTAGCTAAATAATTTGGTTTATGGTAACTCCTCCACTTAAATAAGAAACACAAGAAAAGACGCTGTAGGCTATAGAACTGGCTTTCCGGTCACAGACATAACCTAAAGGAGTACAGAGACGAGCACGGTTTCTTACTAACTGAGACGCTATCGGAGCCCAATGGAAGACATGTCCCAACATGACACAGCACAGCTCTGCTCGAAGGTTTTTCTTCGACTCACCTAAAGTCTCCTGGAACTTAGGTTCACCAACGGAACTCTCACTTCATATAGGCTCCTTTACCTTCCTTCTAGTATTTAGAAAGTACTAAAAAGATACATACCAATCTATTGACACTAGTTACCTAAGAGAAGGAAAATAGGGGTGGGAATGGATAGAGTCTTTCTCTTTTTACTCCCCATACTTCTGAATTTTATCTTTATAAAAACAGTACCATTACCAGTATGTGTATATATTGGAGTATACAATATATTCCACCGCTCCTCTACCTCAAAGTTCTGTATTACTATATTGGCACATACATACCCTTCAATCCTCTCTGTAACAGTGAAGTATTTACACAATACTGCTTTTTCAGTCTCATATCTACATGTTAGAACATTTTAAGTGAGTAGGAAAAGTGCTAAAACAATCACAGATGATCATCCCAATTGGACAAAACATTTCTTCAATTATGTTACCTGATCAGGAAAAAATTCTTGAAGAAATGGACCCAATAGTATGATTCCTAATCCTTCTGGATCTAATTTATTCTTCATAAGATTTATACTGCGGGGAGAGAAAAAAAAAACAAAAACAGTGGATAACAAAGGAAAAAAAGCTTATTTTTCTTCTTTCATGATTAAATTACTGGTACTATAACACTTTGACTGCCAAAAATCTTAAGAACTGTTCTTTTTAGCCTCTTAATGACAAATACACAGGAATGACAACTGATTTGCCAAAACTTGGTTATTTTTAAACCAGAGTAATCTGTTACTATTTAGAATTTAAATTATGACGATGACTTTGGAATACTGTTCCTTATTAGGTAAAGTCATTTAAAAACTTAAGCTTCTAAGCACAGACTTATAATTCCCCAAAGGCAAATTCTCTTTGCTTCATAGGTATGCCTAAATTTAACAATCAAATGAGGCATTTAACTTAAAAATGTTTATTTTAAGCTCAAGGAGAAAAAGAAACAGGGTCAAAAGGAAATGGTGCATCAAAAACATCTCCTAAAAAGCTTTCCAGAACCAACTGAGGTGGAGGCTTAACATTCTTAGGCAATGTAACTTGAAGTTTAAAGAGGTAAGATAATTCTCAAAGAGCGAAGATATAGTGAATTATAAGTGGTATGTACTTGATTGTCCAGTAGCAGCCTAACTGGATAGTGCTTTGCACAGCCCTTACCATGTTGGTGTAGCCAAGGCTGGTGAAAGGTATTATGTGTGATTAGAAAGAAGGCAGAGAAAAAAGCAGACTGCAGTTGGAAGGGTTTTTAAAATGAAAACTTTCTGAAAAGAAAATTTTCATTCTCCATGTTATCTCCCAAACTATGAATGCCAAGTTAAATACACCTTATTGTTAAACATGCAAAGGATGTGACATTTTAAAGGGTCTGAGTAAGAGCAGGAGGTTATGACATGAAACAAATGAAGGCAAGGTCACACTGTATATAATCCATCTAATTTATTAATCCTAAATTTAGCCCTGTTAATTTATGGGCCCTCACATATTATAAACCATACCAAAATACAGAGTGAATAACTGAGTCTAATCTTTTAGCTACTTCTAGAAAGACAATCTGACTAAATTATACTAACTTTATAATTCAAGGTATGCTATGTATTTTAAGGAAACAAGAAAAATTAAATAATCTATGTAAGAATTGGGGAAAAAATCACTTTTCCTTTTTCCTCCCTCATGCTGTAAGAATTATCAGTAACCAAAAATACCTGAGTTCAATTCTCTTTTGCAAATTAGGGCAATGAAAACAAGATGATCTCCATTTGGAAATCAGTTTAGATGAAGTACATTAATTACTATTATTCCATTTGTTGGACTAGTTCAATTCTTTTAAGTTGGAAACAGCAATTGTGTCTGTTAAGAATGGGTAACATCATAGCTATAAGTAGTAAGACTCAGATATTAATTCAGATGTGATTAGTTTGTATATGCATTTCATACTTTCAAGAAAACACATCTGATTTATTTCAAAATAAAATATGGTCAAGTTTTAAAAACTATGTGCAACAATATATTTTACATTGTTTTTACTGAATCCTTTCCTTAAATGTTTTGTAAGCTAAAGTTTGTTCATTGCCAAACTTGTGCAGGTAAAACAAAAGTTAGTGTACATTGTAGGTGATCTTTATTTTATTTCCATATTTGATCAAGATATGTATCCACTTAAGAGAGATTTTCTCATGCATAATAAAGATCCCAAATTTATAGAAGAAGTGACAGATGCAGCAAATGTGCAAATATAACAGTGAGACTGAAGACAGTGACATAATATTAATGTCAGTCAATACTTCAATACTTTCAGTACTGAAAAACTATATTCTCTGATATTCTGTGTCTCTTACAAGGTTTCGGTTCAGTTAATTTAACCCTCTGTATGCCATAAGCATCTATAGACGCAAGGATAGTTTCCATTTTGGATGCATGGCAGTTAACTGGTTAATCACATAGAGATGTCCAAGGGCTAGCAATATAGATATTATACAGACTTGTCATGACTTTCACTGAAGCTACTAAATATATGGGCAAAAATTTTTTAAATGGAAAAGGTTTCAGTGAGAAAAAGACATATTTAGTTTGTTTAAAAATGACATTTATACTTTAGCACATTTTCAGCAGGATAAGTGCGTAGTAGGAGTAGTGGGAAGGAAAGCTCATTTTTTGTATGTCAAGTTTGTGCTAAAATACTGATTAGTCTGATTTATTCCTAAATCTTTGCTTTATATAAAGTATTATGCTTCATATATGCAGCTTTCTATTTTTTTTAAAAGCAAAACTGTATATATTTTAAATTAAATGGAATTTTTGAGTTAAATAATACTTCCTATTTACTTACTATTCAGGATCTGAAACAAGGTCCAACGCTTTCATCACATCTTCTAGAAGTGAATCAGGTATGAATCCATTATCTGGGGGGGGGGGGAGGGGGGGATGGGAACAACATGGAATATGAGTTTACTTCAAGAAATGCTATTACTGCTGATTAGATTCCAGTGAAAAATCACATAAAATGTATGTAAAGAGTTAAGAACAGCTTATTAAGGTTATTTAGGTACAATGCCTATTATTATCAGACATTCTCTTATATTAGTTTTCTGGGGCACATAGGTAAAGACTTATTTTCAAGGTTAATTTCTGAAAACTTGAAAGAAACCTTAAAGCCAAATTGCTTCTTAAAACAGGCTTACAAATTTAAATGATAGAAGTTTGTTTCTACTTAAAACAAATATTTAGTAATTGGGTATATCTTTCAACAAACAATGTGAACCTTTAAATTTCCTTTAAGAAATCAAGTTAAAATAATTCTTTATCTTCAATATATTCCTTTCATCACAACGTTATTTAACTTTTTGAAGAATGCTAATGCTTCACTGATACTTAGAAAACTGACAACATAAGAACAAGAAAATATATCCTTATAACAGCCTTGATTTAAATAAAAGCTGTAGATTTAACGGGGAAAAAATAGAAGTTGAAGTGCAGAGTAGAATCAAATGTCGATAAAGACTAGCTTAAGGAAAACAATCCTTTCCTTGGGCTTGATAAGGAAATAGCACTAGCAAATGGCCCAAACTCTAATGATGCAATAGAATGTGACACACACAAAAAACTTGCAGGACAGTGTGAAATAACAGTAGTTTTAAACAAACAAGTTGCTTATTCCCTTAAATGTACAGTGCCTGAGTTCTTCTACCCATTCACTCATTCCTGTCTCAGCTTTAAATAAACTTCTAACACAATATCCTTTTCAGGGATTAGACACTTAAAAAAATCATGTCATGGAGAACAAGATGTCCAAAAGCCCTGCTTCCACAATCAAATAACAGAATAAAGTGTAGCTGCTTTCAGGATGTGGCATGTGCTCTGTCTCTATCAGAAAGGAATAAAGTAGTTATGACTTTAAAATGGTGTTTTCTTAAACTTCATAAGCAGATGTTTACCCATTTGAAGATAGACTGACCTTGACTAAAAGGCTAAGTAAGGTTCATTTAGGGTAATTAAATGAATTTTAAAAAGTGAAGGTTTAGAATAATTCCAACTTGTCAAGTTCCTGGTAGTTCGAGGTAGAGCAAATAAAGAACTTGTTCTCTTTAAGCCTAACTTTGATGAGTTTGAAACGTAGAAAAAGACATATATTTGTTTTGCTTAGTTAAGTCACAGCCAAAAGTTCAGCATCTCTGAACGCAAAACAGGCTTCATTTGGCCACTCGCAGGCAGGAACAATATCTACAACAGTTTCTGTGCTTGTGGGCTATCACGTGGATCCACTTCACTTGACAGAAGCAGTGGAATTATCCTGATCTCCAGGAGCAGTGAATAGCACAGCCTTATCTCTTCTCGCCATAGCGGGAGACTCAGTCCCCTCTCCCCCAGAAAGAGCTAATTGGCTGGATAAAGACACAAACAACAGCTAGGAAAACAACAAAGTGCTCTTCTTAACTCAAACACAACGTCAAGCTTAAATATCCCAACACATTTTTAAGGTACGTATGAGATTTACAACTTGTAAACACTTTCTGGAGTACAACAATAACTATAATAAGTCAGTGAGTACATTTTGTACATACAGTATTTTAAAACTAGATATTGTAATATAAATTTCTCAATACCTCAAAGACTTTAACTCACAATTGAAAGAGGAGATCTGGAAACTGCTTATCTCTTTGAAACATTTATTTTGGCATTACTTTATTCTTTAATCATACCTATCAAGAAAAATTCTTGATACAATTCTTGAAAAAGAACAGAATCATTAAGTCTAAACCCAGATGAAACTAGAATTTAGTCAACTGATTCCTTAGAGAGTATGGAAATGCAGACACAATGATGATAAAGACCTCAATACAAAGCAAAAAACAGCAGAGGAAATCTAGGAGAATACAATTGGTTGACTAGTCAGCACATCGAAAAAGTAGAACTTGAATGCATGGGTAAGAACTTCAATACATTAATATAAAAAGGACTTTTATAAGCTTGAAAGCTTAGAGGAATGGGGGCCCTGAAATGGGGAGAACTAAAGAAGGCACAGCAATTGTGATGGTAAGCAACTACTGTATAAATACTAGGATACAGTTAAATTGTGTTTTAAAACATTTGAAAAAGAGGAAAAAAGCTGTTTGTTTAAAAATAGGTTTTTTGGTGTGTGTTTTTAAACAAGCAAACAGATTACAAAAAGTGCCAAGCTCCAAGAGGTTGAGAGTAGAAATAGCTCAGTGCAAAGGAGTAGTGATGCAGGGGAGTGAAATTAGTTAGGTGAGTTTGTAATTTCCTGGGTAAAAGAACCATTTCATAATTGTGCAGAAATCAGAGTTCGATTTTACAGAGAAAGAAGTACCAGTCGTGGTTTCCGTTCTGAAAGATTAGGAAATATAAGGAAGAGCCTGAAGGGGGAGCCTGTCAGATCCGTTTTAACTGGGACACTGCAGGAAGAAAGCAAATGTCAGGAATTAACAAAGAACAAGACACAACTTGTGAAGAAGAGGCTGGGGGAAGGAGGAAAACATTTGAGACGGTAACATTTCCAAAGAACTATATGTGAGAAAGAGTAAAGCTTCTTGGGAATAGAAAAGAAAATCAAGAGCTAGTTAGGGAGAACTTAATGCCACTTTAGTCAAATAATTAATAGTTGTTATATATTTGCTAAATGTTATATTATACTTTACCTATTATTTTAAAATTTTAATAACATATATGTAACTTTTCCCCCTAGGCAAAGTTAAGATATTTTCATATTTCAGCTTTCCTTGGTTTCTTTGCCTTGGTATCACTACTGGTTTGCTCAGCTGGCTCCCAATTGGTGAGGAGAGTTTGGATGGCAGGGACTCCTAAGTCCAGGGCATAGTACAGTGCCTGACACAAGTATCTGCTCAAAAAATTTGTTACATTTAATTATTCAAGCTAGTCCTCACTGCAAGTTTCAACAAACTACCTGTTCAGGCACCATAGTTTTTTTAAAAAGTTTTGTGAATTGAACATATGAAATTCAGAAAGAAGTAATTTATGGCCTGTGTTGGAGAACCACTTCTATCATGTGATGGAAAAATTGCAAAACAAACAAAACATGGTGGCAAGATACAGAAAAACTATGGCAGGGATAGCATGAAAGAAACACTGATGACAACACTACAGCAAGATGAAGAAAGGCAGTGAAAAGGGAAGCAGCAAGAGTATAGAATGAAACTGGAGAGCATTATGCTAAGCAAAATAAGCCAGTCAGAGAAAGGTAAATATCACATGATCTCACTCATTTGTGGAATATAATGAACAACATAAACTGATGAACAAAAACAGATCCAGAGACAGAAGCATCAATCAGACCATCAAACCTTAGAGGGAAGGTAGGGGAGGGTGGGGGTAAAGGGGAGAGATCAACCAAAGGACTTATATGCATGCATATAAGCCTAACCAATGGACACAGACACCAGGGGGGTGAGGATATGAGTGTGTGTGGGGGGGAGGTGGATATAAGGGGATAAGGACACATATGTAATACCTTAATTAATAAAAATAAATAAATAAAAAATAAAAAAGAGTATAGAGAAAGAGATGTATCATTTAAAAGGATCAGAAAAGACTGAATTAAAAAAAAGGCAATCCTATATAATAAAGAGCTAATATGCAAATGGTTGTTGTGCCCTCGTGCCCTCACACTGGGGCTGGGGGACCTGAGGACCTGAGGCTACGCCCCACCACCCGGCGGGGCTTGACAGGGGACCTGAAGCTGTGTCTCCCCACCCCCACCCCCGGCAGGGCTTGACGGGGTAACTGAAGCTGCGCTCCCCACCCGGTGCCAGGCCGGGGGACCTGAGGCTGCACCCCCTGCCCTGCGAGGCTTAACAGATGTGGGGCCAGCCGGGTCTGGGTCTTGCGCAATTTCGAGGCATGCACGGGTGGGCGGGGACTTGACTCTGAGTTCCATGGCACGCCCCAGACTCTGACAGGAGGGAGATTTTCATATACATTTTACTAATTTTCTTTCATCTCTGACACTTCTATTATAGAGAAAGGGCAAATAGCAATATTAAATTACTTCCTCTAATTAATTCCCTTTTAATGTGCATTAATTTCGTGCACCGGGCTACTAGTTTCTAGATAACGTCTAAGGACTATTATATTTGAAACAATCTATAAGTAAAATTATTCTCCTTGTTGTTATTAATCCTCACCTGAGAATTTATTTTTCCATTGATTTTCAGAGATAGTAGAAGGGGAGAAGGGAAGCAGAGGGGAGAGAAACATCTACGTGAGAGACACACATCAATTGGTTGCCTCCTGCACATGCCCCGACCAGGGCTGGAGATCGAACCTGCAATCCTTTGGTGTACAGGTTGACACTCCAACAACTGAGCCACACCAGCCAGAGTGTAAACTTATTCTTAAAGATTAAAAAATGCAGCACAATGAAATCATTCAGACAAAACATGGCTCTCACTATATTTTAGCCACTTTAAAAATAATATTTAAGGGGCTCCTTTTAAATCAAACTATGTATTACTGGCTCAAATAGGGTTGCCTCTTTGTATGTAATTCTACCCAGGGGGAGGAGTATAAAAGAGAAAAAAGAAAACAAATTTTAAAAACCCATTAGGTGTAAACCTGTGAAAACCTGGGTCTATTTCAAATTCCTATGTAGAATCCTGTGGCTTTGGACATTACTGAATAAGCTCTATGTCACACATTTTTGAATTTTTTATAAAACAACAATATGGTCAACTTATTGAGTATTTGAATAGTCATGTAGATATTAAATCCATTTCACAGCTGAGAAAACTAAGGTTATGAACTTGCCTAACATCACACAGTTAATGAGTACCAGAGGTGGTATTTGAATCCAGGCTTCTGATACCAACTGGAGTGCTTTCAGCTCTCAAGAAGTTACAAACTGTCACAAGGCTGGTTTTCTTAAGAACAAAATGGTAATAATAATCCCTGCCTATCTCCTAGGTTTAAGGAAGGTTTTAATGAGACCATACAGGTAAAGTGCTTTATAAATTGTACGTTCCATGCAAAGCCAGACATTATTATTTTTAAACAGGCCCACACTTATAAATCAGGGTTATGTTTCAAAAGGTCATTAATAAATCACCTGTTCAGAACACTGAAAAATGTAGTTTCATAGTGGCAATGCTATAAATGGTGATAAGCCTGCACAAGTCCATTTAATTCGTAATATACCTAAAGCATGGTGCTAACAGTGCTAATACAGGTCTACCTAACTATCAAACACATTAGTAGCAGCCAGGGCAGGAGCAATTAGGCACAAAAATATTCATGGGTACCAGAACCCAAATTCTCTTTTCTTCAGCTTCCCTGTAGGTCAATTATTCTACAAATATTCTGAAGAAGGTGACAAAGAACAATTGTCCCCATAGCAGCCTCTGCTAAACGGAAAGTGGAACTACCCAGAAGCTTATACTAGTAAGAATGGTAAGTATATTAAGTGTTCAGAGAAAGCCTGATTTTTTTAAATCTTAAAAGAAGAAAATATATGTTTGGGGAAAAAACAAAATTAGATTAACAGATTAGTTTCTGAGTAACTAAACAGACTAAAAATGGAAAATTTTATTTTTAATCCTCCTTCTTAGAGTGAACTATATAGAGCTAAACCATAACAGTGATATGCAGATGAAAAAGTGGTGTTTATTTTCTCCATAAGTTATACATAGAAAGAGATACTTTTTCCGAGGTGGCCGAACAAGTTTTAATGCTTTCTTCTTAATTCAGCTTATAGTGCTGCTAAGTTGTCACAGAAAATTATATAGATGGAAACCATTTTATTTAATCAACTAGGGGCCCAGTGCACTAAATTCATGCACTGGGGGTGGGGGGTCCCTCAGCCCAGCCTGCCACCTCTCACATACTGGGAGCCCTCAGGGGATGTCCTACTGACGGCTTAGGCACACTCCCCCCGGGGAGCGGGCCTAACCTGCAGTCTGGCCTCCCTTTGTGGGAGGCTACGGGGCTGATCAGGGGAAGGCACCAGCCCCATCACCCCGCTGCTGCAGCCACTGCAGTCACCACAGCCACCAAGGTGTTTTCATCAACATGGACTCCAGTCCCTTCACCATGAAAAAATGACAACTTTCTTTAGGCATTTTCAAGATGTGTCTTTCATAGGATATGACATTTCTTTATTTTTTTTTATCCTCACCTGAGGATATGTTTCCATTGACTTTTAGAGAGTGTGGAAGAGAAAGGGAAAGCAGAAAGAAACATCAAAGTGAGAGAAACACTTTGATTTGTTGCCTCCTGCATGAGCCCTGACCTGGGCCCCAGCCAGGGTGGAGCCTGCAACTTAGGTACATGCCCTTGATCAGAATTGAACCCAGACGCTGCGGTCGGCAGGCCGAGGCATTATCCACTGAGCCAAACCGGCTAGGGCAGGATATGTCATTTCTTAGCCCTCCAGCAGCAGACCTTCATTTTTTTTCCAGGAGTGTGGTGGAAAAACCCTAGATCACCTTTTTGGATTCTTATTACCCAAGTTACTAAGAATATTACCAGTGGCATACAGAAAGCCTAGCCAATGAGCGGTCAGAAAAGGTGTTTCCTCCATAGTTCACACCAATCGCCAGCTGGGCCCTGCCCAGGCCTAAAGCCTCTGGCCGAAGCTTTAGGCCTGGGCAGGGGACCCACACCTCCCTGTGATTGCCAGCTCCACCCCATGCCTAGGCCTAAAGCCTCGGGGCCTGGGCAGGGGCCCCCCAGCTCCCTCCAATCGCCAGCTCCAACCCTGCCCAGGCCTAAAGCCTCTGACCGAAGCTTTAGGCCTGGGCAGGGGACCACCAGCTCCCTCCAATCGCCAATCGCCAGCTCCGCCCCTACCCAGGCCTAAAGCCTCTGGCAGAGGCTTTCAGCCTGGGCAGGGGACCCCCAGCTCCCTCCGATCACCGGCTCCACCCCTGCCCAGGCCTGAGCAGCGGACCCCCAGCTCCCTCCGATCACCGGCTCCACCCCTGCCCAGGCCTAAAGCCTCTGGCCGAGGCTTTAGGCCTGGGCAGGGGACCCCCAGCTTTCTCTTATCGCTGGCTCCGCCCCTGCCCGCTCGGCTCTGATCGCAGGCTTGGTCCTGCCCAGAAGCCCCCTGGCTTAGGCCCTTCCCAGGCTGCTCAGGGCCCACGCGGGGCTTACTTCAGAGTGACCTGGATGCCAGGATGTTCCCCGGACCCAAGCGCTGGGCCGCCTATGTATGCAAATTAACCACTATCTTTGTTGGGTTAATTTGCATACTCACTCTGATTGGCTATGGGCATAGCGGAGGTACGGTCAATTTACATGTTTGTCTATTATTAGGTAAGATGAGGACTCAATTCTGAAAAACTGCCACTGGTTATACTTTTAGTATTAGTAATATAAGAAATTCTAACTTCTCTTGTAAATTGGTAGAAGAAAATGAATAGTACAAGCCTGCTATCTCATTAATGATCAAAAAAAAATTTTATGCCCTAGCTGGTTTGGCTTAGTAGATAGAGTGTTGGTCTATGGACTGAAGGATCCCGGGTGCGATTCTGGTCAAGGGAACATGCCTGCGTTGCAGGCTCCATCTCCAGTAGGCGGCATGTAGGAGGCAGCCAATCAGTGATCCTCTCTCATCATTGATGTTTCTATCTCTCTCTCCCTCTCCCTTCCTCTCTAAATTCAATAAAAAAAAATATTTAAAAATTTTTATTTTACAAAAAGCAAACAAACCTATTATTTATGACAACTGTATCCTACTTTTAAAACCTTAGTTTTACTATCTTTGCATCCTGATGGATTTTTTTAAATCAGCATTCTAACATTAGCTTTTAAGAAGTTCAGGTCTCCTATCTGTAAATATTCCTTGCTCTGAAGGCATTTCTTTATGCCTTTATTCAATAAATTATTATCATCTAAGATCTTTTGATCATTTCCTTAGATGTTTCCTTTCTCAAGAAACTCATTCACTAAGTTTTAATTTCAGTTCTAAAATTTTCACCAATGACACAAATGTAGGGAGGGGTATCTAAAAAGGCAAATCAGCCCTAACCGGTTTAGCTCAGAGCATCAGCCTTGGGACTCAAGGGTCCCAGGTTTGATTCTGATCAAGGGCATGTACCTTGGTTGTGGGCACATACCCAGCAGGGAGTGTGCAGGAGGCAGTTGATCTATGTTTCTAACTCTATCCCTCTCCCTTCCTCTCTGTAAAAAATCAATAAAATATATATATATTTTTAAAAAGGCAGATCACATGAAAACCATATATATTTTGTTTTGTAATCACCTATGGTGATTACAGTGGGATAAGAGTATGCTTGATATCTTAGACATTCACTTCAAATAAAAATTAAGCAGTACTATTAAGACCTGACTGGAAACTCTGGAAATATATACAGTTTTTCCATCATGCCATCCTACATACTTCATCTTATAATATTCCATTCTGGAAGGCTTTTATATCTCATACTGTAATTTATATTAGTATGGGTAGAAACATGTCCTGAAATAGAACAAGCACTTATATATGTCTTTGTAGGGTTGCAAAGTGGTACTCTCCTTTGGAATATGATATACAGAAAAGGTGAGCATCTCAAAGAGAGTTGAGATGGCAGGGAAAAAGAACATATAACCTTAAATAAATCCGTAAGAGGGTATGCCACAGGAAACTGTTCAACTCATTCTCTGAAATATACTTATGAAATTTGAATAACCTCTTGCCTCTAGCAAACACTACAAATTAATTTTCTTCTGCCCTGTTTTTCCACTCAGGTCAAATACTTTGCTGGCAATTTCATACATATAAATCGCTAGCATGAAATAGCCAAGCAAATTATTTTATATATATACTAGAGGCCCGATGCACGAAATTCATGCACCGGGGGCGGGGGATGTCCCCTCAGCCCAGCCTGCACCCTCTGCAATACAGGACCCCTCGGGGGATGTCCGATGGCCGGCAGTCAGACATCCCTCTCACGATCCGGGACTGCTGGCTCCTAACTGCTCACCTGCCTGCCTGATCGCCCCTCACTGCCCCCCTCTGCCAGCCCAGTCACCCCTCACTGCCCCCCCCTCCCCGCCGGCCTGCTTGCCCCTCACTGCCACCCCCTGCCAGCCTGGTTGCCCCCAACTTCCCCCCCTGCTGGCCTGGTCGCCCCCAACTGCCCCCCTCTGCTGGCCTGGTCACCCCTCACTGCCCCCCCTGCTGGACTGGTCACCCCTCACTGCCCCCCCTGCCAGACTGGTCACCCCTCACTGCCCCCCCCCCCGCCAGCCTGCTTGCCCCTCACTGCCACCCCCTGCCGGCTTGGTCGCCCCCAACTGCCCCCCCTTATGTCCTGGTCGCCCCCAACTGCCCCCCTCTGCCAGCCTGGTCACCCCTCACTGCCCCCCCTGCCGGCCTGGTCACCCCATGCAGCCTGTTCACTCATTTGGTTGCCCCTCGCTGCCCACCCCCGCCAGCCTGGTCACTCCACGCAGCCTGCTGTTCAGTCGTTTAGTCGCCCCTCACTAACCCCCCATGCCAGGCTGGTCACCCCTCACTGCCCCCCCTGCCAGACTGGTCACCCCTCACTGCCCCCCCCACCAGCCTGCTTGCCCCTCACTGCCACCCCCTGCCGGCTTGGTCGCCCCCAACTGCCCCCCCTTATGGCCTGGTCACCCCTCACTGCCCCCCCTGCCAGCCTGGTCACCCCACGCAGCCTGTTCACTCATTTGGTTTCCCCTCCCTGCCCACCCCCGCCAGCCTGGTCACTCCACGCAGCCTGCTGTTCAGTCGTTTAGTTGCCCCTCACTAACCCCCCATGCCGGGCTGGTCACCCCACAGAGTCTGATGTTCAGTCATTTGGTCGTCCCTTGCCAACCCTCCTGCCAGGCTGGTCGCCCCACGCACCCTGCTGTTCAGTTGTTTGGTCGTCCCTCACTAACCCCCCCGCCTGCTGGCCTTGTCGTCCCACACAGACTGCTGTTCGGTCGTTACTGTGAGGGTGTCCTGACCAATTTGCATATTACCCTTTTATTAGTATAGATCACTTTATATATACTAGTATATATGTACATATATATACACACACATACATATATATATATCACTTTCTTCTCTTTTAGCTTTCATTTGCCAATGCAATTCTTCCTTCCTCAGGTCTTCATGTTAGCTTGCTGACTAATCTAGGTTTATTATAATCACAACATTTCTTTGAATCTTAACACTATTAACATCAATCTTACTTTCATATTAACTTGTTAGAGTTTCTGAAAACTGTCCTTTAGGAAGAAGTTTGACCCTTAGCTCAAAACATACTAGATATATTTAGGAACAGAAATGATTTCTTTCCTTTTTTAAAAAAAATATATATTTTATTGATTTTTTTTACAGAGAGGAAGGGAGAGGGATAGTCAGAAACATCGATGAGAGAGAAACATCAATCAGCTGCCTCCTGCACACTCCCCATTGGGCATGTGCCCGCAACCAAGGTACATGCCCTTGACTGGAATCAAACCCGGGTCCCTTGAGTCCACAGGCTGACGCTCTATCCACTGAGCCAAACTAATCAGGGCTTCTTTCTTTTTTTTTATCAGAGGATTTAAAGTGGCAAGAGAATGATTGTAAGTTTGTCACCATCCATTATATAGTTCAATGTGCTTCACATGGCAATGACTCAAAGCTGCTGATTTACTCTAAGGCTAATTTAATTCAGTGGTAAGTCTCTTCTACTTCCTATCTAAAGATTTAGAATGAAATGTTATCTAGCATTTAAAAGATTATTAAATCCAAGAGCAAAGAAAACTTCTGTGTGTATTAAGTTATGGAAAAAGTATAGTGGAAGAAAACAACTCAAAGTCAAATCAGAAATACAAGCACCAATGAAATTGAGGTGTAGAGGGAAAGGAATTGACATTTATAGATACCTACTATGTTTTAAGCATTGGACAGGGTATTTTCCACAACATTATTCATCTTCAGATTGACTCTAAGAAATAGGTCTCATTATTCTCATTTGATATATAAGAAAACAGATTTATAGACCTAAAAGGAAATAAAAGTTATACTCCTATTAAGAGAATAGACATACTGTCATGTGCCATGTAACAGCATATTCGTTGGTGGTTCCATAGATTTTAATGGAGCTGAAAAATTCCTATTGCCTAGTGATGTTGTAGCTGTCCTAACATCATAGCACAACATGTTACTCGTGTTTGTGGTGATGCTGGTATAAACAAACCCACTGCCCTGCCAGTCATAGAAAAGTATAGCATATACAATTATAGTAACATGCTATCCCATCAGGGTTGTGTAAATACACTCTATGATGTCTGTATAAGGACAAAATAGAAATATTCTAATGACCCATTGCCAGGACACATCCCCATTGTTAAGTGGCACATGACTATTCCTAGAAGTTCTGTGAGTCAAATTTTCAGAAATGAAAAGAGCAGAACTTCAAGAGTAAAAAGTTTTAAGATAGAATAAAGTGTATTCATAAAGATAATTGAGTCCATTCGGAGTTCCACAGGACTTCACTGATCCAACAACTTAAATTTCTACATGGTAATTTACAATGGAATTCAAGGTATGATGTGGTTTTAAAGTGACTCAGCTATTATACTTTAGTTATATTATAATTAGTACACAAATGCAAAGGTGTCAAAACAACATAACTACCAATGGACATCATATTAGATATTAGATATATTGGATATGTCTAATATATGTATCAACTTTTAAAAAGTGTCTTTGTTAGTAGGTAGACTAGCTAAGCGCAAGCTCAAAAGAGAATCTAAAGATGATTTATATTATTTTTCCATAACCTCCTGGCACAATCAATTTTGACAAAATATTCTGGGGGTGCTATCAGCAAAAGGGGAGTTAGGAGACCCCAATGCTTATTTCCCACATGAAAAAAAACCACACCAATAAACAAACAACTACACATTGGAGAAAATCAGCTCAGAGAAAGCTCTGGGCTACAAAGAAGTAGCAAAAACCCTATAGAGTTAAAAAAATCAAGGAAGGTCACATAAAAAAGTACAGGAAGCACATTACCTGTACCACCGCAATCCCCAGTGAAGAGCAGACTGGCACCAGGAGGGATCCCCTCAGAGGAAGTTTGTCACAACAGGAAAAGGAGAACCCTTTGTTACAGCAACTTTTGTTACATAAATCATCTCTCAGTCTTCACCAACGCTGGTCCCAGCTGATGGAACTACCCAGAGCTTACCCCTCCCCCCTCCTCAGCTCCCATCTATCCACAGAGGCTGCCATTGGCACTGCAGTGACACCTGCCTTCAGGGGACCCAGTCACTAATGTGCCCTGATCTCAGGAATGGGGCACCACAGCACCTCATCATACCTGGGTGGGAGCTGACATTGCTCTGTGCCCCACATCTGGTCTCAGATCTTGGTTTTGTCCCACTATTACCAGGACAATGTCTGCTGCCCCAAGTTCCACCCTCTGGGTCTTAGATTGCAGTTGAACCATCACTGCTGGGCTGTGCTGCCACTGCTCTAAGTCCAGATCTGACATATGGCCTTAGCAGACTACAACTAGGGTCATGCTGCTGCTGACCTGCAACTGCCCCAGTGGGCCAGAGATGAGACTTTGACCACCACCCCCAGGGTGCTGCTACTGCATCTTGCCCTCGGTCCCCAATCTACCACTGCAACTTATCATCTCAAGACCTGTGCCCCTGCTGCATCCCTGCATGCTGGCCAAAGTGAGGCCCTGAGACCCAAGTCCTAGTTCCATGGGAAACCTGGGCATACATGCACCCCCAGAGATCAGTCCAAAGCCATATCAAGTGCACCTGGGCCTCGGGACTCAGTCAATGAGGTAGTTCTGCATGCACCTGATTCTAGGACCTCTCTGAAACTGCTCTATGCCATCATGCCAGGCCAGGAGCCAAGGATTCTCTCTGTTAGAACTTCCTCCCATGAGAACAGGAAGGCCCAAGCAACTTTCACTTCTGAGGATCCCAATAGCCCTATCTGCCTCTGCGCTACACAGGGTCTCTGAAGTATTCACCAACAGAAGATCCTTGCAGTATAGCCAATGTCAACCTCAGCCAATGGAGCTATACAATGACGACAGCATTGTGCCATCTCAAGACCAAAGATGCTGATTCCCACCCAGCTGGCACCTCTGAAGCCACCTCCAGGTAAAAGACTTTCCCCACTGAAGCCAGTCCAAAAAGGCTATAAAAGGTGACTGCAACCTCAAGTGCTCAAACATCAATGAAAACTTATCAGAAACACACAAAAAAAGCAAGGGGCATGATACCACCAAAGGAAGACTATAATTTTCCACACAAAAAGGCCCTAAAGAAATGGAGATTTGCTAGTTATTTAAGAGAGATTTCAAAATAGTTATTTTAAGGAAGCTTAGTGACATTCAAGAGAAAAAAATATGGACAACTCAATGGTCTTCAAATACATGAACAAAACGAGAAGTTTAACAAAGAAATAGAAATAGTAATAAAGAACTAAACAGAAATTCTCAAGCTTCAGAATACAGGGAATGAAATAAAAAACCCAATAGGTAGCTTGAACAGCAGACTCAATCAGGCAGAAGAAAGAATCTGTGAGGGCAGATATTAGAATATTATTAAGTCAGTGAAAAATAAAGAGTGAAGAAAACCTAAATGAATTGTGGGGGACCACAGAGAATAAGCATATCTGTATTATGGGAATCTTGGAAAAGAGGGATAAAGGAACAGAAAACTTACTTTAAGAAATAATGAATGAAAACATCCCAAATTTGGGGAGAGATATGACCATCCAAGTATAGGAAACTCAAAGATCCCCAAAGATATTCAACACAGAGACCCCAAGACATTATCAAGCTCTCACAAATCAAAGACAAATAGAGAATTTTGCAAGCAGAAAGAGAAAATATTCATCACATACAAGGGAATCTTGATAAAATTACAAGCAGATTTCTCAGCAGAAACATTACAGGCCTGGAGAGACAGGGATAATAAATATTCAAAGTGTTCAAAACAAATAATTGTCAACCAAGAATTCTCTATCCAGGTAAGTTGTCATTCAGAAATGAAGGTAGCATAAAGACTTTTGAGACAAACAAGAGCTGAGGATATTTATAAAAATGAGACCTGCCCTATACTAACGATAATTCTATAAGCTGAAAAAAGGGACACAAATTAGTAACATGAAAATATAAAATTCACTGGTCCAGTTGAATATATAGTCAAATTCAAAACTCTATTTTGAGAAATAAAGTTGGGATATTTTTGTCAAGGAACTAGAAAGAGACAAACAATGAATCCAAAATTAGTAGAAAGAAGAAAAGAACAAAGATCAGTAGAGAAATAGATATAATAGAGACGAAACAGACAATAGAAAAGAGTAATGAAATTTAAGAGCTGGATTTTAAAAGTATAATTGATAAACCTTTAGCTAGACTCACTAGTAAGAAGATTCATAATAATAAAATCAGAAATGAAAGAGCATACAATATAACTGACACCACAAAAATCATGAGAGTACCATGAATAATTACATATCAACAAAACTGACAATCTAGAAGAATCAAATAAATCTTAGAAACACACAAATTACCAGAATTGAATCATAAAGAATTAGAAAATCAGAACAGATATGCTAGTAAGAAGACTGAATCAGTTATCAAATACCTCCCAACCAACAAATGTCCAGGAACAGATGGCCTCACTGGCATATTCTGCCAAACATTTAAAGAAAAATTAATACCAATACTTCTCAAACTCTTCCAAAAAACAGAAGAGGAGAGAACGCTTCCAAATTCATGTTACGAGGGCACCATTATCCTGATACCAAAAACAGACAAGGATACCATAAGAAAAGAACATTACAGGACAATATTCCAATGAACATAGTTGCAAAAAACCTCAACAAAATATTAACAATCCAAATTTAACAATACATTATTTTAAAAAATCACACACCATGATCAAATGTGATTTATTTCAGAGATGCAAAGATCATTCAAAATCAATCCATGTGAAACAGCACATTAACAAAATGAAGTCTAAAAATGATCCTCTTACTAGAAGCAGAAAAAGAATTTGACAAAATTCCACATTCATTTATGATAAAAACTGTCAACAAAGTGGGTATAGCAGGAATGTACCTCAAAATAATAAAGGCCATATATAACAAACCCAAAGCTATTACCACACTCAAGGGTGAAGGGCTGAAAGCGTTTCAAAACTTTAAGATCAGGAACAAGATAAGGGTATCCACCCTTACCAGTTTTATTCAACATAATAATGGAAGTCCTATACACAACAGTTAAGAAAAAGAAAAAAAAGGCAATAAAAGGCATCCAAATCAGAAAGAAAAAGTGAAACTGTCCCAATTTGCAAAATGACATCTATATATATAAAAGCCAAGTGACCAGAACAACAGAACGACCGTAACGACCAGTTGCTATGATGTGCACTGCAGCGGCCAACCGGACCGATTAGAGCAACTATCACCACCCCCCAACCTCCTGCGGCCCATCCCCCAAGCTGGCCCAGCCCCTGATCAGACCCCCCCCTCCCTGATCGGGGGTGAGGCTGGCCGGCCAACCGCCGGCAGCTCTCCTCCCCCCCCCCCCCGCCACTGGCCTGGCCCCAATTGGTCCCCATTGGGGCAGGCAGGCTGGACCCCACTCATGCACAAATTCATGTACTGGGCCTCTAGTACTATTATATACTAGAGGCCCGATGCACAAAATTCGTGCAAGAGTAGGCCTTCCTTCCCCCGGCTGCTGGCACCGGCTTCCCTCTGGCACCCAGGACCCCAACTTCCCTCTGGCACCCGGGACCCGGGCTTCCCTCACAGCCCCAGGTTGTCCGGTATAATTAGCATATTAAGCTTTTATTATTATAGATAGGAAGGCCTGAAAACTCTACCAAAAAAAAAAATAAAAAAAAACACCACCACCTGTTAGAATAAACAAATTCAAAACTTGCAGTATACAGGATCAATATACAAATATCTCTTGCATTTCTATAAACTAATAAATTATCAAAGAGAAATAAAAGTAGATCCCATTGTTTAAAAAAGAATAAAATACCTAGGAATAAAGTCAACCAAGGAGGTAAAAGACATGGACACTGAAAACTATGAAACACTGATAAAAGAAACAGAAGAAGACACAAATAATGGAAAGCTCATGAACTGAAAGAATTGAGTTAAAATGTCCATACTACCCAAAGAGATCTCCAGATTCAATGCAATCCCTATAAAGAGCCGAGGCATTTTGCATAGAAATAAAACAAGCAATCCTAACATATGTATGGTACCACAAAAAAAAAAAAATATCCAAAGTAATATTGAGAAAGAAGAACAAAGCTGGAGGCATCACATTCCCTGTTTTTGAACTATATTACAGAGCTATAGTAATCAAAACAGTATAGTATTGGTATAAAAACACATATATCAATGGAACAGAATAGAGACAGTCTCTTCAATAAATGGTGTTGGGAAAATTGGGCAGGTATATGCAAAAAAAAAAAAATGAAACTAGACCACCAACCTACACCACACACGAGAATAAATTCAAAATGGATAAAAGACTTAAATGGAAGTCATGAAACCATAAAAATGCTAGAAAAAAACATAGGCAGGCAAAATATCAGACATCTCACATAACAGAATTTTCACAGATACATTGCCTAAGGCAAGAGAAACAAAGGGAAAAATAAACACATGGGACTACATCAAAATAAAAAGCTTTTGCACAGCAAAAGAAACCAGCATCAAATGAAAAGGGAACTTACTGTATGGGAGAACACATTCGCCAATGATACATCTGATAAGGGGTTAATTTCCAAAATATACAAAGAACTCATACAACTCAACACCAGTTAGACAAAGTGTAATTTAAAAAATGGGTGAAGGACCTGAATAGACACTTCTTCAAAGAGGACATACAGATGGCCAAGAAACATCTGAAAAAATGCTCTAAGTCACTAATCATCAGAGAGATTTGAATTAAAATAACAGTGAGGTGCCATCAGTGATGGCTTCCATCAACAAATCAACAAACAAGTACTGGTGAGGATGTGGAGAAAAAGGAACCCTAGTACACTGTTGGTGGAAATGCAGACTGGTACAACCACTATGGAAAACAGTGTGGATTTTCCTCAAAAAAATAAAAATGGAACTGCCATTTGACCCAGTGATCCCATTTCTAGGAATATATCCTAAGAAGCCAGTAACACCAATCAGAAAGAATATATACACAAAGAATATATCAGAGCAGTGCTATTTAAAATAGCTAAATTCTGGAAACAGCCCAAGTGCCCATCAGTGGATGAATGGATTAAAAAACTGTGGTACATTTATACCATGGAATATTATGCAGCTGTAAAAAAAAAAAAAAAAAAAAAAAAAAAAGAAGGATTTCTTACCCTTTGAGACAGCATGGAGGAACCTGGAGAGTATTATACTAACTGAAATAAGCAAGTCAGAGAAAGACAAGTATCACATGATCTCACTTATATGTGGAATCTAATTAACAAAATAAACTGATGAACAAAATAGATCTAGAGACATTAAAGCATGCAACAGACAGATATTTCAGAGGAAAGGGGAGTGGGGGGGATGAGATTAACCAATGAACTTACATGCATATATGCATAGCCCATGGATAAACAATAGTGTGGGGGAAGGCCTGGGGAGGGGACTGGAGCAGGATGGAACAGAGAAGATTAATGGAGGGGGGGGAGGGAAGGGAAATCTTTAATACTTTTAACAATAAGGATAAATTTGGGGGAAAAAAGATGCTCATTAAATCTTCTTTAAAAAAAAAAAAAAGGAGGCATACTAATGGCCAATAGGTTTATGAAAAGATGCTCAATATCACTAATTATCAGGAAAAGGCAAATCAAAATCACAGTGAGGTATCAGGCCTCACCTGACAGGGCAGTTAGGATAGCTTTTATCAGAAAGATAAGAGATAAATGTTGGTAAGGATGTATAGAAAAAGAGAACCCTTATACTCTATTGGTGGGAATGTAAAATAGTACATCCATTAAAGAAAACGGTATAAGGTTTCTCAAAAATTGAATTACTAGGTATATATCTGAAGGACTTCAAATCTGTAGTTTAAAGGGATCTGCACACACCCACCGTCACTACAGCATAGTGATAGCCCAGATATAAAAACAACTTAAGTGCCCATCAACGGATAAATGGATAAAGAAATGGATTACAGAAGAGGAACCAAGATGGTGGCATAGGTAAACACCTGAACTTGCTGCCTCACACAACCAAATCAAAACTACAACTAAAAGACAAAATGGATATCATCCAGAACCACAGGAAGGCTGGCTGAGTAGAATTTATACAACTAGAAGGAAAGAGTAAAGCACACTGAGACTGCAAGGAGGTGCAGAGGCGCGGAAGTGAAGTGCAGAGGTATGGAGTCATGCGCAGAAAAGGGCTGGCAACTGGGTACGCTGTTGTCTTTTTCAATCGGGAGGGAGATACAAGCTCCCGACTGCTCTGAACTCCAGTTCCAGGCGAGACTCTGGGGACCCAGACTCATACGGGGAGAAACTGGACTGTCTGGCATTAGGCCAGAACATGAGGGCAGCTTTCTCTCAAAGGTGCTTACAGCGATCATTGTTCCTGCATGGTGCTGCGGGACACAAACACCCAGGGGCCTCTTTGGGGCAGGACTAACAGTCAGCCATTGCTGTTTGCTCCTCCCTGGTGATTCCCTGAGACCCCAACCCATCCAATTTACAGCCCCACCCAAGCTGTGTGCAGAGGCTTTTGCATATGAATAGCCTGGCCTTTTGCAATCTAAAACCTAACAAACTGCAGCTGGGGCACAGAGCCCCAGAGCATCCAAAAGAAGGCCCAAGGCTGGACAGCAGCTTGCATTACTTCATAGCTGGGCCTCATCTGTGCCGGAAACCAATCATTGTCCCACTAATAGAAAGATGTGGCCAGGAAACTGGGAAGGCTGGTCAACAACTTTAATTGTTTTAATCACTCACGGTTGTTGAAACATTGTTAGCTGAAGCAGCCTCCACCTCTGTTTCTCCTATGAAAATTTATGTTATTGGAATTTCCTGCCTAAAGGTTATGGGCATATCCCATAGTCTCAATAAAAGGGATTGAAAGGCCAGAGCAAGTGGTAGTCCTTCCACTAGAGTTGGGCTCCCGCCTGGCCCCCAATATTTCCAAATTAATACTTTTCCAAGTCTCTTTTCATTTGTGTGCGGCCTTCTCCAGAACCCGAACCCTGAACCGGAACCCTGAACCACCCAGGACGTGAAAGGGGTTCCTCCAAACATCAAACAAAGAGGAGGAATCTGCAGATCTTTCTGTAGCTCCTGCTGGGTGGCCTCAGGCAATGGCTGACTTTGTACCTCCTTGGAGATCCAAGAGCCAGTGTACCCAGTGGTCAGAGTGAGACCATCCAGATTACAACTATTCACATCCATAAGAGACACACTCAGGGGGCAGACTCAGTGAGCACCAAAGCCCCAATGAAGCAAGTCTTGCCCCATAAAGGTGTCTCCAGCACAGAAGTTCTCCCATTGTAGACACAACTGATCCTCACAGCCAATTGGCCCAGAGGTCAATTCCTCCCAGTGATACCAACAGCAATCAAGGTTTAACTACAACAAGACTGTGCACACAGCCCACAAAGGGGTGCACCAAGAGTGTCTACCTCAGGTAACTGGGGAGGCTGAGCCACTGGGCCCTATAGGACACCTAGCACACAAAGCCACTCTATCAACTCAGGGAAGCAGCCAAAATGTGGAGACAAAGAAACAGGTCACAAATGAAAGAAATGGAGGAAAGCAAACGACTGGATATAGAGTTCAGAACCACGGTTAAAAGGTTACTCAAGAATCTTCTAGAAACCTCTGAGAAATTTAGTGAGACCCTCAAGGATATGAAAAAGGACCAACTAGAAATTAAGCATACACTACCTGAAATAAAGAATAATATACAGAGATCCAACAGAAGACTAGAGGATCCCAAGAATCAAGTCAAAGATTTGAAATACAAAGAAGCAAAAAACACCCAAATGGAAAAGAAAAAATAATCCAAAAATATGAAGATAGTATAAGGAGCATCTGGGACAACTTCAAGTGTACCAACATCTGAATTATGGGGGTGCCAGCAGAAGAGAGAGAGCAAGATATTGAAAACCTATTTGAGGAAATAGTGACAGAAAACTTCCCCTGCCTGGTGAAAGAAATAGACTTACAAGTCTAGGAAGCACAGAGAACCCCAAACAAAAGGAATCCAAAGAGGACCACACCAAGACACATCATAATTAAAATGTCAAGGGCAAAAGACAAGGAGAGAATCTTGAAAGTAGCAAGAGAAAAACAGTTAGTTACCTACAAGGGAGCGCCCATACAACTGCCATCTGATTTCTCAACAGAAACTATGCACGCCAGAAGGGAGTGGCAAGAAATATTCAAAGTGATGAATAGCAAGAACCTACAACCAAGATTACTCTACCCAGCAAAGCTATCATTTAGAATTGAAGGTCAGATAACAAGCTTCACAGATAAGAAAAAGCTAAAGGAGTTCATCACTGCCAAACTAGTATTATATGAAATGCTGAAGGGTATTCTTTAAGAAGAGGAAAAAGAAGAAAAAGGTAAAGATAAAAATTATGAACAACAAAGTGACAACAAATACATATCTATAAACAAGTGAATCTAAAAATCAAGTGAATAAAAAATCTGATCAACAGAATAAACTGGTGAATATAATAGAATCAGGGGCATAGAAATGGAGTGGAATGACAATTCTCAGGGGGAAGAGGGTGTAGGGGTGCAGGAAGAGACTGGACAAAAATTGTACACCTATGGATGAGGACAGTGGGGGGAAGTAAGAGTGGGGAAGGTTTGAACTGGGTGGAGGGGAGCTATGGGGGGAAAAAGAGGAACAACTGTAATAATCTGAACAATAAAGATTAAAAAAATCGAATTACTCACACGCACATGCACACACACACACATTATTCAGGCAGGAGGAATAAGAAAATCTTGCCTTCTGTAACGTATGGAATTGGAGGGCATTATAATTGAAAGAAGTTAGATAAAGACAAATCTTGTACTTATATGTAGAATTCTAAAAGAGCTGAATTTGTAAAAATAGTAGAATAGTAGAATGATTACCAGGGCCTGAGGGAGATGGGAGTGTTGTTTGAAAGTAGAAACTTGCAACTAATCCTATCTAATAAAAGAGTAATATGCAAATTGACTCCGCTACACCAACAAGCCACGCCCACCAGCCAATCAGGAGCGAGTATGCAAATTAACCCAACCAAGATGGCTGTGGCCATGGAGCGAGCAGGAGGCTTGGGTTTTCCCGGCGATGGAGGAAGCCAAGCTTTCTGCCAGCCCTGGCTTGCCCTAGCCTCCGCTCAAGGTTACAAAGTTTCAATTATAGAAGATAAATAAATCCCAGATACCAGAGCCTCCACTTGGGTTGCCAGGGGGCGTGGCCAGCCTGCAAACCACCACAGGCCCCTTGCCCAGGCCGCCCCACCCCCCAAAAGAATCCCCACCCTGATCCACAACACCCTTCAGGGCAAACCAGCCAGCCCCCACCCATGCACCAGGCCTCTATCCTATCTAATAGAAGAGTAATATGCAAATTGACCATCACTCCAACATACAAGATGGCTACCCCTATGTGATCAAAGATCCTTCCCCCATGTGGACACAAGATGGCCACCACAAGATGGCCAGCAGGGGAGGAACCAGGCCTGCAAGGGTGGGCAGTTGTGGGCAATCAGGCCAGCAGGAGAGGGCAGTTGGGATGGACCAGGCCTGCAAGGGAGGGCAGTTGGGGGCGATCAAGCCTTCAGGGGAGGGCAGTTAGGGGTGACCAGGCCAGCAAAGGAGGGAAGTTGGGAGCGACCGGGCCTGCAGGGAAGGACAGTTGGGGGGGACCCAGGCCTGCAGGGGAGAGCAGTTGGGGGGAACCAGGCCTGCAGGGGAGGGCAATTAGGGGTGACCAGGCCTGCAGGGGAGGCAGTTAGGGGTGACCAGGCCTCCAGGGGAGGGCAGTTAGGGGCAATTGGGCTGGCAGGGGAGTGGTTAGGGGGTGATCAGGCTGGCAGTCAGAAGTGGTTAGGGGCAATCAGGAAGGCAGGCAGGCGAGCAGTTGGGAGCCAGCAGTCCTGGATTGTGAGAGGGATGTCCCAGATTGGAGAGGGTGCAGGCTGGGCTGAGGGACACCCCCCCCCATGCACAAATTTCGTGCACCGGGCCTCTAGTAGAGAAATGAGTTCTGGAGAGCTAATACACAGCATAGTTATTATGGTTAACAATACAGTTTTATAAATTTCAAAGTTGCTAAGAGAATAGAACTTAATTGTTCTCACTGTGAAAAAGAAATATTATGTGATATTATAGTGGTGTTAGCTAACACTACTGTAGCAATGACTTTGCAGTATATAAGTATGTAAGAGCAACACGTTGTATAACTTGCACTTACAGACTGTTACATGTCAATTATATCTCACTTAAAAATATTCTGGAAGAGCTGTTTAATAAATAAATGGAAAAGCATGGACATCACTTAACTTTTCAAAGAGCTTTTTCAGAAGGTGGTATTCCCATTTGACACTGAGTATAAGGAATGAAGATTCAAGTAACCATAATTCAGTACCCTGAGAAACATGCAAACCTCATACCATGTCAGAACTTGATGAGCACTTAGGTATACCCTTTTTGTTTCTATTTTCACATTTTCCATTTAAAATGTTGAAGAAATGCAACCTATGTTTCATTCAATAACCCAACAACTCTTGTGACTAAAACTCAGGTAAATATCAACCTATTTCAAGTATATAAAGATATGAAACATAGAATCAACGTATTTTTCAATAAAATAATAAAATCTTTTTTACCTTCTGGATCATAGGTTTGAAAAACTCTTCTGGCTTGTTCTGAAGGAGCCTCAGGGGCAACCAAAGACATATCCTAAAAAGATAAAAAGCATGCTATTAACTAATTACAATACCATGACATTAAAAATATAGAAAACAAATACTAAGATAGGATAAAGAAATGATGATATTTGGAGGCAGAAGACTTCAAGTTATATTTATATCATAGAGTGGTGACTAAATAAATCACAAACTCTCTGGGCCTTAAAAATTGGAATAATTCTTCAACTATAGAGAACTGTTGTGAGAATGACATGCAAAGCTTTATATAAAAACACTTAAAGTCTAATATTATATAGGTAATTTCTATAAAAATGCAGTCTGCAAAAATTAATGACTTATACATTTGCTTTACATTACAGTCCAAACAAGAAGAAATATTACTTAAATATAACTTAAAAAATAGTCTAGCTTTCAAGTATTTGAAAATTAAATCCAGAGGTATATGCTAGAAAACTATTACATAGAAATGCATTTGAAATTTATTACTTTAGGGAGCATGCTATATCAAACCTAGCCATAGATCAATAATCAAGTTCTGCATGTCTAGAATTTTAAATCTTCTTAACTCCAAGGGAATACTGGAAAGGCAAAATTATTTTTTCCCATACAACTCATTCTCTCTCATGACTAATTTCTTTACACAGTAATCCATAATATAATTTACTAGAGGCCCAGTGCACAAAAGTCATGCACAGGTAGGTTCCCTAGAGGCTGCTGGCCAGGGCCTCCGGCCAGGGCCTCCATTCATTCTGTGCCACCCCCTGGTGGTCAGTGTTTGTCATAGCAAGCGATCGAACTCCCAGTCTCCTGGTCGAACTCCCGAGGGGACACTGTGCATATTTGGCTTTTATATATATAGATGATAAACACACACAGTATTCAGTGTTATCTTGGATTCTTCACAAACCTTTACTCCACATATTTAAACTGTTAGGAAATTCTACTACTTAACTGACATGAATCCACACTCTAGGCTCCAGAAGTTTTCCTGTATTCACAGCTTTAGTTTCAGGCTTTGTCTATAATTGTGTTCAAACCTCATCAGAGAGCAAGTTCTCAAGTATCCCTATTTACCATCTTGAATCTTTTTAAAGATGTTGCGGGTTACAAATAATAAATACAAATTAAAATGCTGCTCCTCTATAGGAATAAATTTTTATTAAAAGTGTAGTAATTAACTTTTGTCCTAATCAGCCCACTTTTGCCTCAAAGATGAAGGAACAAACTGTAAGAATCTACTAGAGTAATTCTCACCCAGGAGATTAGATGCCTGAGCACCCATAATATTATGTTCAGCTTACATGGGATTACAAATTAAATGGAAATGGGGATCAAAACAAGGCAATCTATGCAAGCTCTTACACATTTTTTAGTATTAAAAGATAAAGTATATTTTACAACATAATAAGATTTGGTCCTGAGTATTTATTTCTCATTTGCAATCCCTTAATAGCAACTTTTAAGGCATCCTTTTCCTGCATTTTCAATATTATGTTGTAGAAAATAGCATGTCAAGTGACATGTTTTCATTGAACTAACTTCCAATGTCTTTCTGATTTTATGATCCAGTCCTTTATTGCTGGATACTTGGACTGTGTCTAATCTTTTGTTATTACAAACAATACTGCACCAAATAAACTTGAACATGTAATTTCATACATGTGCCATTGCATCTGTAGGACAAAGCATCAGAGTAAGCTTGCTAGGTTAAAGGACGAGTTCATTTATAATTGTGGTAAATATTGCCAGATTCTTGAGTTATGTTTGTTCATTTAACCTATTTTGAATAATATTTCTTTTTTAAAATATATATTTTATTGATTTTAGAGAGGAAGGGAGGGAGAAAGAGATAGAAACATCAATGATGAGAGAGAATCACTGACCGGCTGCCTCCTGCACGCCCCTTGTCTGGGGATCAAGCCCACAACCCAGGCATGTGCCCTTGACCGGAATCGAACCCAGGACCCTTTAGTCTGCAGGCTGACACTCTATCCGCTGAGACAAACCAGCTAGGGCTGAACAATATTTCTTAAAACTCTCTCCTTTTTCTGATATGTGAGGAACATAACCTTAGCTCTATAATTAACTTTATAACAAAGCTAGGATTATAGCATCAGCTCTCAGCTTTAGGGAGCAATTAGTAATATTGGGATTATTATTATCATTACTAGAGGCCTGCTGCACGAAATTCATGCACTGGGGGAGGAGGGGTGTCCCTCAGCCCAGTCTGCACCCTCTCCAATCTGGGACCCCTCAAGGGATGTCCGATTGACAATTTAGACCCAATCTCTAATCCCACAGTCGGAAATCCCTCTCACAATTTGGGACTGCTGGCTCCCAACCACTCGCCTGCCTGCCAGCCTGATCACCCCCTAACCACTCCCTTGCCAGCCTGATCGTTGCCTAACTGCTCCCCTGCCAGCCCAATCGCCTCTAACTGCCCTCCCATGCCAGTCCGGTAACCCCCAACTGCCCTGCCCTGCCAACCCAGTCACCCCCAATTGCCCTCCCCTGCCAGCCCTGTCACCCCCAACTGCCCTCCCCTGCAGGCCTGGTGCCCCCCAAATGCCCTCCCCTGCAGGCCTGGTCTCCCCCAAAGGCCCTCCCCTGAAGGCCTGGTACCCCCCAACTGCCCTCCCCTGAAGGCCTGGTCACCCTTAACTGCCCTCCCCTGAAGGCCTGGTCGCCCCTAACTGCCCTCCCCTGCAGGCTTGGTCCCCCCCCCCCAACTGCCCTCCCCTGTTGGCCTGATTGCCCACAACTACCTTCCCCTGCCAGCCATCTTGTGGTGGCCATCTTTGACCACATCGGGGCAGCCATCTTGTGTGAGGTCGTGAGGATCAATTTGCATATTACCTCTTTATTATATAGGATTATTTAGTATCTTTTATCTCTTCCAAACCTTAACTCAAAATTTTCTACATTTATTCCACTATAAGCTTTAGGTCCCTTAACTATTTCCACTGCTACTTCTTTCTTTTTTCAATTTTTCCCTTTAAATGACTGTCGGAATTTGTGGATGAACACTGTAACTGAAATTCTGGCTGTGGAGAAGGTATACAGCTGTGCATGATATTTTATGCAGAAGGGAATGTATAGGGATACAAGATGAGCCTACAATCATTCTATTCATCATCTGTTGCATTTCAACCTTCCTTTGTTACCATTAAGTGATAAGGAAAAGACTGAAATGAGTTTTAAAACATTACTTTGAATTTTTTAAATATTACTTAATACTATTATCTAAATAGAGGGAAAAGGAATATTGTTTTTCTTGGCCCATAAAAGTGAAAAATCTTTTTGAGAAAAGAGGTAGCAGAGAATATAATTGAAACATTATTCTTATAGAGTGAAATTATAGGAAATTATTAGTGTTTATAAAGTTAGGCGAATAAGGAAGATTCCAGTTTTAGCCACAGAAAAAAGGTTTACATCAAATCCTCCAGCATTAAACATTTCAGAAAATGCAGGAGGACAAAAAAAATTTAAAGTCAACTACCTAATGCCTTGTCTCTAAGGTCCAAGTGATACAAATTAAAAATACATTATGCTAATGTAGAAAGGAATTAAAGTAGACTTAATGAAAAGTTCACCGCATATCTCTTGCTCTGGTTATGAATATATAAAAAGCTTAGGCTTTAAAAAAACATGCTAGTATTCTTATTTGAATAGGCTATATATGCTGGCCTGATACTTGAAACTTGGGCAAAACTGATGGACCATGGTTTAACAAATGCTCATTTAGAGCAGGGGTGTGTGCATTTTTTTTTCTGTAATTAGTGGCTTGATTTGGCCTGTGGCCCATGGTTTGCTGACCCACAATTTAAACAATAAATTATATGTCTTCTCCAAATGCTCCAACAGTTATTAAACATACCTTCTTTTGGATACATCTGGGGATAAAAAGATGTCTTAACAGGTTTTACAAAGAAGTATTTGGCTTTCATCTGAAGGAGAAAATTCTAACTAGAAGGAATAGAATTGCAAAAGGCAGGGAGATTTGCATATAGCATAGCATGTGGAGGAACTGTAAGAGTTGAAGAGGACATTGAACTGTGTGATAAAAAGAGTAGTTAGGAAGAGAAATCAGCTTTAATGAAAGAATGAATTTTATTTTGAACATTCAGAGTCTGGAGGTGATGGTTAAACATCCAATTAGAGCACATAGGGGTATCTTTTTTTTTCAATTACAGTTGACATTCAATATTATTTTATATTAATTTCAGGTATACAGCTTAGTGGTTAGACATTTATGGAGTTATCTTAATGCCTGGCATACGATAAAAATGTCATAGTTTCCAATTGTATGCTTCTCATAGGCTAGTAGAACTAGGATTTGTGCACTAGAAGAGATTAGGGCTGAGAACCTACCAGGTAAGATACTGAGACAGATGAAAGTAGATTACTTCAAAGACATGAGAATAGAGTATTTCCAAAAAAAAATGTTAGAAAACTTATTGGTTGAAGTTTGAAAAAACCTGTATGTGAGGAAATAACAAAAAATCTATATGTGAACTAACAGAAATTCCTTTTTTTCCTCCCAAAATACAAACCAGTAGTATTGGTCAGGTTCCACATCGTAAAACTATCCTATCTAATAAAAGAGTAATATGCAAATTGACCATACCTCCGCTACACCAACAAGCCACGCCCACCAGCCAATCAGGAGCGAGTATGCAAATTAACCCAACCAACATGGCTGCAACCATGGAGCAAGCAGGAGGCTTGGTTTCCCCGGCAATGGAAGAAGCCAAGCTTCCCGCACACCCTGGCCGGCCGTGGACTCCACTCAAGGCTACTAAGTTTCGATTATAGAAGATAAATAAATCCCAAAAAAAATGGCTGCAGCCACTGAGTGAGCAGAAGGCTTGGGTTTCCCCGGCAATGGAGGAAGCCAAGCTTTCTGCCAGTCCTGGCCTGCCCTAGCCTCCGCTCAAGGTTACAAAGTTTCAATTATAGAAGATAAATAAATCCCAGATACCAGGGCCTCTGCTTGGGTAGCTGGGGCGCATGGCCATCCTGCAAACCACCACAGGCCCCTTGCCCAGGCCGCCCCACGCTCCAAGTGAACCCCCAGCCTGATCCACGACACCCTTCAGGGCAAACCAGCTGGTCCCCACCCATGTACCAGGCCTCTATCCTATCTAATAAAAGAGTAATATGCAAATTGACCATCACTCCAACACACAAGATGACTACCCCTATGTGATCAAAGATCCTGCCCCCATGTGAACACAAGATGGCCGCCACAAGATGGCCAGCAGGGGAGGGCAGTTGGGAGGGACCAGGCCTGCAAGGGAGGGCAGTTGGGGGCGATCAAGCCTGCAGGGGAGGGCAGATAGGGGTGACCAGGCCAGCAGAGGAGGGAAGTTGGGGGGGACCGGGCCTGCAGGGAAGGGCAGTTAGGGGTGATCAGGCCTTCAGGGGAGGGCAGTTAGGGGTGACCAGGCCTGCAGGGGAGGGCAGTTAGAGGCAATCAGGCTGGCAGTGGAGCAGTTAGGCATCAATCAGGCTGGCAGGGGAGTGGTTAGGGGATGATCAGGCTGGCAGGCAGAAGAGGTTAGGGGCAATCAGGAAGGCAGGCAGGCAAGCAGTTGGGAGCCAGCAGTCCTGGATTGTGAGAGGAATGTCCAGTAGGATTGGGCTTAAAGGGGGAGTTGGACATCCCTTGAGGGGTCCCAGATTGGAGAGGGTGCAGGCTGGGCTGAGGGACACACACCCCCATGCACGAATTTCATGCACCGGACTCTAGTCAACTCTGTCATTACTAACAAAGTAAATTGTGTCTTGAATGATTAAAAAACACCTTGCTTTGCTCCTTTGGTCTCAGTGATATACTAATAGCTATTTACTAAACTCCTTAGGAATTAACTATTCTTAATCTACTACTTACTTTAAGGTGTGTTTATATTACAGGGGTGAAGGGAAGGGGAAAAAAAGTAAGTACAGCATTTAAAAAAAAAAGGATTACAGTGAATTCTAATAAACACATTCCAAAAGTTTTCATCCATATATCAACAACAGTAGTCTTCTAAATTGATTATTGTGTTGCTTATTTTAGTACTTAGAATGCTTTTTAGATTACTATAGAAAATGATCTCTTAGTTAAAGCTTATTTAAATGTTTGCAGATGAAATAAAAAAAGCTACAAAACCACCTTCTATGTTGAACTTTTACTTTCTAATTTGATTTAAAATTACAAGTTATAGCCCTAATTTTTACCAATTTATTTTACTTAAGCACTTCTGAACAAAGTTCCTAGTTTAAAGATCTGTAGCAGAATGATCCATTTGGCAAATTTGGTAATAAATTAGTATTAAATGTTTCATATTTACATAGTAAGAATGAACAGCAAATATAGAATTCCATTCAATTGAGAGAGTCCTTTGCAATCTTAAGCAAAATATTTTAGTGAAAATATAACTGCTATTATTTTTCTCACTGCATATAAAATAATTTATAAAGGATGAAGTAAAATAAAATTTTCATGTAATAACTGTTTAAGTGTGAAAAACAGTAAGAAGAGGATTCTAACCCTCCCATTTCCCACTTCCAAGGCTTAACACAGCAAGAACTTTTAGATTACATATTTAATATATTTTCACCATATAACTATCCACACACCCATAATGTTTTAAATACTGTCAAGCTTATTAGATGGTGGAGAATGATCCAGTCTATACATTTACGGTCACAATCTAATGGAAGAGAGAAAAAAATATGCTACTATATGCTTGTTTTCATGAATGTTAATAAAATTATCTTAAGAAAATTACCTTCTAAAAAAAAAGTTAAACATACATTAATCCCCCCACACCCTAAAAAAAACCTGTTGGGCTATAAATAAAGATTCCAATTATGTAATCCAAGTTATCTAAGTCAGCAAGGATGCTTTTAGCATTTTCTATTTTTCATCACTAATTGCAGTACTTAGAAGAAAATTTCAATATGTATTGTAATTGAAACTCTTTTAGGTACCTAACTAGGAAAAGATCCTAACATAAGAGTCAAATATTTAAACACTTTTATTTAGCTATTTAAACTCTGACTTACCATCAAAATTATTGTTATACTATAAGTAGTTCTCCACATTATTCAAATATAATCAGAAGCTTTTATCAGAGGAATGCTAGAGCAAACAATTTCAAATCAGTCAATTTACTGGTCAACAGGGATTGCTAGACAATACAGCTTTTAAAATTATCTAGCCTTGGCCAATTTTCCTAAATTGGCCGAGAGCTACAGAAGAGAAGGGAGGGGAAAAAAGCCAAGCTGTAATGGGACTATCTAATTACCTATAGTCATGAAACAAATATCTCTTTTTCATGTAGCTCTGTCTATACTATCAGTATAATTATTCACTGTTCACCATAAACCTTTTAAAATGTGGAAATACTAGCTAACCTTCTAAACACCTATTGAAATACAAGGAAGGTTTGTATTCAGTTTGTTGGCTACGTATAAGTAATTCACTACTGGGAAGGTCTTTAAAGTTTATTCATTATACTTTTCATCATTATCAAGAGCAATCTGCTATCATGAGTAATCAAAAAACCTCTGGGAGCCTTATCTAACTTTAGGAATGAGCACACATATATAAATTACATTTTAGCTTGCAGACATTTTATGGTGCTATTAGCAGCTCTTCCAAAAAAATAAAGTTAACTAGTATATAATTTACCTTTAAGCTTTAAGTAAAATTTTACTAAATCACTTTATAATATGTTTCATTTTGACTCTTTACTCAATAACTATACTTGTAAAAGTAATTTTGGAACCATATCAAACAGATTGTTTTAAACATTACCAAATGTTCTCAAGTATATCATGTTCTTCAGTGCCAATGTTAGACACAGAATTCAGTTAATGCCATCAATTCAAAGTAGGCAGGACAGTGGTTTTTTTCTTACTTTTCCATTATTTCCCAAATAATGTGCAAAAGTCCCAGGCTATCTCCACAACAGCCCATTGCTGTGTGCATCAATTTGTGTTCTATCAGCAGAGAAGTAAGGGTAAAGAACATAAAGCAAAGCCCTTCGAGGTTCTTTCTCCATAAAAACATAAACTCTAAATGTACAAGTGAAAATAAGGAAGTAGGTGGAAAAGTCTCCAACAAAATGATTTACCATAATCATTACAATTACTAAAACTAATAAATGGACTTCTTTTTCTTCCTATTACCATAAATGTACAACTCACTTTAACAATCCTTCCAGCCTTTCTCAACTGATTTCCATCAGAGGATTCATCTCTAAGGCCTACAGCATCCACTTTACATAATGACTTCCCTATACATCTAGAATCACTTTCTGTGTTCTCTCCTTTATATGAAGAACTGGGCAGAGAAAAGCTATTAGCCTTTTAATGACTGTATTTCATTAAGAAAACAGTTTACATAAACTATTACTCTCTGGGCATATAAACATGTACATATTCAAGAAAAACATCTGACTTTTATTTTACTATTTATTTATTTATTTGTATTGATTTCAGAGAGGAAGGGAGAGGGAAAGAGAGATAGAAACATCAATGATGAGAGAGAACCATTAATCAGCTGCCTCCTACACACCCCGACTGGGGATCGAGTCCACAAGCCAGGCATGTGCCCCGTCCACGAATCAAACCATGACCTCCTGGTTCATAGGTCGGCATTCAACCATTGAGCAATGGCAGCCAGGCTATCTGACTTTTTTTAATGTTAAAGGTTAGCATTATATAATCACTGGTATAAAAATCAACCTGATAGAAAATTCCTCCTTGTTTCTAGTAAAGATGCTTTATATCATTTGAATTAATTTAAACTTTGTTAAATCACCTGAACACAAAGCAACCCATGGTGATAAATGGTATTATTGATCTAGATTCCTTGAGCCTCCCTTCCTTGAAAGATTTATATATCACTGCTTGTTGCTATGGGGCCTGAAGTACCTCTCTGTGGGAGGGGTTTACTTCCTGGGTCCACTGATACCAGATTTGGCCCGGTAACTTCTTTTGGCCAGAGAAATGTAAGCAGAAGTGACATCATGCTAGCTCCTAGAAGTTTTAGTGCCATCTGTGGTTTTTCCAGGTATCTTTCCCTTTCCCCCTCTGCCAGGACCGTATGTACATTCCTGTCAGAGGCTGCTCCTTCAGTCCAGGTCCTAGCATGAAAGCACATGGAGCACACCTGCAGCCAACATGTAAATTAAGAGAGAAATAAGCTTTGGTGCATGTGTTTGAAGAGGGGAGTTTGATGGGAGCCGCTGTGCCCAGTATAGGCACAAAGAGAGTGTGCTGTTTGCAGAGAATTTAAATACAACAAAGCTGACTTTATCAAATTCTTTTTTAATCATCATCAGATGCAGGCAAATCTCCACAACTTCCTCCTCCCAGGATGGACTGCTCTCATGCCCCCTTCTTAAACACTACTGTGTAAACTCCTGAAATTTTACGGTTGTTATTCAGGAAGCTGTCAAAAGGAAATGAAACTGTTCTGGCGGGAGCTTCACTTTGCTCTTGTCACATGCATATCTGCTCTTCCTTTTCCTAGTTGGCCCACTTTTTCCTCTTGCCTCTTCCCTCAGGCTACTCACCAACACTGGTTTTAACAATACAAGCTGCATAGAGAGGACTCTCCCTCCACATATGTGGACTTCACGTTTCATATGAAAATGAATGCCTAAAAGTTTGAAACTGTAGCTAGCCCAGACAATACTAGTAATGTACATTTTATAGGTTTGGATTAGTATTGATGGAAAGTGAGAAACCCTACCTCCCCACCCCCACAACTCTTACTTCCTTTTCCACTATTTTAAATAAGGTTTGACTTTGAAAAAAATAGTCACAGTACTCAAATTTCTAATATTCTTAAATTTTATAATAGCATTACAGGGAAGTTCTTACTGTTCATTAAGAAGGTTTTCTAGCCAAAACCGGTTTGGCTCAGTGGATAGAGCATCGGCCTGTGGACTGAAGGGTCCTGGGTTCGATTCCGGTCAAGGGCATGTACCTTGGTTGCGGGCACATCCCCAGTGGGGGGTGTGCAGGAGGCAGCTGATCGATGTCTCTCTCTCATCGATGTTTCTAGCTCTCTATCCCTCTCCCTTCCTCTCTGTGAAATATCAATAAAATATATTTAAAAAAAAAAAAGGTTTTCCACTTCTATGAATATGCTTCACATTCATACCTTGAATATCCATGTTTAGCCTTTCACATCAAGATACACACACAAACATAGTATAGTGAAGATGGTTTGGGAATAAATATTCTTATCTGGTCCTATATCTGATCCCAACCTCTGCTTCCATCTTAATCTTCTAGCACAATCAATATGGTTCAGTCATACTGAACCAATTACTATTCTCCACATGTAGTATGAACTTTCACATTCCACATCTCGTCTTTTTGCTTCATCTTTTTCCTAGCCTAAAAGTTACCATGTCCTTTGTTTCAATTATCATCTATCTCCTCTATACCCACTTTTCCCTCTTCCAGTCTCTATTCCACCCTAATAAAAATGACTTAATTTTTGTTACCTAAGGGACAGAAGTAGTTAAAAGCTCAGGAGTCAGAAGATTTGAGCTTAAACCCTGGCCATAGTACTCACAACTGGATATGTTATTTTTCACTGGCACCAGACTATAAAATATAGATGGAAATGGTATTTACCTCAGAGGGTGGCTTTCAGGACTAAATGAGGAATGCATGTAAAATACTTAGTGTCTGACACATAGAAAGCACTCAGTAAATGTAAGCAGTAAACTATTACAATGTATTATTAATCTCTGCATTTCAACAGTACTCAGCACAATGCCTAATGTTCACTATACTAAGTCCTGTGGAAAAACAGATGATTCGGGGAGTACCACTGATCACAAGATGGTAAGAAGCTGGAAGAAAGAATAGGAGCAAGAAGGGAGAAAGAGAATCAGCAGTCATTACATGAAAAATGTCAAGGCTGGACCATGAGTGCTGAGCAGGTCTTCAATCAGCACATTCTGGGCTGAGGATAAAATATACAAAAGCACAGAAAAATAAAACCATAAACTGTTAACACTTACTATCATATATTAAATATATTATGTGAGTCCTTTTGCCCTATTCTGCAATCAACTCTATTTGCTACAATTATTTTTATCAATTATAGAAAGAGTGCTAGAGGTGTAAACTTATCCATACTGACTCTAATTAAAACTCACAGACTTGACTCAAGACAGGACATCTTTAGGCCCTTCTATCAATGATATTTTACCTTGTTTACACAATAACTTGAGTTCTACTATAACAAAAAATTGTAAGAAACAAACTCAAAGGGAGAAACTACTTTCAGTAAGCAGGTTGACATCACTGACATGATAGTGATAACTAAGAAAAAATAAAATTTGTAAAAACCAGATACAGAAATAGCTGCCTGAGGGCACTCAGAATAGTAGAAAAGAGCAATTAATAAATGCAATTGATTTTCATTTTCACTTTAAGGAGTCAAGAGTATACCACATATTGACACTTTCTCATTATAATAATTAAAAATTAAAATAGTTTGTCTTATCATGATAATCACTGGCATAATCCTAGACATCTAATGATGGTTTACTAAGCAGTTAGGAAACAACTTGTGGGTAAAAATTCACAAGTTTTTAATAATTCAAATAATTGAAAATTGTTAGTCTGTGTAGACTTCTACCCAAACTTTACAAGTAGTTCAAATAACAGAAGATTAACGGTAGGGTCCTTTGTCTGAAGTCGCTATTTTAGGTTTGAAGATAGGTGTTAAAAGACACATGACAAGTTTATAATTTAAGCTATAAAAACAAGTACTTTAGCTTCTTAAATTAATTTTTTGTAGTAGATAAGGCATGAAATCTAAACATATGAAGAAACTAAAATTTAGTTAACATAAATGACTAACATGCATTAATATATAGGAAAACTCTATTATAAAATGCCCGACTGTGAACTTAATTGTTTTCCAATTCATATGACTTTTACGTAACCAAGATAGAGGTGAATTTTCTTTATATCAAGTAAAACCTATAAAGCATCATTTCACTTCATTTCCTTAAAATTGTGCTTACTTTATTTAAAATGTATTAATGGTAAAATAGAAGTGTCTGATTTTTAAACACCTAAAAAAAGATCTCTAACACTTATTAGCAGTAGTCTTCCTAATGTTACACCAAAGAGCAATACAGAAAAGAACTCTATTCAGACTCCCAGTAACAGATACCACAGTAAGAACAGTCAGCTCACTAAGGAACAGTTAAATGTTTTGTTTCTCCTTCACTTTAAATTCTGTTTCTTTATATATTTTTGCATTTAAATAGTAATGTGTTCTCATGTGTTCTTACCTGAAAGGAAAATCTGCTTTATCATAGGAAAGGTCAAAGGTGACACTCTGCACACACTTACAAAGAGTTCTTTTATAACCATAAAAGAGAACAAAAAAGGATGTAAAACTCATCTACCCAACTTCAAAAGAAAGTCTGAACCAGATTACCAAGGAAATTAGTCACTGATCTTCTGAAGATGAAACTAGATGCTATAGGTAGGTTCCAACTATTTTCATATTGGATCAGCCGCTGTCACCCCACACTGAGATTCAAAGGCATAATAAAATAAAAAAGGCAAATCTAGTTTGCCTACCACTTTATACATATAATTCTATTACTATTAATATCATATTTATACTTTAAAAATTTAAAGTCCTCATCTTGAGTTTGCATATAAAATTAATTTCATAATTAGTTCCAATTCAAAAGGAAATTACAAAAGTGATGCAAATTATTTATTCTTAAAACCAAAATATAAAAAATGAAGACAAAAAAGGGAAGGCAATTCTAAAAAGATAAATACAGGTTTTAGATTCTTTAAGCATTTTGTCTCAAAATAATTTCTTTAACCTATGCAGTAGGTTTGCAAGTTTTAACTAAGCCCATCAAAAGCACCATGGAACAATTTCTAAAGATACTGCCCATGATCACAGGGCACTCTCCCTCCCAGTGTACAGATCTGAAGTTTTATTCTGCCATAGCTCTGATGGCCTGCTTGAAAAATTTCCCACCCTACAATAGAAATCAAGTTCCCTTCTTTGAACAGGTTCATGTACCTACTGCTTTTTACCTCACCCATAACCTTTTTAAAGGTTTCTGTGAGACACCTGCTGCTTGATAACTCTGACTTCCTATAAGGTCCCTGCAGTTAAATTCTGTGCTATTTCCCCTCAATAATAAATATAAAACTCCCATTTACACAGAATCCTATCCTATATAATAAAGAGGTAATATGAAATTGACCATCACACCCTCACAAGATGGCTGCCTACGACCAGGCCGGCAGGGGGGTTAGTGAGGGACGACCAAACGACTGAACAAGCAGGGTGTGTGGGGCGACCAGGCCGCAGGGGGGTTAGTGAGGGACAACCAAACGACTGAACAAGCAGGCTGTGTGGGGCGACCAGGCCGTAGGGGGGTTAGTGAGGGATGACCAAATGACTGAACAAGCAGGCTGTGTAGGGCGACCACGCCAGCAAGGGGGCAGTGAGGGGCGACGAGGCCTGCAGGGGGGGGCAGTTAGGGACAACCAGGCTGGCAGAAGGGGGCAGTTGGAGGCGACCAGGCTGGCGGGGGGGCAGTAAGAGGCAACAAGGCGGGGTGATCAGGTGCAGTTGAGGGCGATTAGGCTGGCGGGGGGGGGCAGTGAGGGGCGACTAGGCCAGCGGGGGGGCAGTTAGGAGTGACCAGGCCAGCAGGGAGGGGCAGTTGGGGGCAACCTGGTCAGCAGGGGGGGCAGTAAGAGGCGACCTGGCTGGCAGCGGGGGGCAGTTAGGGGCGACCAGGCAGGCAGGCAGGTGAGCAATTAGGAACCAGCAGTCCAGGACATCCCCCGAGGGGTCCCGGATTGGAGAGGGTGCAGGCTGGGCTGAGGGGACCACCCCCCATGCACGAATTTCGTGCGCCGGGCCACTAGTAACTTATAAGAATTTCTTTCAACCATAATCCCTAAGATACTTATGTCAAATAGTACAATATCAGTTTAGTTGTTTCACAGATACAGATGCTTGATGAGAAAAAAAGATCACTTTGGCCCAACTGGCTTGGGTCAGTGGTTGAGTATTGACCTATGAACCAGGAGGTCACGGTTTGATTTCTGGTCAGGGCACAGGTCTGGGTTGCAGGCTCAATCCGCAGTGTGGGGCATGCAGGAGGCAGCCAATTAATGATTCTCTTTCATCATTAATGTTTCTCTCTCTCTCTCCCTCTCCCTTCCTCTCTATAATCAATAAAAATACATATTTAAAAAAAAAAGATCACTTTGTGTTAGATAGAAAACTAAGATGATTTATAAAACATGGTAGTTAAACACTTAAAGAAGGTAAGATAAAGAAGATGGTTATAGATGACTGAAGTTTTACAACCTGTTCATAAAATTTTATTATTAAACTTATTTTTACCATTGATTTTCAAATAAAACTGAATTGTGAAAAACTTCTAATCCTACAAAATGTGTTCAGTGAGTTTCCATGGGTCATGAAGAGGATTCTAATAAAATTAAAAAGTTAAGTCCTGAGCCACTGAGCATCTCAAATATGAAATGATAACTTTATTAAGTAAACTAGAGGCCCGTTGCACAAAGATTCATGCAATAGGCCTTCCTTCGCCTGGCTGCCAGCACCAGTTTTCCTCCAGCACCCGGGACCCAGGCCTTTGCTCTGACCGCTGCCTTCAGCCTTCGCTCCAGCCAGAGTCTTTGCTGACTCCAGCTGGAGTCTGCAGGCTTCTCGCTGACTCCGGCCGGAGTCTGCAGTCTTCGCTTCACTCCGGCCAGAGTCTTCGCTTCGCTCCAGCTGGAGCGCCACTCCTGTAGCTCCCTCCACTCCCCACCCTCCTCCTCATAGCAAGCATTCTGCCCTGCCTGGCCGCTCCACGCCTGGAGCGGCTGGGGGGCAGGGCCGTCACCATCTTTGTCCTGCTAATTTGCATATTCCCTCCTGATTTGCTGGTGGGTGTCATGGAGGTATGGTCAATTTACATATTTCTCTTTTATTAGTGTAGATACTTTGGCACTCAAATTTAAAATCATGAAGCTAACAACTCTTTTTAAAAAGTATAGTTACTTATAGTCCTAAAAGTTAACTGTTCATCTCAAAAGGAAAAACCAAAACAGATAGGTAAGAAGTTATTTCCCCTAATAGAAACAATTTTCTTATTCACCATCAAACTATGAACATAAATTTTAAACATTACAGAGTATACAGTATGACTGCTTATTTACAAACTAGAGGACTGGTGCACAAAATTCATACACAGGTAGGGTCCTTAGGCCTGGCTGGCGATCAGAGCCGATTGGGGCCTTCTGGCTGCCAGCCGAGGCCTTCCTTCATTCCACACTGCCCCCGGCGGTCAGCGCACATCATAGTGAGTGGTCAAATTCCTGGTCGGTCAAACTCCCAAGGGGACAATTTGCATATTAGCCTTTTATTATATAGGATACTCATCAAACTTTTTATTCATTAATCTGGAGAAAGAATCTGTATGTATGCATGCTTAAGTTGATTAGGTAGAAGAGCAAAAACTAGTTCTTCTGTTTTTACCTCCAGATAAGGAATATTACATGCATTAACTGCTATTTCTTGATCTACTGAATTCTTATGTTCTAGAACGGGTGGGCAAACTTTTTGACTCAAGGGCCACAATGGGTTCTTAAACTGGACCGGAGGGCCGGAACAAAAGCATGGATGGAGTGTTTGTGTGAACTAATATAAATTCAAAGTAAACATCATTACATAAAAGGGTATGGTCTTTTTTTTTTATTTCAATAGTTTTATTCATTTCAAACATTTTAACAAGAAGAATGTAAACAATAATTATTATAATTTGAAACTTCAAAAAATGGAGGAATCATAGCACAATAACATACCTTATATTGAAGATGGCAAAAGCAAAATAAAATTGCCTAACAAAGGAAAGGTACAAAAGCCTTTCAAATTAAACTTAAATATAATAAAATAATTTAAAACTAAAACAAATAGAAAAGAACAAAATGTGTAAACAGTAAATAAACATTTTCTTTAGTGCAACTTCCAAATTATGCCCGGGACGTAGATGTAGATGGCAATGTAGACTGGGTTGAAAGGTTTTTAGTCTTTAAAACATCAACTTCAGTGGGAACAGTGTTATTGGTCTCCTTTTTAGCTAATGCTCTGATACTGTGCTCTCCAGGGGCGTGTCTCCCTACATCACCACGATAACGTGTCTACGCATTCCCAGGGTGATGACGGGAGATGCGTCCGTGGGCATTACAAGGAGCCTCTGGAAGATTGAGAGGTTGTTCCTTCTACTGAATGGGCAGATATAAATCCGCCCACTCAGAAGAAGGAGCTGTGGCCGTGTTTCCCGACGTTGCCATGTTAACACTGCTGCTGGTGAAGGAGCGGAGGGGAGAGCAAGAGAACCCTCCGCCCTTTCGGCTCCGCGGGCCGGATAGAACAGCCAAACGGGCCGGATCCAGCCCGCGGGCCGTAGTTTGCCCACGGCTGTTTTAGAACAAGTTAGTACTATTAAGCTCCTTGTCCTCCTTATCAAATACAAACATAGTTATATCAAATTTTTTGTTGAAAATCTTTCCTCAGTGCTTTCTGAAATTTATTTGTTCAACAAAAATTTACTAAGGGATCAGGCCTAAAACCAGCAGTCAGTCATCCCCCGAGGGGTCCCAGATTGGAGAGGGTGCAGGCTAGGCTGAGGGACACTCTCCTCCCCACCAGTGCATGAATTTCGTGTACCGGGCCTATAGTGGGAAATAAGAGAGGAAATAGAGAATCAGATGAGGTGAGGGAAGGACTAGTCAGTTATTCCAAAAACTCTGGCTTTAATTCTTAATAAAAGGGGAACTAATATCAGGTTTTGAGCAGAACAGTGACATAAAGTTTTGGGGTCATTTTAGTTGCTGAAATGAGAAGATACTACAGCCCCCAAAAGGGCAACAGCATGGTTATCAGTTAGAAACTATTGCAACAAGCTAGAGGGAGATTTCTCTAATTTGTCTTCCGATTCTTTCAGTAAATTTTCAGTATCTCTTTTTTCTTAAATGTGTGTTTTTTTTCCTCATGGCCTCCATAGTTTCATGGATATATTAACTTCTCTTAGGTGTTTTTTGTTTTGTTTTGTTTTGTTTTGGTCCCTGCACTGTCCTACAATATCTACATTCTTCTGAGTTCATTTCACCCTATTTGTTCTGACTCTGTTTTTCATGGAAGCATTCCTCAAATGTCTGGTGACCCTTGGTGATCTGCTAATATTTGGAAAACTAAAAAGCACTATCTTTGTGAGAAGGACTTGTAAACCTCACTGTAGGGATTATTTGGTTGAACTGTTCCCAAACTGTAGTATCTCAATCTTTCCTCTTGACCTGGTCAGTGTGCCCCCCAAAAATAAATCATGGGTACATTCTACAATAGCTAAGCTACTGAGTTCTTTCTGAAGCTTGAAGATCTAATCAGTAAAAACACAGGTCATGAGACCTCTCTAACTCTTATCTCTCCAATGCAATCTGTCACCAAATCCTGTCAGTTTAACTTGAATAAATCTCTCAAATGTATGTGCTTCTATCCATCTCTACCATCATTACCATATTCTTTGCTTACCTCAAAAACTAAAGAAGTCTTGTTTACCCACTCTAAGTTATCCTTCAATATGTCTGTTTTCCAGAATTAGCCAGAGTGATCTTTCCAAAATGCGAATTTAAAACCATTCCCTTTCTTCCCATCTACCCCCAACCTATTCCCACCACCAGTTTTTGAAAAATCTAGGGGCTGTCATTACTCTTAAAATAGAGTTGCAGGGCCTGCCTACTTTTGCAGCCTCATCTTTCACCTGGCCCCCTGAATGCTTAGTGCCCCAGCTCTTCTTTGTTCACACCATAGTCCATCTTTCTGCAGCTGTTTGTTTGCTCCAAATACTTCCCATGTAGGGAAAGTTCTTTTTTCACCCTTCCCACAATTTAATCAGATGTCACAGTGCTCATTTTAGACACCTGTTCTTCAAGGAAACATTCCTAATCTTCTAAAACTAGGATATATTATTATGGCTTGAATACAAAATGCCTGCATATTTACATAGCTGAATTAACACTATTCCTTGTATTAACCTTCTGTCTTCTGCTGTTTTGACAATAGAATCATCCTATATAATAAAAGGCTAATATGCAAATTGTCCCTATGGGCAGGAGTTCGACCAACCGGGAGTTAGACGTGCGCTGACCACCAGGGAGTGGCGCAGAACATGGTAGGTGTCGGCAACATGGCGCTGGCAGCGGGCAGCAGTGGAGGCACTGCTGGCCCCGATGGGCCCTGATGAGAGCGGGACTGCAGCGGGATGGTGGAGCAGGTGAGCGGGCGGTGCCAGGCCGAGGAGGGTGCGAAGGCAGGCCCCAGCTGGCAGCCGGGGGGAAGGGAGGCCCTGGCCAGCGGTGGCAGCAGGCAGCCAGGGGAAGGGAGGCCCCAGCCAGCAGCCGGCAGCCACTAGAGACCCTACCCATGCACGAATTTCGTGCACTGGGCCTCTAGTTTCTTAAATATCAACCATAAAATTTAAGATTTAAAATATTTTCATCTATTATTTTTTACATTTGAAACAAAGTTTCACAGAATTTATTAGTTTTCTTAATGCTAAAGAATAGGGTTGGAGATAAAATAATTAATAATTGGCTTGAAAATTTGATTTCCTTATCTGTAAATTTATAACACTTAATACAAAAATTAGTCAAATGGACTCATTCAGGAATTAGAAGTTGCTCAGTTTTTATAGTTTAAATGATGCTTTTACTAGTAACTTCCTCCTCTCCACTTTAAGAGGGAAACAAACAGCAAAAGCTTTCAGACTAAATGTAATATATAAGTCTGTACTTCAACTTGTATTTTATAGCTTTCCCTGTTTAAAAAAAGATAAGTATATATAAGCTGGACTTTTGCCAGCACAATAAAAGTAAATATAGGAATAAAGAAGAAACTAGATCAGGGGTGGGCAAACTTTTTGACTCGAGGGCCACAATGGGTTCTTAAATTGGACCGGAGGGCCGGAACAAAAGCATGGATGGAGTGTTTGTGTGAACTAATATAAATTCAAAGTAAAGGAGCGGAGGGGAGAGCAAGAGAACCGGACAGAACAGCCGGATCCGGCCCGCGGGCCGTAGTTTGCCCACGGCTGAACTAGATCCACAAAATTCAGCATTGTTAGTTCAGTCTTTGCTATAATTTATGCTATTCATAATTCTTACAGATATAAATAAACTTACATTAGCAAGTACAAGCAAAGAATAAAAAACATGGAGTAATCAAAAGTGCACTCTAATTAAAAAACCTCAAAAACACAATTATATCTTTTCCCTTTCATGCCAATGTCTAGCAACTCTCTCTAGGAATACCAGAGAGGTTTAATAAATGTTTGTAGAATGAAAATGACAATGACAGCTAAGATTGACTGAGCATTTAACTTGTAATAGCACTGCTAAATATTTTATATTAAGCCTGACAATAACTCTAAGAGCCTGGTATTATTCTTAATCCCCATTTTAAATATAAGAAAAGGGGCTGAGAGCAATGTTAGGAAGTGGAACAGCTAGGATTCAAACAAAGGCTGTCTGACTCCAAAGCGCTGAACCACTCAATTGTAGAAAAAACATATTATTGTTAAAGACTAGGATTTAAAAAAGGCTTCGTTGTCAGAATTTTAAAATAAACATGTTCAAATACATTTGATTTATTTCAATACTGTAACCATATATAAATTAAAACTATAGGAAATATTCCATTTTAATAGAATACTTGATTTTTATACCATTCAACTATTAATAGATTTTAAAATATTTTCCTAAGACATAACTAAAATTATTGTATATCATGTGAGAATTTAATCTTTTTGGCAAAAGAACAATCCAAAACTTTTTTATCATAACAAAAGTGATTCCTTAAAAAACAAGCAAACAACAACAAAAATAAAAAACAAGAAAAGCAAAAGCCAAATCACTGAAGTCAGCAAAGATAAAGAAGCTATAACTGAGTCAAGACAGATTTTATTGAAATTCCAAAACTGGAGTGGTACAACAATACATTCTTTTGTGTTAATATTTTAGATTTTGGAACAATCCATTTGTTAGTGGGAATACACTGATGTTTGCACAAAGATCCATACTAAATATAAGCCTATAGTACTTGTTTGCCTGATGTCATACTTAATAAAAAAAAATCCTACTATAAAGCATACCTTGGCAAAAAATACGGTGAGGTGAGTTTCACTGCCAACAATCCAAATAGGGAATTTTGGAGATTTCAAGTAAGAACCAACCTAGAACAAATGTAGCAAAATAAACAAACAAATGAAAATTTTATACTGCCTATTAGATATATGCCCATGAATATCTGAAACATAACCAGGGTGTCCAATTCACATTTAAATGGAATAATAAACATTGTGCCAGAATGCCTTACACATAAAGGTCATTACCCATGAATATAAAATGAATGTTATAAAGACTATCAGGGCTAAGCTTATGTTGTACCTTTACACAGAAAAACACAGATTTAATACAGCCAGAAACAATAGTTTAACCCTAAGCATGATTCTCAGGTTTTACTAAAGTTCCTAGATAGAATGGTCACTTCTGGAATGTCAGCTGGGTATCTCAAAACCCGAAAACCATAAACTTGATTATAATAACTTGATCAGGAAAATAATTATAAGTGAACAAATGAGTAAATTTATTAATAAACTAGAGGCCCAATGCATGAAGACTCGTGCAAGAATGGGCCTTCCTTCCCTTGGCTTCTGGCACCACCTTCACTCCAGCCGAAGTCGCCTTTCTCTCCGGCCCGGAGCTGCCTTTCTGCCTTCCCATGCTGCCCAGAGGCCTGGAGTGGCTGGGGTGGTGTAGAATGCCTGCGTCATCACCATGGCGACAACACAAGCGTCCCACCCCAGCTTGGCGCCTGTGTATGCAAATTAACCTGCCATCTTTGTTGGGTTAATTTGCATACTCACTCCTGATTGGCTGGTGGATGCTGTGAAGGTACAGTCAATTTGCACCTTACTCTTTTATTAGTGTAGATAAGGGAAAAAGCCTTAAGAATGTCCTGTCCTCAGAGAACCTGCGGTAACATAATAATCTCTCTAAAGCAAAATATGTAAAACATTTAAGTATATAAAAGGATCCTACTCTTCATGGTAGGAATTAAGTTCAAAGTTTTACAATATGCAGTCTCTTTAAAATGTACAGAGTTAAACCTATAACTTGTCTCCAGGGTTATATAATTAATTAATCTCTAAATACTATAGTTCCAAAAATTTGGAAATATTATTTTTTGTGTGACTGAGAAAAAAATAGACTTGTGAAATCCAAACACATTCACATCAATCAGTTCCACACTCTTATGAGGACAAAGATTTTGACTTAAAAACAACTAACCTTACCAATCAAATTTGCTGAATTTTCTATTCTCACACAGACTCCCTAGAAGTGGGAAATTCCAAGTGGCTATTTGCAGCAGTCAGGGCCAAATATTCTTCCTAATTATCCAACAACCCTGATATGATACCCTGCTTTCAGGCACCGCCAGGGCCCTTCAAAATTTATTATCACTAAGAGGGATAGAATTTATTTTCTGTTGTCCTATAATACAAGGGATGCGTTGGATGTGCCAATGGCAAGATGAACCAGTAGAGTAAAGGGCAGTTTGGGGACAACAGAGAATAACAGCCAAAAGACAAAGAAAAAGAAAAAGCTCTGACTACTGGGTCAGAGTAGAAGGCACTTTAGAGGTGTGCAATATAAGTCCTTCAATTTTACATAAGGACACAGAGGAATACATGGGATCAGTGCCCTGTTGGAATACAAACAGCTAACTAGTATGAGCTGGAATTAAGACTCGGGTTTGCTGACTCCTAATGTGGTGGTTTTCCATTCCATCACGCTGCGTCTTGTGAAAAGTTTAGAGGTTGTTTAGTTTCTTTTTTTTTTATTATTTATCTTTATTGTTGGAAGTATTACAGATGTCCTCCTTTCTTTCCCCTATAGGCCCCCTCCACCCTGAACTCCCCCCAGGCCTTCACCAAACTAATGTCTGTGTTCAGGAGCTATGCATATATGCACATATGTATTCCCTGATTAATCTCTCCCCACCCACTCCTCCACCCCCACCTTCCCTCTGAGATTGGTCAGTTTAGTTTCTTTTTTAGAAAAAGTGTGTACCCTGGCCAGTGTGGCTCAGTTCGTTGAACGTCGTGCCATACACCAATGGGTGCAGGATTCAATTCCTGGTCAGGGCACATATCTAGGTTTCAGGTTCGATCCCCAGGTTGGGGCACATACAGAAGGCAATCTATCGACATTTCTCTCTCATATGGATGTTTCTGTCTCTCTCTCCCCCTATCTCCCTTCCTCTCTCTCTCTCTAGAATCGATAAAAAAAAAAGATAATGTGTGTGCGTGCATGCGCATACACATAATCATCATAGAAGTAAAAAGTGTGTGTAAGATTACACACAGTAAGATCAAAAGGCAAATAAAGGCTGAACTCATGAAGTGTTTCATAATAATAAAAAATAAATCAAGAGTGAATAAATAATGCAACTACTTTGGAAAATAATTTGATGGTTCCTCAAAAAGTTAGGAATATAATTACCATAAAACCAGGCAATTTCATTCCTGGGTATATACTCAAGAGAAATGAAAACATGTTCACAAAAACTTATGCATGAATGTTCACAGCAGTATTATTCGTAACAACCAAAAAGTGGAATTATCCATTAACTTATAATAACATAAAATACATAAATACATAAAATAAATACATAAAAACTATTGTACACTTTAAAATAGTAAATTTTATGTTATGTGAGTTATATATCTGTTTTTTAAAAGGGCAGAGTCAAAAGCACTGGGTCACCTTCTTTGTTCACATGTATGTGTATCCTATCTAATAAAAGAGTAATATGCAAATTGACCATACCTCCGCTACACCAACAAGCCACGCCCACCAGCCAATCAGGAGCGAGTATGCAAATTAACCCAACCAAGATGGCTGTGACCACAGAGCGAGCAGGAGGCTTGGGTTTCCCTGGCAATTGAGGAAGCCAAGCTTTCCGCACACCCTGGCCGGCCGTGGACTCCACTCAAGGCTACAAAGTTTCAATTATAGAAGATAAATAAATCCCAACAAAAATGGCTGCGGCCATGGAGCTGGAGAGAGCAGGAGGCTTGAGTTGCCCCCGGTGATGGAGGAAGCCAAGCTTCTGCAGCCCTGGCCTGCTTTGGCCTCCGCTCAAGGCTACAAAGTTTCAATTATAGAAGATAAATAAATCCCAGATACCAGGGCCTCCACTTGGGTTGCCAGGGGGTGTGGCCGGCCTGCAAACCACCACAGGCCCCTCGCCAGGCCACCCCATGCTCCAAGTGAACCCCCACCCTGATTTGAGACACCCTTCAGGGCAAACCAGCTGGCCCCCACCCAGGCACCAGGCCTCTATCCTATCTAATAAAAGAGTAATATGCAAATTGACCATCACTCCAACACACAAGATGGCTACCCCTATGTGATCAAAGATCCTGCCCCCATGTGAACACAAGATGGCCGCCACAAGATGGCCAGCAGGGGAGGGCAGTTGGGAGGAACCAGGCCTGCAAGGGAGGGCAGTTGGGGGCGATCAAGCCTGCAGGGGAGGGCAGATAGGGGTGACCAGGCCAGCAGAGGAGGGAAGATGGGGGGGACCCGGCCTGCAGGGAAGGGCAGTTAGGGGTGATCAGGCCTTCAGGGGAGGGCAGTTAGGGGTGACCAGGCCTGCAGGGGAGGGCAGTTAGGGGCAAACAGGCAGGCAGGGGAGAGCAGTTGGGGGGTACCAGGCCTGTAGGGGAGGGCAGTTAGGGGCAAACAGGCTGGCAGGGGAGCAGTTAGGCATCAATCAGGCTGGCAGGGGAGTGGTTAGGAGGTGATGAGGCTGGCAGGCAGAAGCAGTTAGGGTCAATCAGGAAAGCAGGCAGGCAAGCAGTTGGGAGCCAGCAGTCCTGGATTGTGAGAGGGATGTCCGACTGCCTATTTAGGCCCGATCCCGGTAGGTAGGGTCCCAGATTGGAGAGGGTGCAGGCTGGGCTGAGGGACACCCCGTGCACAAATTTCATGCACCAGGCCTCTAGTATATATATATATACACACACACATACACACACAGAAAGAAAGGGGGAGAAGAGAGAAATACTGTTTTGTGCTAATAAACACATATGGTTAAATTGATATGAAAATGTTAATTTCATTTCTAAAGGGCAATTTACTACACTACGAAACAGGGAAATGCTCAGATTCACAAAACTAATATAAACACAAATATTTCCTTAATGTCATTTCTCTAAACATCTGGTACAACGTAAATGTATATAAATTTTGAGAATGATACAGTATATACATATAATCAGCTCCATGTAATAGAGTTTTATGGGTTTTTTTTTAAATTCTGTCTTAACTCAGTTTTGAGGCCCTGGCTTGAGGCTGGTCAATTCCCTTAAAAAAGACTACTGAGTAAGTCCAAACCCCAACCACTTTCCCTAGAAGTCTCGCACACTCCAAGTCATTATGCATTGCCCTAATGGCCCTAAAACCAGGAACCACACCACCAGGGACAGCCTTTTAACCCCTGAGTTCATGGAAACTATTCAAATTAGCCAATTCACACTGAGCCCATGAAATGTAGCTAACTCTACCCTCAATTCCCATACATAAGCTTGCTGTTGGCCTGTTCCCAGGTGTAACCCTATGTGGCCCAGCTCTAGTTAGGAGCTGTCAGTAACTAACAGATCTGCTTTTTCTCTACCTGAGTGTCAATATGTTGTGTCCTGCCACTAAAAAAAAACCTTTAAATCTTATATAACACCATAGTTGCTGCTGGAATACTAGAGAATAACAAGAGAACACACAGCAGCTGGTAACTTTCTACTAAGGTCCTGGGGGAAACAGACATCACTCTGTTGTGCCTAACAGTTAATGCAGAGCTAAAGCACACATTTAGAAAAGCCTACAGTTATAGTGCAATTTTCCACTCATTCGTGCAACAATATTTATTAAGCACCTACTATGTACCCAGAAACAATGTGCCTGCTTGCTTTCAACGAGTCTATATTCCATTAGGGATGGCAACAAAAAAACAAATTCAAAATTATTAAAAAAGTAAGTAACCAAAAAAGATCAGTACAGAGTGACTATTCCTATGAAATCATGATGGGACGATTCACTGAGGGGATGATCAAGGAAAGGGTCTTTGAGGCACCATTTGAAGTAGGACCTGAAGGGGAGAGTAGAATATTTCTGGCAGAAATGACAGCAAGTATGAAGGCTTGTCAGGCAGGAAAGGGCTTGGCCTGTTTAAGAAACAACAGGAGACCAGCATGGCTGGACACAGCAATGGAGGGAGCGATGCAGCTCTGGAAGGGCAGACAGGATCCAGATCATCGGGGCCTTACAGGCCACACGTGAAAATGTCAAAGTAGATCATCTCCAGACCCTGACCTCATGAAACATGCACATGCGCATGCACACACACTTTCTACAAAACAGCTTCATTAAAATATCATTGACATAAAAATTGTATATATTTAAGGTGTACGACCTAATGTTTTGATATATGTATATACTGTGTAAATATCACTACAATCAAGCTAATTAATATATGTATCACCTCTATATAGCAATGAAATATATACCAGTAAATGAGGGCTTCCTGGCAGTTCCTGTTTTATATGTGTGCGCACGCCGGTGTGTGTGTGTATATAGAAGATGCAACTTCATTCATTGGTTGCCAGGCAAACTCAGAGTAATTTTAGCTTGTATAATTCAAGTCACTAAAAAGAAGAGTTGCTACTGTTTAACCTTACAATAACTAAAATGAATAAGAGCTGGATGAAACCTGTTAGATTTTTATGCCCATATCACCCCTGTCGAAGGACTGTCATGGAAGAGGAATGCTGTCTGGTTAAAAAAAAAGGGGGGGGGGGGGTGTGGGTGGAAGGAAGGGCACAAGACACTGTTACTGTTACTAAAACTAATCCCCACCACCAGAACCACTGCCATGGAACCACCATTCAGAAATGAAAAATAACATTAGATCTTTTTCTTCCTCCAAAATGAGGACACCTTAATTGCAAATCACTAATGATTTAAAACCATTGGAACAGCCAATAGTTATTTCAGATTGTGTAGGAAAGCAATAAAATATGTATCAATAAATGAGGGTTTCATGGCAGTTCCTACTCTTCACATATGTGTTAAAGAGTTTAATTCTATTAAATGCTTGGAATTCTCCTTTGTCAGTGTGAAATCATTTTCAGATGGAACAATCAGAAGTTAGAATTTCAGCATTCAGCAGGTTCTTTTTCTTTGCCTAGTAAAGTACTACCAGTTGTTTCAGTGACTCATACCGTTGATTGGTAAGGAAGTAACAGCACATTCTTTTCCCTCAGTTTACCAAAAAAATATATTTATATTCAACAACAGAAGTCTCTATTTTCACAATATACTGGGTTCTTCCCCCCACCCTCGAAAAGGAACAAACCCCAAATTAGGAAACTCTGCCTGATCAGCCAGCTTAACTCTTCCCTTAATACGCCTGTCAGTTTAGGAAGGAAGGCCAGCAATAATCTGATGAGAATACATAACAGTAGTAAGCTAAAATATGTTGTCATAGAAGAAAAATACTATCCACAACAAGTGAACATGTGAATAAAGACCATTCAAAGTACCTTAAAAATCAACTTACCTTACAGTATCTTAAAGCTTCCATTAATGTTAAGAACCCTACAGCTGCTTGTTCATGTATACCAAGAAGTTCTGCAAACAGAAGTTAGCATGTATTAGTATACATAAATCTGAAAAGTACTTACATGGAAATATGTATGTATAGATATATTCTATACCAAAACCTTTACCCCAAACTATACTTAAACCTAGCACATTTTTATTGTTAAGAGTTAACATCAAGTCATAATTATAGTACTACTCATTATAAATACCATTAGATCAGGTTTGTGATACTTCAGATGTATATTAAATGTATTTATGAAACTTTATATTCAGTGTTAACTTTTATAATGGAGGCATTTCCCCCTGAAACTAAGGAATTATTGGAAAAGATATGTTAATCATGATTTGTAAAATTTAACATTGGGCAGCAGTGAACCTACCTGCACAATACTTGAAATATGGACAGTTGATACCATTCTCTCTCTCCTATAAATAAACCTACAAAGTGTGCTAAAGACTGGGGAAATAAAGATGAATAGAACACAGTACCTGCCTTACAAAGCTAATAATTTATCAAGGGAGAGAGATGAAAAAAAACAATGTATTCTTTTTCTCTATTTACACAAACACACATTTATAGTGATATAAGAATATGTGCTAATTGTGTTACAGAAGTGGTAATATTTGAGATCTAAGTATATGTAGTCATTTTCCAGGTTAAGAAGATAAGAAGAAAATTCAAGGCAGGGCAAACAGCAAAGAGACATGAAAAATCAGTGTATTTCATGGGTGAAAAAATTGTCAAAGGTTCCTTACAGGTTTCCAGCCTGAGGAATCTGATAAATGGTGATTAACTAAAAGAGAGAACTAAGGAGTAGGTGCTAGAGTGATATGAAGGGAAAACATGAGTTTGGTTTTATGTAACCTGGGGCTGAGAAACCTTTCGGACTTCTACCTAGAGAGATAGACAACTGGAAGTAAGACTGGGGAACACAGAGAAGAGAGGTCAGGTTGGCTTGGACACAGTGTTGGGAATCATTAGCATAGAGACAAGGGTTGATGCTGTGAATGCAGATCAGGAAAAACAGACAAAGCATACACAGAGTGGCCAGATTATTATGATCTCTGAACACATAATAATCTGGCCACTCAGTGTATATGTGTATGTGTATATGTGTATGTGTGTGTGTGTGTGTGTGTGTGTGTGTGTGTCTATATATATATATATATATATATATATATATATATATATATATATATATATATTTTAGAGGCCGGGTGCATGAAATTAGTGCATGGGGGTAGGGGGCAGTGTCCCTCAGCCCAGCCTGCACAATCTCCAATCTGGGACCCCTTGAGGGATCGGGCCTAAACGGGCAGTTGGACATCCCTCTCACAATCCAGGACTGCTGGCTCCCAACTGCCCTCCCCTGTAGGCCTGGGTCCCCCCAACTGCCCTCCCCTGCAGGCCTGGTACCCCCCAACTGCTCTCCCCTGCAGGCCTGGTTCCCCCCAACTGCCCTCCCCTGCAGGCCTGGTTCCCCCCAACTGCCCTCCCCTGCAGGCCTGGTTCCCCCCAACTGCCCTCCTCTGCTGGCCTGGTTCCCCCCAACTGCCCTCCTCTGCTGGCCTGATCACCCCCAACTGCCCTCCTCTGCTGGCCTGGTCACCTCTAACTTCCCACAACTGCCCTTCCCCGCAGGCCATCTTGTGTCCACATGGGGGCAGCCATCTTTGACATGGGGGCGGCCATCTTGTGTCTTGCTGTGATGGTTAATTTGCATATTACTCTTTTATTATATAGGTAGGATATATATATTAGAGGCCCGGTGCATGAATTCATGCATGGGTGGGGTCCAGCCAGCCTGGCCAGGGGGAGGGGACATAGGCGGTTAGCGGCCTGCCTGCTGGTCAAACTCCTGGTCAAGGGGACAATTTGCATATTAGCCTTTTATTATATAGGATATACACTGAGTGGCCAGATAATTATGCGTTCAGAGATCATAATAATCTGGCCATTCAGTGTAGAGAATGAAGAGATAAGAGATTACTTCACAACAGAGGTGTAATTTTGAGGATATCAAAGTCTTCACAGATTACAGATTTCAGCTAATATACATTAAATAGAACTCTGATAATAATTTAGGTCCATATGTATTTCTAATAAGTATTTTTTCTGGTTAAAAATTATGTCCTTTTTTCTATTAGGAAATTATGTTTTTCTTATCAATTAATGTGATAATATCAACTCAGTCATTTTTGTTGTAAATATACCCTTAAGTACAACATACAGATGGAATAAGCCAAAAACTGGTAGTTTAAACTTTAGTATTTGTAAATTCAAAGTTAATACAAAGTACGTATGCATATAGTTTGCATTTCTTCATTAGCTTCTTACAGGCACACAGGAGGTAGAGCAATAGTTCTTATATAGTAGTTTTGGATTCTTCGGGGTCCACAAGACCCTTTGAGAGACTATGTGAAATTAAAATGATTTTCATACAAAGCCATTAGTTGCCTTTTTTATTCTTATACTCTCACAAATATGGAGTGAAATTTTCCAGAGAATAAATGATAAGTTATATTCCAACAAATTGAATCTGTAAACAATAAAGAAATTCAGCTATCTATTAATAACCTAGACAGTAAAGGGATTTAAAATTTTAAAATAAAGTAATTCTTCTTACTATTTTTTCTTTTGGAAAAATTATTTATCAAAAATAGTTATATTAGTAAGTATTAGGTGTGTTATCATTTCTAAATGAATTAATATATCTTTTTAAATTTCTCAGTCTTAATTTCAACAAGAAAAAAAAACTAATCATTATTTACTTATGATCCACATTAGTGAAAGCTCTTTAGGATGCTCAGTAATTTTTAAGAGTGTAAAGGGCATGAGACCAACAAATTTGAGAAGCATTGGATTATAGCTTTCAAAGGAAAAAGATGAAGGGGTGAGAAGCCCAAACAGGTAGAAATGGTATTGTATAGCCTGGCATATTTTTCCCTCCTTTCCTTCTGAAATGTAAGCAGCACTAAATGTTTCAAATTCAAAAAAGAATACATATGTTGGAAACATTTCACACTTTAATTTCTAAAATCATTACCACCACCTAGTGTTACAATTAGCTACTACATCATCTTTTTTCTTTGAATTTTAAACAAATATCTAGAATAGTATATTTATAATAATGTCAGGATACTCTATACAACGAAGAAGCAGTTCATACATCTTGAATAAAAAATTATTCATATTAGGTCAGCTATCACATGTTTCACCATGTAGTCTAGACAGCATTATTTTAAAAATGTACTAATCCTGTTCCCTTAAACAGAATATATAATATTTATCTGCTTTTGATAGCTAAAGTACATAAAGAATATTTATTATTATATGAAAAGATTAGAGGCCTGGTGCACGAAATTCATACACTGGACAGGGTGTCCCTCAGCCCAGCCTGCACCCTATCCAATCTGGGACGCCTCAAGGGATGTCCAACTGCACGTTTAGGCCCTATCCCCTAAACTGGCAGTCGAACATCCCTCTCACAATCCAGGACTGCTGGCTCCCAACTGCTCGCCTGTCTGCCTGCCTGATTGCCCCTAACTGCTTCTGCCTGCCAGCCTGATCACCCCCTAACCACTCCCCTGCCAGCCCGGTCACCCCCAACTGCCCTCCCCTGCTGGCCCGGTCGCCCCTAACTGCCCTTCCCTGCAGGCCTGGTCCCCACCAACTGCCCTCCCCTGCTGGCCTGGTCACCCCTAACTGCCCTCCCCTGCCAGCCATCTTGTGGTGGCCATCTTGTGGCCACATGGGGGTGGCCATCTTGTGCAAGGGCGTGACAGTCAATTTGCATATTACCTCTTTATTATATAGGATGCTCAATGTCACTAATCATCAGAGAGATGCAAATTAAAACCACAATGAAATATCACTTCATACATGTCAGAATGGATATCATAAATAAGTCAACAAACAAGTGTTGGCAAGGATATGGAAAAAAGGGAGCCCCTGTGCACTGTTGGTGGGAAAGTAGACTAGTGCAGCCACTGGGGAAAGCAGGATTGAGTTACCTCAAAAAATTAAAAATGGAACTGCCTTATCATACAGCAAATCTACTTCTGGGGATATATATGAAAAAAAAAAAACAACTGAAACACTAATTCAAAAGAATATATACACCCTTATGTTCACTGCAGCGTTATTTACAACTAGAGGCCCAGTGCACAAATTCATGCACAGTGGGGTTCGGCCGGCCGGACCCTATCGGCCGAACAGGCCTAAGGGAGAGGACACAGAAGGTTGGCCGGCCGGCCCCCCCCCATTCAAGGTGGGGGGGGCCAATCGGGGGCAGGGCTGGCCAGGGGTAGGGGCCTCAAGCGGTTGGCCGCCTGGCCCTGCCCCTGATCAGGGTGGGTGGGGCTGAACAGGGGTGGGGCCTAACAGAGGGAGGGGCTGTGGGTGGTTGGTGGGCCAGCCCCAACCCCTGGTTGAATTCCTGGTCAGTCAAACTCCCGCCCAAAGGGACAATTTGCATATTAGCCTTTTATTATATAGGCTAGCCAAGATTTGGTAGCAGCCCAAGTGTCCATCAGTAGATGAATTAATAAAAAAGCTGTGGTACATTTATACACAGGAATACTACTTGGCCACAAAAAGAAGAAAATCTTACCCTTTCAGACAGCATGGGTGGACCTGTAGAATATTATGCTAAGAGAAGTAAGCCAGTCAGAGAAAGACAAGTACCATATGATTTCACTTATATGTGGAATCTAATTAACAAAATAAACTAACAAAAAAAAAATAGAAACAAACTCATAGATACAGAGGACAGATTGATAACTGTCAGAGGGGAAGAGGTTTGGAAGGCTGGGTGAAAAAGGTTAAGAGATTAAGGGGGAGGGGGAAAGTCAATAAAAAAAAAACCTCATAGACCCAGACAACAGTATGGTGATTACCAGAGGGAAAGGGGGCTGAGGGAAGGCAAAGAGTGTAAAGGGGAAATAAACAGAGATGGAAGGAGACATGACTTGGGGGGGTGAACACACAGCACAATATACAGATGATGTATTATAGAATTGTACACCTGAAAACTATATAATTTTTGAATATGTGTTTTAATTGATTTGTAGAGAGAGAGGGAGGGAGAGGAATAGAGAGATAGAAACATCTGTGAGAGAGAAATATCATCGATCAGCTGCCTCCTGAACTCCCCCTACTGGGAATAGAGCCTGCAACCCTGCCAAAGTGCCCTGACCAGGAATCAAACCAGCGACCTCTTGGTTCCTGGGTCAATGCTCAACCACTGAGCAACACCGGGCTGAAACCTATATAATTTTATTAATTAATGTCACCCCAATAAACTCAATTTTAAAAAGAATATTTATTATTGTACAAAGTTTTAATTAGAGCAATGATATAATAGTTCCATATATTATAACTTATAGAAGTTATTTATGAGACTTTTCTCAATAAGTCTAAAAGAAGTTTATTTACACTTGCAGAAAATTCTAATAATTATGTCATATTTTAGAATTTCCTGTATAATTTTTTTAACCATTTACTCTTTTCTATATATACTAGTGACCCGGTGCATGAAATTCACACATTAAAAGGGAATTAATTAGAGGAAATATTTTAATATTGCTATTTGCCCTTTCTCTATAATAGAAGTGTTAGAGATGAAAGAAAATTAGTAAAATGTATATGAAAATCTTCCTCCTGTCAGAGTCTGGGGCACGCCACGGGAACCAGAGTCAAGTCCCTGCCCACCCACATGCGCCTCAAAATCGTGCAAGACCCAGACCCGGCTGGCCCCACCCCACTGGGCTAGATCCAGACCTGGCCAGCCCCACCCCCCGTCAAGCCCCGCCGGGTAGGGGGCACAGCCTCAGGTCGCCTGGCCCAGCGCCAGGGTGGGGGGGCGCGGCCTGATGTCCCCTCTCAAGCCTTGCAGGGCGGGGGACACAGCCTGAGGTCCCCCAGCCTGGCGCCGGGGCAGGGGGCACAGCCTGAGGTTCCCTGGCTCGATGCTGGGGTGGAGGGTGCGGCCTGAGGTCCCCTGTCAAGCCCCCCCAGGCAGGGAGCGCAGCCTCAGGTCCCCTGCCCCGGCCCAGCATCACACAGCCTCAGGTCCCTGCTGATTGCTCGTTAAGGCTCCTTATGGGAACTCGACTCCACTGAGGGCGCAGCCATCTTGTGTTACAGGATCCCCACCTCTGCTGTGAGTGCAGCCATCTTGTTACAGCATGGCAGTCAATTTGCATATTCCCTCTTTATTAGATAGGATAAATATTAGATTTCAGAGAGGAAGGGAAAGGGGGAGAGAGAAACATCAATGATGAGAGAGAATCACTGATTGGCTGCCTACTGCATGCCCCACACTGGGAATTGAGCCCACACCCGGGCATGTGCCCTGACCAGGAATCGAACCATGACCTGATTCATAGGTCAATGCTCAACCACTGAGCCATACCAGCCGGGCCTAATTTATTTTCCTCAGCCTAGCATTTAAGATTAATCATTATCAATCCCTATCAACCCTTATTTGCTTCAGTCCATGAGACTGTATATGTATGCAGAATTTTATTTTCCCAAGTTTGGTTTTTTATAGTGTTCTCCTCCATTCTCAACTATTACTGCTTACTGCTGCCATAGGGTGTCTATAGAAGATCCACTTGGGCTTTTCAAATTTGATGCTGACTGAAAACCAGGTAACTGCATTAAATTTATTTAATAAACACACCTTGAGTGCCAAGTATTGAAAAAAATGATACTAAAGTGTAGTGTAGGAATATGGAGAAAAAGACGACAAGACTCTCTTTGCAAACCATGTATCTAATAAGGAGTTAATATCCAAAATATAAAAGGAACTCTTTTTACAACGCAGTTACAAAAACCACACAAATAATCCAATTAAAAACTGGGCTAAGAACTAAAATAGACTTTCTCTAAAGAATACATAGAAATGGCCAACAGCATGTGAAAAGATGTTCAACATCACTAATCATCAGGGAAATGCAGTATCAAAACCCAATGAGATATCCCTTTACATCTGTTAGAATGGACACTATTTAAAAAAAAAATGATCAGGAGAGTAAAAATTGGAACCCTTGTGGACTGTTGGTGGGAATGTAAAATAGTACAGCTATGGAAAACAGTACGGAGGTTCCTCAAAAAATTAAAAATAGAACTACCATGTGACCCATCAATTCCACTTTTGGGTATTTAATCCAAAGGAATTGAAATCAAGATCTCAAAGAGATACCTACCTGCACTCCCATGCTCATTGCAATACTATTCACAGTAGCCAAGATGTTGAAATAACCTAAATATCCAGTTACAAATGAACGGATAAATAAATTGTGGCATACACATGATATGGAATGTTGTTCAGGACTACAAAAGAAGAAAATCCTACCATATGTGGCAACACAGATAAACCTTGAAGACATTATACTAAATGAAATATGCTCATCATAGGAGAAATGCTACATTATTCCACTTATATAAGGTATCTAAAATACTGTAGTCAAACCCATAGCAGCATAGAATTGTGGTTGCAGGAACCTGGGAGGAGGAGGAAATGGGGTGTTGCTGTTCAACACATACAAAGTTCCACTTATGTAAGAGGAATAAGTCTAGACCAGTGGTCGGCAAACTGCGGCTCGTGAGCCACATGCGGCTCTTTGGCCCCTTGAGTGTGGCTCTTCCACAAAATACCACGGCCTGGGCAAGTCTATTTTGAAGAAGTGGCGTTAGAATAAGTTTAAGTTTAAAAAATTTGGCTCTCAAAAGAAATTTCAATCTTTGTACTGTTGATACTTGGCTCTGTTGACTAATGAGTTTGCCAACCACTGGTCTAGACATCAGCTGCAAAAGCTCTTATCTATCATTATACTGCATCTTAACTTAAAATTTCATTAAAACAGATCTTAGGTTAAATACTAGAGGCCCAAGTGCACGAAAATCATGCACTTGAGGGGGGTCCCTCAGTCTGGCCTGCACCCTCTCGCAGTCCAGGAGCCCTCAGGGGATGGTCAAATGACGGCTGGGCCCACTCCCCACAGGGAGCCAGCCTGAACTGTCAGTCGGACATCCTTAGCACTGTCGGCTTCTGGCTGAGCCTGGCTTCTGGCTGAGCGGTGCTCCCACTGTGGGAGCACACTGACCACCAGGGGGCAGCTCCTACATTGAGCATCTGTCCCCTGGTGGTCAGTATGCATCATAGTGACTGGTCGTTCCACCATTCGGTTGATTTGCATACTAGCCTTCTATTATATAGGACCAGAGGCTCGGTGCACGAAATTCATGCACTCGGAGGAGGGGTCCCTCAGCCCAGATTGCACCCTCTTGCAGTCTGGGAGCCCTCAGGGGATGTCCGACTAATGGCTTTAACCTGTTCCCCATAGGGAGCAGGCCTAAACCATCAGTCGGACATCCTTAGCACTGCCGCAGAGGAGGGAGAGGCTCCCTCCACCACTGCTGTGTAGCCAGCCATGAGCCCAGCTTCTGGCTGAGCAGCGCTCCCCCTGTGGGAGCACACTGACCAGCAGGGGACAGCTCCTGCGTTGAGCATCTGCCCCCTGGTGGTCAGTGCATGTCATAGCGACCGGTCATTCTGCTCTTCAGTCGATTTGCGTATTAGCTTTTTATTATATAGGATAATGTATTATGAGAAAGGCTTCTAATTCAATTTTTTTTAGGTAGTTAAAGGGAGGGGCAGAATTTTCACTTGAGCCTGAAGCTAAAATTGCCCTTAGCTCAAAAATCTGCATACCACTGAGACACATCCTGGTGAGGCTCATTCTGAACTCCCACACTGTTCTATTATGTGATTAAGTATTGGGAACCATCTTATCTCTTTAGTGAAAGGAACCTTTTGTTATGTTACAATGACTAACTTTATCTCATGAGTTGTGTTTTGGCTTCAAGCCTATATCCAGTATTCATGCAGCAACTTTAGCTCTTCCGTTCAATATTTACCTGGCATATCTTTTATTTTATTTTCTCTAAATCTTTCTAGATTTTTATGTATTAGATAGAAATAGTCCAAGGACACAGACAATAGTCTGGTGAAGGGCTGGAAGGGGCGGGTGCAGGGTGGAGAAGAACAATGGGGGAAAAAAAAACTAAAACAAAGGGACATCTGTAATACTTTCAACAATAAAGATACATTTTAAATAAAGGAAAATATCTTAGTTGAAAAGAGTTTTATGTGAAATAATATAAGTCATTGCTCTACACCAGCCGTGGGCAAACTACGGCCTGCGGGCCGGATCCGGCCCGTTCGGCTGTTCTATCCAGCCCGCGGAGCCGAAAGAGCGGAGGGTTCTCTTGCTCTCCCCTCCGCTCCTTTACTTTGAATTTATATTAGTTCACACAAACACTCCATCCATGCTTTTGTTCCGGCCCTCCGGTCCAGTTTAAGAACCCATTGTGGCCCTCGAGTCAAAAAGTTTGCCCACCCCTGCAGTCTACACTGTACTTTATATTCTCAACTCCTTTCAAAGAGATAGTAATTGACCCTATGTTCACTTAATGTTAATTGACCCTATGTTCACTGACTGCAGGACTGACTTCTGCCATGCCAACCCAACACTGACTGCCAAGGGGGCTGCGATCAGACCCTGCTTTTCTCTCCTGGCCTCTGTCCGGGCCTGATCGCAGCCCCCTCGGCAGTCAGTGCTGGGTCACTGAGGCGCCCACAGCATGGCAGTCAGTGCTGGGTCGCCACTGCTTCCGGTGTTCGGTTGAGCCTTCAGTAGTTTTGGACGTTACAGACCCTGGCTCTTTATACGTATAGATTCTTACTATAATTTAAAAAAATTACCCTACCCAAATAACAATAGTTGGTTACAATGTTGAGTATGATGCTCAGAGGTAAGAGAGATCCCTTTTAGCTTTGAGAATGAGGAAGAGTTCCTTGGAAGGGACAGCATATGACATGGGCATTAAAGGGTTGGACAGACATAGATAGATGGGAGGGATTTAGGTCTTTAGGTACAAGGACTAGCATGAACAAAGGCATTAAAGCAAATAGCATAATTTTGTACAAGTATAGGTTCATGATGGCTGAAAAAAATTAGCTGGGATGAAATTATGTAGGGTCCTCAAGTAAGTAAAGTAAAGAATCTGTAGTTTAAAAAAAATTCTAAAAGCTGGCCAGGTGGCTCAGTTAGTTGGAGCATCACCCTATACACCAAAAGGCTGCATTCCTGATCACGGCACATACAAGGTTGCAGGTTCAACCAATGATTCCCACGTTGATGTTTCTCTCCCACCCCCCACCACCACTGCCTCTCTCTAAAATTAATAAACATATCCTTGGTGAGGATCAAAAAAAGGGTTTTTTTTTAATAAAAAATACTTCCTTTATAAGAACATTAGAATAGCTGCAAAAAATAATAAAAAAGGCTTAGTTATCACACAGGCAAAGTACATGCAGTTTGAGCCATGACTCTTGTGAAATCAATTTCTAAAAGTGGGGAGCTTTTTAAACCCACTTACTGGTTGTTTGGATTACCAAGACGTCAGGTTGCTGGAGAGTTAACACAAGAAGTCCAGTTAAATTTAAATAACAGATGAAAAATATTTTTTTAGGCCCTAGCTGGTTTGGCTCAGTGGATAGAGCATCAGCCTGTGGACTAATGGGTCCCAGTTTCTATTCCAGCCAAGGACTCATGCCGGGGTTGCAGGCTAAATCCCTCCAGTAGGGGGCGTGCAGGATGCAGCCAATCAATGATTCTCTCTCATCACTGATGTTTCTCTCTATCCCTCTCCCTTCCTCTCTGAAATCAATAAAAATAGATTTTAAAAAAAGAAAAATATTTTTTTAGTGTATTCCAAATACTGCATGAGTTACACTAAAAATATTAACTGTTTAGCTGAAATTTAATTTAACTGGGAATCCCATATATTTTATATCTGGCAATTTAGTTCTAACTAATTAAATATATATTTTACAGGGGGATTCCAAGATGGCTGCAGAGTAGCAGGAAGCTCTGTCTGCTTGTTCCTGACACCAGACCCAACTTGCCCCTAAACTGAAGAGCATTGGGCTTGAAAAACCAGTTGATCTGAAATACTGTGGGTGGGAGTGTGGAAAGGGGACAGGAGGAGATGCAGAGAGGATGAGCTAACTTAAACGGCTGGGAATCTGGAGGAAAGGTACAGCAGCACAGCCCTTGGTCAGTCCCTGGGAGCACGGGGTTCCCAAACCCCATACAGGGATCCCCAAGCTAGAGGAACAGAGAAAGGAAGGGGATCCCATGGAGCATGGGGTAATGGGAATCAATGGTGATTCAGTCCCAGGAAGCTCAGACCCCACCCCAGGCAAAGAGCCATTGCTTTGCTATAACACCAACCTGGGAAGTTTGCCCTGATCTGTGTCTGCAGAAGGGGCCACACTGCAGGACTCAGGGCTAGTGGAGGGGTCTGACAGGTACACCCAGCAGTGACATCTGAGGGATCCTTTATTTTCTGCAAAAACTGTTGGCAGGGAGCAAGATGGAGGCTGGACAGTGTGGCCCAGGAAAGAGGATAGGACCTGCCCACCTCCAGCACTGGGAAGACACCTCTTACCCCAACTGTGGAATGGCTGGTTCCGCCCAACCTGCTGCAAATTAAGGCAAGGGGTAACAGCTCTGGACTGAAAATCTGTGCCTGTGTGACTGAGTCTGACCATGCAGGGCACTCAGCATCTGGCCTGCCTAGAGCCTGCTGGAATCCACACCAGTGAGGGCTGGCTGTGCTGAAAGATTGGAGTGTGAAGCTGGGCATATTTTTTTATTTTATTTTTATGCCCTCCAACTTGGGGTGGTGGGGAGAAGGTGCCAGTGAGCTAGGAAAACATGAGGCATTGGAAGAAGGTGAAGTGCCCAACTCCCCTCCTATAAGCTATGGGTACCACCCCCAATACAACTCTGTTTAAACCATCCTGGCCAGAACCCAGACACCCTGGCAGTGCCCAGTTCTTGGGGGAAGGGAGAGCAGCTCAGAACAGGGAAGTTCAAGGTATAAGATAAAAGACAGACCTAGCCTCTGAACTAGGTCTCACCTGCTGGTTTACTTGGGACTCTGCACTGCTGAGCTTCAATCAGGTTGCCTAGGGATAGCAACTCACATTGACTTGCACCGAGAACCTCACTTATTGTTTCCTTTTCTTTTTTATTCTTATTCTATTTCTTTTCTTCTCCTTTTCCTTCACATTCTCTTTTTTCTGGGTTCTTTTATTTTTCCTCTAATTCTTTTGGTCTCATGGCTTTTAGCATTGTTTTTTTTTTACTCTTTTAGTCCATTTTAATATTGTTTGGGTTGTGTTTTTTTTCGTGTTGCTTTAAGTTTGTTCTTGTTTTGTTCTGTGAGCACCTGTACAACAGTTGGCAGGGTGGAGCCTCACAGGCAGTAAGCCTGAGGCCTGAGCCCATACATAAAGGGAACAACAGCAATCAAGATTCAAATACAATAGGAGGGCCCACATAAACCATACCAGGGACAATCCTAGAGCACCCAGCTCAGAATATCAAGAAGATTATACCACTGGGTGCCACAAGAAGGTTACCCACCAAAAACAGGAGGCACAGCCCTCTTCTCCAATACACAGAAACAGCAAAAGTTGGGAAATAAAGCAAATAAAAGAATAGGAGGAATCAACAGAAAAAGAACTAAATGAAATGGCAGCAAGGAATTTATCAGAAACAGGAGTATAAAGGCATGATTTTTAGAATGCTCAACAGCATGAAGAATGACATAGAAAAGATGAAAAATGAGTCAGAAAAGAAAGACACAGCTGAAATAAAGAATCCAATGGAAAGAATCAATAGTTGGTTAAAAGAAGCAGAAGACAGAATTAAATAAAAGACAAGGCAGAAAAATATAATTCAATCACAGAAAACAAGAAAAAGAAGAAGAAAGATAAAAACTTAAAAAGCATGAGCACAGTTTAAGAGAACTTAGGTAAGACATGAAGCATAACAATATCCACATCACAGGGGTACCAGAGGGAGAAGAAAGTGAGCTATGGATAGTGAACCTGTTTGAAGAAATAATGACAAAATTTCCCTAACCTGGTAAAGGAAAAGGTCACACAACGTCAAGAAGTACAGAGAGTCCCAATCAAGAAGAACCCAATGAGACCCACACAAAGACACATCATAATTAAAATGGCAAATGTTAAAAACAAAGAGAAAATGTTAAAGGTAGCAATATAGACAATCAGTTACATACAAGGAAGTTCCCATAAGGCTGTCACCCAATTTTTATCCAATGCCAGATCCATGATTAGTGCTAGGAAAAAAACCTGACTATACGTTTTCCTCTGTGGTTACACTCTAAATAATCCTCTATAACCTCATCTCAAATCTACTGTTGATACACACTTAAAAATTTCTCTCAGAATCCCTTTTTGTATTCCTTCTTAAAGCAGTTGATTCAAACCCTTTCATGTCTTTATATGCCCCAGAAATGTCCACTCTCTCAGCAGACTTCAAATCTCAAGCGTTCCCCCAATTTTAATTTTTAACACCTCTAAAAATGCCTTTTTCTCATCACATTCTTGCTTCCTGTTTTAGAACTGTGCATTTTTTAAGGTTACTGTGACTCTTGATCCCATTTAATATCTTTTCTATTAAAAGAGGTTCCCTTCCCTTTGCCAACAAACAATTTAGGTGATTGGGCCCTTAAAATAAAAAACTATGTATACCCTCTCTTGGCCTTGTTATGACCAAGCAATGGAAATCTTCTCATTCCATCCTTTTACCAGCAAACTTTCTTGCTTATGATGCTAAAATATTTACTCCCTATGATCATGCTTCTATCTCAATTGCTCTTTAAAAGCAGAGACCTTGCTAAGTACTAAATTCATAGCTTCTTTTTTTAATTTTTATTGAATTGATTGGGGTAACATTAGCTAATAAAATTATGTTAGGTTTCAAGTGTACAATTCTACAAAACACCATCTGTATATTGTATTGTATGCTCACCACCCAAAAAAACTCATAGACACAGATAACAGTATGGTGATTATCAGAGGGAAATGGGGATGGAGGAAGGTAGGAGAGGGTAAAAAGGGGATAAATGGTGATGGAAGGAGACTTAACTTTGGGTGGTGAACACTCTTGCTTATTCTTAGTCCTCATTCTCCTTGAATGAGAGATAGATATACCAAGGCTCCTTCACTAACTATATCACAGATAAGAGTCTGTGGATTAAATTCTCAGTCTCAATTTCTCTTCAGTGGGGTAAATGACTGCGCAGGACTACTGTGAAATGTAATAAATAAACTTCTTCCAAATCATCTGACATTTATTACCTCATTCAAGATTCTTTAAGTGTAGCATATAAGACAGTATATTATAATGATTAAGTATGCTGGTTATTTGGAGTCAGACTACTGTGGTCCAAATCTCAGTTCTGCTATTTATTAATGTGGATGAAAAAGGGGCCACATACTAAACCTGACTAGCTCAGGGGAGGCCTGCATGGCAGCCTTACAAACTCAGAGACCTAAAGTAACCACATAGGTGGTCTGAAATTAAATCTTTCTAACTAAAAGTAAGTCATGTCCTAAGCCTGTAACTTCCTCGACAAAGGTCAATCTTTACCTTAACTGAGCCTGTCTACTGTCTTTTTGTATTATGATAACACTAGAGGCCCCGTGCACAAAATTTGTGCACTTGCGGTGGGGAGGGTCCCTCAGCCCAGATTGCAAGGGTGCAGCCCGTCTCGCTCAGTCCTGATCAGCCAGACTGCAGCAGCAAGCTAACCTACTGGTCGGAGCATCTGCCCCCTGGTGGTCAGTGCACTCATAGTGAGCAGTTGAGTGGCCTTAGCATATCATTAGCATATTACACTTTGATTGGTTGACCAGACGACCAGACACAGCATATTAGGCTTTTATTATATAGGACTAGAGGTCCAGTGCATGAAATTCGTGCACGGCGGGGCGGGGGGTCCCTCAACCTGGCCTTCCCCCCGCCTCACAATCCAGGAGCCCTCAGGGGATGTCCTCCTCTGCAGAAGGCGACCAAGATGATCAGGGGAAGGTGCTGCCCCCATCACCCCGCTGCTGCTGCCACTGCCGGCCACTGCAGCTGTTGGCCCTCAGCCCTCACTTCTTAGCGCTAGTCCCACCCCCTGCCCACTGGTGGGTGGGAGGCAATCTGGGGCCAGGCCGGCTGGGGGAGGGGCTGTGGGAGGTTGAGGTACAGCAGGTTGCACCCCATCCAGCTTCTGTGGAGGCTTGGCGCCTGAACCGGGCCAATGCTGCTGCCTCTGTGGCTGCCTCTACGGAAGGGGCAGCACTGGACTGGGCCACACCGCAACCTGTCCTGTGCCACCTTTGCAGAAGGGGGCATGGCGCCACCTTCTCACCACCTCTGCAAAAGGGGCTGTGGCACTGGACCGGCAGCGCCAGCCAAGCCCGCCCCTCCCATGCAAACACCAGACCCGCCGGCCTCTCCTGCATGCCGCCAGCCCTAGACCCTCACAGCCACTGTGGCTTTGTCCAGATGGAGGTCCTGATGGACGTCCGGAAGACGTCCGCCATAATTAGCATATTACCCTTTTATTAGTATAGATACCGTTGGAATGTCAGAGTAATCCCCCTATTTCCAGACCCCTCAGGGCATAATCTCTTACCAGAACACAAGATCACAAAACCCCTCATTGTTATTGTGTTCTCCTGCCTACTATCTCTATGTATTGGTAAATATTAATTGTTGCCCTAGCCTGGTTTGTTCAGTGGTTAGAGCATCAACCCATGGACTGAAGTGGCATGGTTTCGATTTGGATCAAGGACACATACCTAAGTTGTAGGCTTAATCCCTGGCCCCAGTTGGGGCACATGTAGGAGACAACCAATTGATGTGTCTCTCTCTAGACTGATATTTCTCTGTATACTAGTATATCTCTCCCCTGCCCTTCCACTCTCTCTAAAAAAGTCAATGGAAAAAATATCCTTAGGTGAGGATTAAGAACAACAAAAATAATTAGTTGTTAACTACCCTATACCCACCAAAGTAAAAGAAGTAGGTCTATCCTTTTTACTTTTTATCCAATCTCAGAGATTTCACTGCTTTGCTTTCTCCCACCTCCCTAATCTACCACCAATAAATTTCATGTAACCTTCTTTATGCCTCCCTCCTTTGATTCTAGTGTATAAAATAAGGTGCAAAACTGCCATTCTCTGAAGCATTTTCTCAATTCATTGAGATTTTATTTCCTGGCAATTGTTGTCAATTTGGCTCAAATAAACTCAAAAATTCTCACAGGTTTGGAGATTTCTTATGTTGACATTAAACTGCATGAAATGAAGAGAGATACTTAGCTACTCTGTGCTTCAGTTTCCTCTATTCTATTACATTCTCAGAGTAGTTATAAGAATGAAGTGAGTAAATGGGAAAATATACAGATTATAGTCATTAAGTACTAAGAATACTGCTTGGCATCTGTAATAATAAAAGTGTAATATGCTAATTAGACCAGACAGCGAAACGACCTTCTGGACGAAGATGCCATGGTGGGGCCTGAGGCAGAGGCAGTTAGAGGCAATCAGGCTGGCAGACAAGCAATTAGGGGCGATCAGGCAGGCAGGCGAGTGGTTAGGGGCAATGAGGCAGGTAGGCAAACTGGTTAGGGGCAATCAGGCAAGCAGGCAGGTAAACGGTTAGGAGCCAGCGGTCCCGGATTGTGAAAGGGTACAGGCCAGGCTGAGAGACCCCCTGCCTCTGTGCACAAATTTCATGTACAGGGCCTCTAGCTGTTAAATAAATGTTTGCCACTGGTGCAAAATGAGCATTCTTAATCAATAGTCATAATTACTCTTCAAATAAAATGAAATACTTAAGGACAAAGTTTTTTTTCTACCACTAAAACATACACAGTGATTTCAAGCATACTTTTGCCATGATGTTTCTTTCACGTGTTCATTAATTCAGTAAGCATTATTTAAAAACCTACTAATTATTTGTACCTCACCTTCACATATATAACTAGTTGCTGAGTTCTATATAGCCTGCTTTCCTGTTCTCTCTCTCAGAGGCACTGTTACAACAGGAGAATGTACTATGGTGGCATGAACACAGGCCTTGGCTGTGGTCAAAAGCAGTTATGCCTCTGCTGTTCAATGTTGGGCAAGTTACTCAACTATCTGAGCTTCAGTTTTTATAAATGTACTAGAGCTCCAATGCATGAAATTCATGCAAGGGGCTCGGCCCCCACCACCATGGCTTCATCCAGAAGGTCATCCGGAAGGTTGTCTAGTCTAATTGGCATATTATGCTTTTACTAGAGGCCCAGTGCATGAAATTCATGCACCGGTGGGGGGGTTGTCCCCTCAGCCCAGCCTGCACCCTCTCCAATCTGGGACCCCTTGGGGGATGTCCGACTGCCGGTTTGGGCCTGATCCCCGGGATTGGGCCTAAACCGGCAGTTGGACATCCCTCTCACAATACTGGACTGCTGGCTCCTAATCGCTCACCTGCCTGCCTGCCTGGTCACCCCTAATTGCCCCCCACTGCTGGCCATGTTGCCCCCAACTGCCCCCTCCCTGCCGGCCTGGTCGCTCCGAACTGCCCCTCCCCTGCCGATCTGGTCAACACTTACTGCCCCCCTGCTGGCCTGGTTGCCCCCAACTGCCCCCCCGCCAGCCTGGTAGCTCGCAACTGCCCCCCCGCCAGCCTAGTCGCCCCTCACTGCCCCCCCCCCCAGCCAGCCTAATCGTCCCCAACTGCCCACCCTGCCGGCCTGGTCGCCCCCAACTGCACCCCCTGCCAGCCTAATCGTCCCAACTGCCCGCCCTGCCGGCCTGGTCACCTCTTACTGCCCCCCCTGCCAGTCTGGTCACCCCTATCTGCCCCCTCTTCTGGCCTGGTCACCCCACGCAACCTGCTGCTTGGTCGCCCCTCACTAACCCCCCTGCCGGCCTCGTCACCCCACACAGCCTGCTTGTTCAGTCGTTTGGTCATCCCTCACTAATCACCCTGCCGGCCTGGTCGCCCGACACAGCCCGCTTGTTCAGTCGTTTGGCCGTCCCTCACTAACCTCTCTGCCGGCCTGGTCATAGGCAGCCATCTTGTGAGGGCCTGAGGGTCAATTTGCATATTACCTCTTTATTATATAGGATTTATATAGATATTGAGGTTAGGAAGATACATATCCAAAACATACTGCTCAGCATAAAGTACATAAGTACTAGTTGATATCTTTTTTCTTTCTTTGCCATGCACATTTTCATCTCATTACCTCTTACCTGTCTAGACCAGTGGTTGGCAAACCGCGGCTCACGAGCCACATGCGGCTCTTTGGACCCGTGAGTGTGGCTCTTCCACAAAATACCACGGCCTGGGCGAGTCTCTTTTGAAGAAGTGGCGTTAGAAGAAGTTTAAGTTTAAAAAATTTGGCTCTCAAAAGAAATTTCAATCGTTGTACTGTTGATACTTGGCTCTGTTGACTAATGAGTTTGCCGACCACTGGTCTAGACTATGTGCTTTTGACATGCCAACGCAATCAATACTTTCTACTAACTGACAGATTAATGTTCTTATTTTATGTCGTATGTTATTACTCTTTTTAAACATCTTCAATGACTCTCTTCCTATACTTGCCAACTAAATTTTAAAACTTCTTATTATTTAAAATTCTCTGTGTTCTTACCCAATGCTATACTTACAATGTTTCGTCTTACTAGTCTCCTTCACAGATCCAATGTTCTTATCCATTGGTTCACAAATCTGACTGTACTAGTATATTAGAATCATCTAGGTAGGGGTCATTTTAAAATTATCATGCCCAGGCCCCACCATCTAGAGACTCTTTTCTCTTCATTCATTCATTCATTCTCAGCTGGGACCTTTTTTTTTTTTAACTTTTTATTAATCCTTACCTGAATATTTTTTTCCCATTGCTTTTTAGGGAGTGAAAGGGAGGGAGAGAGGGAATGAGAAAGAAACAAACATCAATGTGAGATGAGAGACACACATCAACTGGTTGCCTCCCACACATGCCCCAACAGAGGCCATGGATCTAACCGGCAGCCTAGGTACATGCCCTTGACTGGGAATCGAACCCACAACTCCTTAGTGTGCAGGCCAACACTCTAACCACTGAACCACAATGGCCAGGACACTGACATTTTTTTAAGCCCCCCAAATGATAATGTGAGCAGGATTAAGAACCACTATTCCAATCAGACTGATCTGCCTCCCTGTCCATAAACGTAACCTGAATTCTTCCCCAAATACCCTCTCACTCATTCCAAACAGCCCCATTAAAATATTAACTCCTACTTAAAGTCTCTCCTTTACCCCAACATAAACACAGTAGGGAGAGTTTTCTCCTTCCTCTGAACTTCTGTAATACTTTATTTCAACATGCTTGGCTGTGTATGTTCTTGTTTCCCAAACTAGGTGTGTATGCTTTTGAGGGAAAGCTAAATTCTTCTTATGGCAAGTTGAGGCATTTTAGAAATTTGGTCTTAATCTTTATATCATCCTTTTGAGACAGGTAATACCTTTGTATTTTATGAATAAAGGAACTGAAACCATGAGATGTGGCTTGCCTAAGAATTTTAATATTAACTCTTTCATTATAATTTTTTGTATATTACACATATTTCAACCTCCTCCCATTTTGTCACAGCAGAAAAACATCCAATAAATGCTGAATGAATATATAAATTTTTATTTTAAGTTCAGTGACTGAAAATTCAACTTCAAGTCAACATTCCTAACAATTGAAGGGAAATGCAAGAAGTATACCCTAGCTATCTTCTTTTCCAAAATAATTACTTCAAAGTCATTATTTAGTTTTGATATTTAAACTATTCTTAAATTAAATCCAAGGCAAGACAACAGCTTTGAAAGCTAATATTTTAACAAACAGAAAAGGATGAATTTATACATATCAAGAACCAAAATTTGGATAATTGACTGATATTCTGTAAAGGTAGTACACAGCCAGAAAAAAAGCCTATGGGAGGCTGGGTAAGGAAACGCCTAGAGAGACAGAAAGAATATTTTGGTTCTGGAAACAGACGAGACCTGAGAGCATCTGCAGAATGTATAGAAAGAAGGACCACAATAACTAGTACCAAGAGCCAGAGCAAGGCACAAAAGTCCAGATGGAAAGAGTTCTGAGCCACAGCACACAAGGGTAGCAAGGACAGAAGCCAAGTAGGATGAGGTACCTCCACCAAAGATGAACAGGAACCAGATATTCCTTCCCTAATCATCTCAGACTAGGGGCCCAGTGCATGAAATTCGTGAACTGGGCAGGGGGCGGGCTACCTCAGCCCAGCCTGCCCCCTCTCACATACTGGGAGCCCTCAAGGGATGTCCTACTGACGGCTTAGGCACGCTCCCCATGGGGAGCGGGCCTAAGCCGCAGTCTGGCCCCCCTTTGTGGGAGGCAACTGGGCTGATCAGGGGAAGGCACCAGCCCCATCACCCCGCTGCTGCAGCCACTGCCAGTCACTGCAGCCACCAAGGTGTTTTCATCAATACGGACTCCAGTCCCTTCGCCATGAAAAAATGACAACTTTCTTTAGGCATTTTCAAGATGTGTCTTTCATAGGATATGACCTTTCTTTTTTTTTATCCTCACCTGAGGATATGTTTCCATTGATTTTTAGAGAATGTGGAAGAGAAAGGGAAAGACAGAGAGAAACATCCAGAGAGGAACACTTTGATTGGTTGCCTCCTGCATGAGTCCTGACCTGGGCCCCAGCCAGGGAGGAGCCTGCAACCTAGGTACATGCCCTTGATCAGAATCAAACCCGGACCCTGCGGTCGGCAAGCCTAGGCATTATCCACTGAGCCAAACCGGCTAGGGCAGGATATGTCATTTCTTAGCCCTCCAGCAGCGGACCTTCATTTTTCTCTCCAGGAGTGTGGTGGAAAAACCCTAGATCACCTTTTTGGATTCTTATACCCAAGTTACTAAGAATATTACCAGTGGCATACAGGGAGCTTAGCCAATGAGTGGTCAGAAAAGGTGTTTCCTCTGTAGTTCACACAGATGGCCTCCGATCTCCGGCTCCACCCCTGCAAAGGCCTAAAGCCTCGGGGCCTGGCCAGGGACCCCCCAGCTCCCTCTGATCGCGGGCTCAGCCCCTGCTCCCTCCGATCGCCGGCTCCACCCCTGCCAAGGCCTAAAGCCTTGGCCCCCCAGTTCCCTCCTATCGCTGGCTCCGCCCCTGGCCAGGCCCAAAGCCTCTGGCCCAGGCTTGGGGCCTGGGCAGGGGTATCCCAGCTCCCTCCCATCCCCAGCTCTGCCCCTGCCCAGGAGGCCCCTGGCTCAGGCCCTTCCCAGGTTGCTCAGGACCCACGCGGGGCCTACCTAGGAGTGACCTGAGAACCGAGAATGTTCCCGGGACCCAGGCTGCTGGGCACCTACATATGCAAATTAACCGCCATCTTTGTTGGGTTAATTTGCATACTCACTCTGATTGGCTGTGGGCGTAGCAGAGGTACAGTCAATTTACATGTTTATCTATTATTAGGTATGATGATATAAGATACCCAATGCCAGGAAACCATCGAGAGAAGAAAGAGGAGATGTGCAGAAGCCAATGTGGGCAAAAGGGAGAAAAAACCTGCATATTACTCAAGAGAGACTGACACCTTTTATTGGCAGAATGAAATGCTTTCAGGTATTAATCAGAATGATTCAAGAAGAGAATCCTCATTCTGATTACAAAGAAGTTCAGCAAGATAATTTCTGTAGCGATTTGTCTGTGAATTTTACTGTTTAAATTTTTACTTTTTTGCCAGAAATTAGGAAGCTAGGTTCTCATTCTAACCTCATCATGAAGTGAATAAATTCCATAAATTATCTAATGTAGGGAGGGAGGGTAGTTCTTAAATTTCTTAAATAGTAAATTGAAGGGTTGGAACATGCTGAGATGCTTTTAATTCTGAAATTATATAATTTTTTAAAATTGTATTAATTATTTGGGCGTGACATCCTATATAATAAAAGCCTAATATGCAAATTGTTCCCTTGACCAGGAGTTCGACCAGGAGTTCAACCTGCGGCCCTGCCCCTGATCAGCCCCGCCCACCCCAATTTGGGGTGGGCTGGCTGGCCAACTGCCCACGGCCCTGGCCGTGCATGAATTTGTGCACCACACCTCTAATTGGTTAATAAAATGATATAGGTTGCAGTGTACAATTCTATAATACATCTGTATATTATATCTGCATTGTGTGTTCACCACCCAAAGTCAAATCTTCAGTCACCATATATTTTACCTCTTTTACCCTTTACAACTACCCTTCCCTCTGGTAACCACCATACTGTTGTCATTGTCTGAATTTTTAAGTTTGTTTATTTGTATTGTTCATATACACTGAGTGGACAGATTATTATGACCACCTGACGTTTGTAGGCAAATTAGCCGTACACTGCATCGTATGGGATATGGAAGCCGAAGTCTTGTTCAAACACCTTTTCTGTCTGCAGTTACCAAGATAAAACATCTCCAATTCGCACAGGAACACAAGGATTGGACAGTCGAGCATTGGAAAAAAGGTCATGTGGTCCGATGAATCACGTTTCCAGTTGCATCATGCAGATGCCAAAGTGAGAATTTCGGGGAAACTGCATGAAAGCATGCACCCCACATGCATGAGTACAACCCTTCAAGGTGGTGGGGGCAGTGTTATGGTTTGGGGCATGTTTTCCTGGCATGATTTGGGCCCTTTAATTCGTGTGGAACAACGTCTGAATAGCACAACATACTTAAGTATCATTGCTGATCAAGTTCATCCTATCATGTTGATGTCATATCCCAATGGAGATGGCTTCTTCCAACAAGCAATGCGCCATGCCACGGTGTTCACATTGTGCAGGAGTGGTTTCAAGAACATGAGGGAAACTTTACCTTGCTTAGGTGGCCCCCACAATCACCAGTTCTCAATCCAATTGAGCATTTGTAGGATGAAGTTAAAAGAGCCATCAGGCAGCTGGTTCCATAACCATCAAATCTCACAGAACTGGACAGTGCTATTCATCAGGCATGGTGTCAGATTCCTTGCATCAACTTTCAACATCTCGTGGAGTCAATGCCAAGAACAATCGCCACAGTATTGAAGGCAAAAGGTGGCCCAACAAAGTACTGATGGGGTGGTCATAATAATCTGGCCACTCAGAGTACATCTCACATGAGTGAAATCATACAGTTCTTGACTTTTTCCATCTGATTTTTTTATATCTCACATGAGTGAAATCCTATGATTCTTGATTTTTCTGTCTGACTTATTTCACTTAGTATAATATTCTCAAGAGGTGCTTTTTAATTCTGAAATTATATAATTTCTACTGATTTTTTTCCTTAAAGTTATATCCCTTCATGTTTCTGTTAACTGACTATACGTATTTCTAAAACTTGAGAAAAATTCAAATTTAAGATCAAGACAACCATTTAAATGGGACCAGAAATCACTAACTATTATTTTCTCAATCATATTTGCTTCTGACATTTGTTGACAGTTTTATCTAATTATGGAACAAAGAAAGAAATGTCCCTGTGAACTATAAGGACTATGGAACTTGCTGTCCTTTACTACATACTTCAATATAAGGTACACAGTAGTTATTCAATATAAGTTGAATAGGTAAATACATGAATTTAGACTGACTCAGCAATAAGCTGAAGGGCATTTTATTCAGAGCAATGTACCAGGTCTCCTTAACTGGATGGACTGGTCAAAGGTGTGTCATTTCAATGTCCTGGCAACATATGAAGCTACAGGAAAGAATAACTAAGACCAGAAATGGAGGTAGTGGTGGAGAGGGTAGTGGTTTAAAATTCAGATGACATTAAATTTGTGCAGCATCCTAAAAGAAATTATTTACATTAAAAGTAATACAGGAAAAAACACTAGACTCTCAAAGATAATATTTCAAATTATAATACTTATAGTAATTCTCCTCAATTTTAACCAAAATGCTAGTGTTCCAGACTTAGATACTGCTGCATGAAAATGTACTAGGATTATATAAAGAGATCTATATTTTACTTTTCCTAAAGAAGATAGTCCTATAATCCCAATTTTATACTACAGAAAACTAAAAGCTTGCGACAATAAGTAACTTGGGATTTGAGGCCAAGTTTGCCTCCAGAGTCTATGTTCTTCATGTTATGGTGCCTTGAAAACTGTAAACGATTCTTTGATTATAAGATACTTATACCTCTAAGTAATGCAGAGACATTAAATAGATGAATAACAACCAACTATATTCTAGTTAAATATTAATCATAAATGAGATAAATACACAAAGAATATACTTACTCATTCCTGAGCATTCTCTATCACCATCCCATACATTAGAAACAGCATGTCCCGTCAATAGGAGGTTAATTAAACTTTGGCTATTAATAAAAATTAAAAGGTAATTAAAATATGAATAAACTGATTTTCATATAAAATTATCCCTATGCTAAGGCATAAGGTAATGACTTTTTACATTAAATTATGTTAAGAAAAAAAGTTAGGAAAAACCTTATATTTTTCATTTTATACACTCACTGAACAACAACAGCCTTATTAACTGGATCACTAAATGAATCACCACAATGGTATCTATTGTTCCATTTATTCACATAAATGTAAAAACTTTATCTAAGATACTATATTTAATTTAATTTTTAAAAATGATACCTAGATTGATAATTTACTCACTATATATAATCATCTTTTAAAATCTATAATAATAAAAGCATAATATGCTAATTAGAACAGACGTCCTTCCAGACGACCTTCTGGATGAAGCCGCGGCAGGGGTGGGGTCAAGCCCCTTGCACAAATTTCATGCATTGGCCTCTAGTACACATATAAATGTTATGTTTGATGAAACGTGAATTTTAACCTCTGAAGCAGAAAGTTATAAAGAAAAGCACTTTTTGTTGTTGTTGTTAACCGTCACCTGAGGATATTTTTTTCCATTGATATTAAGAGAGAGTGGAAGGGAGGGAAGAGGAGGAAAAGAGAAAGAGAGAGAGGGAGAACCCAAGACTCTCCCATTGTGGGGGGCCACTGCTCTAAACACCTAGCAAATACTAGCCAGGGCAAAAAGTACTTGTTTTTTAGAGTGAGTTAATAATCACTGTTTTATCAATTTTAACAGAAATAGCTATTAAAAAGCTTGAGAAAGAGGGTAGTTTCATATAGGAAAAATAAGAAGAAAAAAAATTTTCACCCAAGCAGGAAAGCATTTATAAATAGGTAAGGATACACTTATTTCTAAGTCAAAATGAACAAATTTCACCTGCTAAAGTTTCATAAATGAAACATCAAGCAGAAGTTGTTACAATACTCCCCTGCCATCTTGAGACAAAATATGTGCTACAATAAATGCACTCCATACATAAATCTAAAGTAGAAATTACATTTCATACATAAGGTAAGCAATGCATACAGCACAAGACGGCTCAAATTCATACACTTTATGCTGTCAACAACTGACAAGAAAAATTTTCTGGCTCCGTAGTACTTTATTCTAAGTCAAGTTCTTAAATTAAAGTCCATTTGAGAAGATAATAGACTTTAGATAATTACCTGCCATGTCCATACACAGGATCTATCAAAGGTTCAGTTGAATCTTCAATTTCATTTTTTATGTTTTCAATGCCCTAAAGAAAGCAAATATTCTTGGCTTATTTTAAAAACTAGAAATGCAAATTGTAGTTTAAAAATTAACCAGTTCATACTATAAATTAATAAAACACAATTATTTAAGTAACTTTTCTCCCAAAAAACTAACCAGATATGAATTAGGGGTACATCTAAGATGATAATTGTAACAAGTAGTTTCTCCAAGAATATCTTTTTATTTTCTTTCATGGGCGCTATATAAAGAATATACATAATAGATCTAATGTTGTTTAAATGGATAGAGAAATAATGTTTAAATTTCAAGAGGAAAAAGGAAAAAATTATTTAATCCTAAGTTAATATTCATTTCACTTTAGGTTAAATTAAATTCAAAACTAATATACCTGCTACAGCACCTGATATGTTCTCTTAGGTCATTTAAAAAGCATCTGATATATTTTCTTAGGTCATTTATTGGTACTAAATATATACACATATGAATGTTGATAGAGATATAAATTTAAAGTCACAAAAGGTATAAGAAATACATAAGAAAATGGAAGGTTTGTTTCTGATTGTGTGTTCTCACAAATATTGGTAATTCAAATGTGTATGACAAAAATATAAATTAAGATGGCAGGAAGCTCCTTATTTTCTTGATATTTTTAATCCCCCAAAGGGCATCCAAATCCCAACAGGTGTAGATACTGGACCACTACAAGAAGACCTAGGCACAACTCCAAAACGATAAAGATGATCTACCATTGGTTCTATCAGATAACAGGTCACTTCTAAGGGTTAAAGAGATGATTAATCAATGATCAAAATATTTAATGATTGTGTAACTACATGTAGAAGGACACAAACAAGTATGAGATCTTGTGCTTGCCTTCCTTGTAAGCAATACAAAGCAGGCTCTGATAAAGCCAAAATGAAAAATAGGAACAAGTGATATAACCACTGGGGAGGGCGGGGACATCATTTCAAAGACAGATTCAAAGAACAACAACTAGACATGATTGCTTATTGGCTGTAAAGGACAAGAGACAGAGGAGATATCCAAAGTCTTGAGCATAAAAAACTGGCAAAATAATGAACAGTTAAGACGTAGTCATAAGAAGCCAGTCATCTTAGATACTTCTACCACTAATCTCCACCACTTCTGACCAACTACCAATAACTTTTGATACTTTCCCTTAAACATCCTCCTAAATGTTTAAAATTTCTAAATTTAAAACATGCTTCTAAATATGCCCCTTTTCTTTTCCATTTCCACACTCGCTGCCCTAGCTTAGGTTCACTTATTTCAATAAACACTTTTCTAGTTTTCCTGATTCTAGTATTATACTCCACACACCAACTCCCTCCAACACAACTCTTATCCCTATTTAAGGAACCTTTTATTAACAAAAAGATCTTGTTACATCCTTGTTGAAAATTCTTGTTTTATTCTAATTTTGGCCACATGAAATCTAAAGTATTTTTTCATAATATACAAGAACCTTCACACTCTAAACCTTATTTATATAACTGCCCAGTCTCATCTTTCACAGTTGCCTTTCTGGTGGCTTATGCTGCAGTAATATGAAACCACTATGGTTCCCAGACACATGTCATGCCCCCAACTGATTATACCTTTACTGGAGACCCAATGCACGAAATGCATGCAAGAGTAGGCCTTCCAGCCCTAACTGGTTTGGCTCAGTGGATAGAGCGTTGGCCTGCGGACTGAAAGGTCCCAGGTTCGATTCCGGTCAAGGGCATGTACCTTGGTTGTGGGCACATCCCCAGTAGGGGGTGTGCAGGAGGCAGCTGATCGATGTTTCTCTCTCATCAATGTTTCTAGCACTCTATCCTTCTCCCTTCCTCTCTGTAAAAAATCAATAAAATATATTTAAAAAAAAAAAAAGAGTAGGCCTTCCTTTCCCCAGCCGCCAGCAGGCACCTGGGACCCGGGCTTCCCTCATGGCCCCAGCTTCGTCTGAAAGGACATCCGGTCTAATTAGTATATTATGCTTTTATTATTATAGATTACTAGAAGCCAGGTGCATGAAATTCGTGCATGGGGGTGTGTGTCCCTCAGCCCAGCCTGCACCCTCTCCAATCGGGAACCCCTCGAGGGATGTCCAACTGCCCGTTTAAGCCTAGTCCCGGTAGGATCAGGCCTAAACGAGCAGTCGGACATCCCTCTCACAATCCAGGACTGCTGGCTCCCAACTGCTCACCTGCCTGCCTTCTTGATTGCCCCTAACCGCTTCTGCCTGTCAGCCTGATCACCCCCTAACCACTCCCCTGCCAGCCTGATTGCACCTAACTGCCATCCCCTGCTGGCCTGCTCACCCCTAACTGCCCTCCCATGCAGGCCTGGTCCCCCCCCAACTGCCCTTCCCTGCAGACCTGGGTCCCCCCCAACTGCCTTCCCCTGCAGGCACAGTCGCCCCCAAATTCCCTCCTCTGCCAGCCTGGTCACCCCTAACTGCCCTCCCCTGCAGGCTTGATCGCCCCCAACTGCCTGCCCTTGCAGGCTTGGTCCTTCCCAACTGCCCTCCCCTGCTGGCCTGATCACCTACAACTGCCCTCCCTTGCAGACCTGGTCCCTCCCAACTGCCCTCCCATGCTGGCCATCTTGTGGCGGCCATCTTGTGTTCACATGGGGGAAGCCATATTTGACCACATGGGGGCAGCCATCTTGTGCGTTGGAGTGATGGTCAATTTGCATATTACTCTTTTATTAGGTAGGCTAGAGGCCTGGTGCACAGGTGGGGGCCGGCTGGTTTGCCCTGAAGGGTGTCGTGGATCAGGGTGGGGTTCCCTTGAGGTGTGGGGCGGCCTGGGCAAGGGGCCTGTGGTGGTTTGCAGGCCAGCCACGTGACCCAAGCAGAGGCCCTGATATCTGGGATTTATTTATCTTCTATAATTGAAACTTTGTAGCCTTGAGCAGAGGCCAGGGCCAGCCAGAGCAGGCAGGAAGCTTGGCTTCTTCCATCACCAGGGGCAACCCAAGCCTCCTGCTCGCTCTGTGGCCGCAGGCACCTTGGTTGGGTTAATTTGCATACTTGCTCCTGATTGGCTGATGGGCATGGCTTGTGGGCATAGCGGAGGTATTGTCAATTTGCATGTTTCTCTTTTATTAGTGTAGATTATAGATACTTGCTATCCCCACTACTTGGAAAATCTTCCCACAGCTTTTCTTTTTTTTTTTTTTCTTAATTGTGGACATTTTAATGAACTTCCTTCCATGTAGCTTCAAGCTACCAGGACACAGGCCCCATCAACACCCTTAATCATCTTCTCAGCTCTTCTGCTGAAGAATTTGGCCTTCACAATGACAGGATGCTTTGGAAACTTTCCGTTCCCAGAACTTTGTAGTAGCCCGATCATACCACATCAATGATAGAAGCTGCTCCAGTCTTGCTTTTGGCAGCATTTTGCCCGTGTCTGCTCACTGACCAGGGTACACAGCTTATCCAGGTTGACAGTTGCGCAGAAGCTCTGGTTTCTCTTTAAGTGGTAATGCCTCATACCAACTTTCCCAAAGTAATCTGGTGATATGTGTCAAAGTTAATCCTGTGATGATGCAAGCCACCAGCATTACCTCGGCCCCCCAGGTGTTTCCTGTGTTTGCCAATGCAGCCATGGCCATGGCTCATGTGGCCCTGAAGTTTTTGGGTCTTCCTCAGTCTGGATGGCATGTCGGTGGCCAAAAGGCAAGAGCTTCCCACAGCTTTTCTGTGTAGAAAACTTTTCTTCATTCATTGAATGATCTCTACTATACAAGGCCTCCCCACCTTTCATTTCACTAAATAAAGTTAGGTATACCTTTACTATTTTCCCTTCTTTGTGCATGCAACACACACACACACACACACACACACACACACACACACACACACACCAAAAAACGCTGCCATAATGGAAGTAATCATTAATGTGTCAATTGTGTTTTACAACACTGAAGAGGAACCATTCAGTAAAATTCTATCCCCAACATTATCAGCCCAGGGCCTAACATATAGTCAATACTCAATAAACATGTGTCAAATGAAAGAAGTTTGATTTTAGCATGGTAAGTCTGGTTAAATAACTAAGACTAATAGGCACTTGGGGGAAAAGGGCAAGACTAGTATTATACATATTGGAATTAAACACATAAAGGTAAGCTGAGGGGATGAAATATCCATAAAAGAATAAGAATACAGAACCCAGGGACTGAAATTAATGGAATATAAAAGCTTAGTGGGGGGGGTGGGTAGCTTAGTGGAGAAGAGAAAGAAGAATATAACAGGTAAACATGGAAAGATATAAACCAAAAAAAAGTAATTATGAGACATTACAGAAAGAGAATTTAGTGCAATGATTTATCAGATAAGTTAAAAAAAGGAGTGGGGGTTAGAAAGAGCTTTCAAAAGGGGTTAAGGTGTCAATTGCCAGACATTGCTAAGAGCAAAGGAAATAAAATTCAGAGGAACTGAGTGCATTACATACATAGCACATTAATGATAACCTCTGCAGTCCAGAAGAGCAGGAGTGAAAGTCAATCTCAAAGTGATTAGGTAACAAGTAAGTGGGAGGAAAGAGAATTATTATTAGCATTACAGAGTTTTATTCTGAGATTTAGAAACAGCATCAAGAATACATTTTGGAGAAACCAAGATGGCAGCATAGGTAAACACTTAAACTGCTGCCTCGCACAACAATTTCAAAACTACAACTAAAAGACAAAACGGACATCATCCAGAACCACAGGAAGGCTGGCTGAGTATAAATTCTACAACTAGAAGGAAAGAGAAAAGCACACTGAAACTCACAGGAGCTGCGGAAGGCAGAGGTACGGAGGTGTGCGCACGGAGAGGGAGGTGCGCGCACAGAGAGGGCTGGCAACTGAGCACGTGGCTGGCTTTCTCAATCAGGAGGGAGACAAAAGCTCCCGACTGCTCTGAACTCCAGTTCCTGTTGAGACTCTGGGGACCCAGACTCATACGGGCAAAAACTGGACTGTCTGGCAGCGGGCGAAACTCGAGGGCAGCTTTCTCTCACAGATGCTTGCAGCGATTACCACAGGACACTGAGACCCAGGGGCCTCTTAGGGCGAGGCTGACAGGAAGCCATTGCTGTGTGCTCCACCCTGAGAACCCGCCCCACGAAGCCATTGTTGTTTGCTCCTCCCTGAGACTCAGCCACATCCAAGCTGAGAGCAGAGGCTTTTGCATATGAATAGCCTGGTCCTTTGAATTCTAATCTTACCTTACAAACTGCAGCTGAGTCAGTGAGACCCAGAACATCCAAAAGAAGCCCCAAGGCCCCACAGCAGCTTGCATTGTTTCACAGCTGGGCCTCATCTGGGCACCTCCAAAACTCAAACAAAGAAGAGGAATCTGCAGATCTCTCCATAGCTCCTGCTGGGTGGCATCAGGCAGAGGCTAAGTTAGCACCTCCTTGGAGATCCAAGAGCCAGTGTAACCAGGGGTTAGACTGGGAATATCCAGATTACAATTCCTCAGATCCATAAGGGACACACTCTTCTCTCATAAGGGTGTCTCCAGCACAGAAGTTCTTCCATCGTAGACACAGCTGATCCTCAAAGCCAATTGGCCTGGAGGTCAATTCCTCCCAGTGATACCAACAGCAATCAAGGCTTAACTACAATAAGAATGTGCACATAGCCCACAAAGGGGTGCACCAAGAGTGTCCACCTCAGGTAACTGGGGAGGCTGAGCCACTGGGCCCTATAGGACACCTAGCACACAAAGCCACTCTATCAACTCAGAGAAGCAGCCAAAATGCGGAGACAAAGAAATAGGTAACCAATGAAAGAAATGGAGGAAAGCAAACGATTGGATATAGAGTTCAAAACCACGGTTATAAAGATTTTCAAGAATTTCCTAGAAAAGGCTGATAAATTTAGCAAGACCCCCGAGGATATGAAAAAGAACCAACTAGAAATTAAGCATACACTGACTGAAATAAAAAATAATATACAGAGATCCAACAGTAGACTAGAGGATCCCAAGAATTAATTCAAAGATTTGAACTACAAAGAAGCAAAAAACACCCAACCGGAAAAGCAAAAAGAAAAAAGAATCCAAAAATATAAAGATAGTGTAAGGAGCCTCTGGGACAACTTCAAGCGTACCAGCATCTGAACTATGAGGGTGCCAGAAGAAGAGAGAGAGCAAGATACTGAAAACCTATTTGAAGAAATAATGACTGAAAACTTCCCCCACCTGCTGAAAGAAATAGACTTACAAGTCCAGGAAGCACAGAAAACCCCAAACAAAAGGAATCCAAAGAGGACCACACCAAGACACATCATAATTAAAATGCCAAGAGCAAAAGACAAAGAGAGAATATTAAAAGCAGCAAGACAAAAACAGTTAATTACCTACAAGGGAGCACCCATACGATTGTCAGCTGATTTCTCAACAGAAACTATGCAGGCCAGACGGGAGTGGCAAGAAATATTCAAAGTTATGAACAGCAAGAACCTACAACCAAGATTACTCTACCCAGCAAAGCTATCATTCAGAATTGAAGGGCAGATAAAGAGCTTCACAGATAAGAAAAAGCTAAAGGAGTTCATCACCACCAAACCAGTATTATATGAAATGCTGAAAGGTATTCTTTAAGAAGAGGAAGAAGAAGAAAAAGGTAAAGATAAAAATTATGAACAACAAATACATATCTATCAACAAGTGAATCTAAAAATCAAGTGAATTAAAAATCTGAGGAACAGAATAAACTGGTGAATATAATAGAATCAGGGGCATAGAAAGGTAGTGAACTGACAATTCTCGAGGGGAAAGGGATGTGGGGAGTGCAGGAAGAGACTGGACAAAAATCGTACACCTATGGATGAGGACAGTGGGGGGGTAAGGGCAGAGGGTGGGGTGGGAACCGGGTGGAGGGGAGCTATGGGGGGGGGGGAGAAGAGGAACAATTGTAATAATCTGAACAATAAAGATTTATTTTTTTAAAAAGAATAAATTTTGTCTTTATAGCAGGAAAATATACTAAACTCAGACTAATAAAAGCCAGCAGAAACATCTTCAACAAACCTTTGTCAATAACACAGAATACAGAAAAAGCAATACTCCAAATTTGCTTCCCCACATTGAATACTGGTCCAAGACAGCATCTTTTAATTCGGATAAACTTCCAAATGAGCTTTTCCTGGGGGGGTGAAAAGAATTAAATATGAGTACCATCATAAGGTTTACTTTCGTAAACGGGAAAATTCTTAAATTGTCTTATACATTAAAATTTACATATATAAACAGGAGATTTTTGTGTCTCAAATTTTCAAATATAAACTTAGCCATTAAAAGCAAAAGCTATTGCTGACAACTGTCATTATATATAATATATGCCATTAAGATAGAATGCATACTTGGTAGGGAATGTCCTCATCTCTTAGGTGAACTGTCTGGCATCACTAAATTCTTCAATAATCATACGGTTATTTAAGGAATAAAGTGGCACTCTTCTAAGATGAGTTTAAGAACAAACAAAATTTGACTTTTGTATATTTACAACTTTTTTAAAAAATTAATATTATATTTCAAATACCACCTATAATTCTATCATCATAGCTATTCTCCCTTTTATTTTGTAATAAAAAGTTTAAATGATCTAATGAAGACATGGCAGCTTTAATGAAAACTATAGGAAGTATATTTTAATAAACAATAAATAATTCAAATACTTATTCTACTAGGAACCTTTACACTCACTCAGGACAGAGAAACATTAAGCTAAAATTATTTTTTCATTGTAATGATGAAAAAGCTTTTAGTGTTATAAAAAGTGTATTTTGATAGTTAATTTAGGAATTTGAATAATTTAAGTACACATTTACAAATTGTTTCTTAATTTGAAAACAAATTAATCTCAGGCATATAAATCTAAGTACCTTTCCTCAGTATGAACAGAATTAAAATGGCAATGTGTCCACAAGGTAAGTATTTTAAATGTTCCAATGTTACTTACTGAATTAATGCATGAAATCGCTCAAAGCCAAGCTCTTCGACAGCCAAGGCAGCTATACATAAAAGACACTTTTCAGCACTACACATGGCAAATAAATGACACAAGATACACACAGCAGGCTGTAAATACTTTCAAGCAATCAAAATTTTCCCTTTTTTCTCACTCCCTTAAAATCCTGTTTATTTTCAACTTTAGTATAACATAAATTTATATTTCAACATTTTAATTACCATGATTATACCCAAAATGGATATAATACTGAGAGTGTAGAAGTATTAAATAATACACTTCTTTTTAATTCAGTTATGCCGGGATCATTTATAAAATACAACAAATTATTGGCAATCATAGTGCTTCACACATCATTGTAACGTGTCCTGCACTTTCATATAATCTTTCATTCCATATATCCAAGTAAAATCATCATAGCTAATCTTCCTCTTTATAATATAAATCTTTACACTGAATGCTTAATTATTAAACAAAATGTGTATAAAAAGGCATAGCATTTTGAAACTATACAGGTTCAAGGACAGCTTTAAGTTTGTTTCCACATTAATTCATATAACTGCTGAGAAGTTTTCAGTAACTTACTTAGATTACATTTATTAATACAGCACAATTATAAATTTTTAAAAATCAAAGAAAGCATTTAAGTCAAAGGTAATGCTTATTTAGCACTTTACTGAGTGCCAGGCCCCTTGCCAAATGCTCTACTAGCCTTACCTCACTTAACCCTCATATCAACCCTAATAGTCCTCATTTCGCAGAAGAGGAAACTGAGGCACAGAGAAGAATCCTCTCAAGTGCACACAGCAGTAAACAGTAGAGCTGAGATTTCAATCCTGAGAGTATTGGCTCCACAAAGATAAAGTCTTTAAAGATGAATAAAAATGCCTACTCCATTAATCACAATGAACAATTTCATATATGTTTATATATATACTTATAAAGCAAATCTTAGTACTTTCAAATATTAATTCTCAATTTTTGATTTACATTTTAAAAGGTCACATTACATTAGCCTTTCAAAGTCTGGTATCAATATTTAAATGTTTGAAATTACTTTTTAAAATCTTTAAAAATACAATGGCTTAAGTAATCTTTTAATTTGTGTAGGAAACAAACTGAAATTGAACCTGAGTGTTCTACTGCAAACAAGTGTGCGTTACCAGAAGCCAAAACTATACACACCACACAAGCCAATGAAATTAATGTTTGTGCAGAATGACAATGGGGAAAATAGTTCACATTTAAAATTTCAGGATAAAATAAAAATTCTACCTAACGTTTTCCAAATTGTACTAATTTTCCTGTACCTGATTATCTAAATAATTTTACTGGGCATACACTACAAAAGTTGACATAAAGATAGTAACTTAGAGAAAGGAGGCAAGCAAAATAAAAAAGTTAGCAGGCAGGATAATGGAAAAAATGTAAAACACAAGAAAAAACATAGCTGGGAATAAAGGAAAGAACAGGTAAAATAGATTGTTACATGGAATAAAAATTTTAATGTAAGTTCATTTCATTTGTCAACATCTAAAGTAAATTTTTTAAATTTTCAGTTAACAAAACTTTTCAAATTTATAGATTATAAAAAAACAAATTTAAAATCTGGTTTTATTCATGTCCACTTTTAAAATGAAGCAAAGTAAATTAGAAAATCAGTAAAAATGTTTTGTGAAGGGGAATTCAATATAGTATGCCCACCTAAATTAGTTCCAAATTTAACGTATTATGAGGCCACTCAACCTATCACTATGAAATGTACAGCACAGTCCATAAGTACGCAGTATATACTAAGATACTAATAAAAAATGTTATAAAAAGATCTTACTATTCTCTTATATATGAATAAAAAATTCATATATAGCTTTAAGCACCTAATCTTTAAAATAACTTTTAATTAGTTCAACTATTTTTGTCAAAATGTTGATAACTTCATGAAACTATTAAATATGCTTACATGCAATCCAGTCAAACCTAGAAAATATTTAAAAACAATCTTTTTTTTTAACCTTAGTGACATTTTTTACTATCATCCTAGTGAATATTTTCCACTTGTTTCCTTCAACTATATTATCAACTCTAAAAATGTTAAATTTTTTGAAAGGTTATATTGAAAGGCCTGAAAATAAAAACGTCATTGAACTGTTAAAATTTTTAAAATTCTTCCTTGTAAATGTGCTATTAGAATTTGCCAATGTAACTGCAGAGGTAGAAGAGAAAATGCTGACATCACAGATACATTTTAGCTCAAGTAGGCAGTAGTGCATCACAGACAGACCTATAGGGAAAGCAAGATGTAAATCACAAACAATCAAAATTTACTTTCTAGACATCAGTTGTCTAATTTATTTAAAAACAATTTCCAATGTTAGTTAATGGAATGCATTATAGGCAGAATAAGTCACTTATTCTATATAAGCACTTGAAACTACCAATTATCAAAAGCCAACTGCTAGCAAGATAGTTCCTGGAAAGAAAAACTGGACAGCAACTCTTTTTATCTAGTTTATATACCACTAGTTCATGCTGGCAGGTTGTAGGCCAATTACATAAGAATTTTCAAAGGCTAAAGACTACAGAATATATTATTTTTATACTGAGAATAGTTATTTAGTTTATTTTGAAGAAAAATCTTCCAAGCACAAAAAACTTAAATGAAGGCAAAATTAGAACTCATAATTAAAATTACTTTAAAATAATCCATATACAGTAACACTATCCAAAAAGTTCAAGAAGAATGGAAACATAATGAAAAAAAAAGTCCCCATCTTTGCTCTATAAAATAACAAAAACTATTTTAAGAAAATTTCTGAATTAAAAAAAAAAGTCTTTTCTTCTCTAATACAAAGTAAACATTAAGGCATTTGAAATTAAAGTATATATAAATACGTTCTTTAAACTTTCTAAATGAGAGTTTCAAAGCTCACAAGAGAATGTCATCAAGCAGGAGAATTTTTAATTTAAGAAATACATTTCCTTTTTTTTTTTTTTTCAAAAAATGAAAGCAAAAACAAACAAATGCAATGTCCTCTAGTAATTAAAATAATCAAAATGGAAATGAAAAATACTAAGGCTCATGAATTAAGCTTCGGCTGAAAAAGAGACATGTTATAAGATTTTTAATTCTTTAAAATTGTCAATAGTTTTATTAAAACAAAGGTATAAGAAATTACTTTAGGAAAAAAAATGTATCTTACAAGAAGAATGTTCCACTTGGCAACTAGACTCTGCAGGACTCCCAGAAATACTAGCATTTTCCTCAGCTGTCTTTCCTCTTAACCATGAAACCAAGCAGTATGATCCAGAGTTGTCACAACAGGCACTTTCTAAAATATCACATAAGGTGTGACAAAGGAGTTCCTTCCGCTCTTCCTCTAAAAATAACCGAAGTACAAATTATAATGGTTTCCTTTGGGGGAAAAATAATCCAGGCATGAATAACAATCTTAATAATGTTTTCATTTAATGAAAATCAAGCATTTCAAGTAGGAGAAAAATCCGTAATAACTGATCTGAAATTATATTTTAGAAAAATAATGTGCTTGAGGGTTACAATGTCACCATTACTAAATATTTCCATTACTGAGAAAAAGAATCCTAAAAAATGCAGAATTAAACATTAGTAGAAAAAAATATGTTACCTGATGTACCTGCAAATGAAACATTTAAGTCACGAGGTTTCCTTTATTATGTAAGGGCCTATTGAGACCTCTATTTTTCCCCCATTCTGAATTAATCTAATGTCTTTGATCTTCCTGTCCCATAGAATAAGGATAATGAGATAACATACCCTCAGCACAAACAATACCACAATCCATTACATGAGCAGGGGCCATTGTTGTTATGTTGCATAATTAGAAGCTACTAATACTGTATTACAGTGATTTGAACTATAGATTTTGCACAAATGCTCAATTTCTTCCTGAACCTTAGCCACCTTCCCCTTTTCAAGAAGTATTACTATCCAAAAGTAGTACTGCTTTCTAAAACTTTCAAACAAAGAGGATAAGATGTATACATAGCCTATGTAAAATTGTATGCTATAGGGAGGTTTCTATTTCTCCTTTGGCAATAGTTAAGTTAAATTTAATAGACTTAAAGTTCTTTAAAGGCCAGAACTATGCCATTCATTTTATAACCTCCACAGCATATGACATTTATGACAATGTATATACATTTTTATCAATATGAATATATTTCTGTGCAAGCAATCTAATTAATAAAATGTTCATGTTAATATTATCTCTTGAATAGTCTCTTCTCTACTAAACTTTATTTTGCGCCAAAACCGGTCTGGCTCAGTGGATAGAGCATCAGCCTGCGGACTGAAAGGTCCCAGGTTCGATTCCGGTCAAGGGCACATAACTTGGTTGCGGGCACATCCCCAGTAGGAGGTGTGCAAGAGGCAGCTGATCGATGTTTCTCTCTCATCGATGTTTCTAACTCTCTATCCCTCTTCCTTCCTCTCTGTAAAAAATCAATATATAAAAAAAAAAATCAAAATCCCAGTAGTCTTTAAAAAAAAAATAAAATAAAATAAACTTTATTTTGCATTCCCACTATTAATGAATAAAAAATACATGACAATGATACTTTTAACTCTTAAATTCAAAATCACTATGGGCATGGTTTGGAATAGAAGTTATTTTGCCCTTATATACTAACTGGGATTGTAATATATTCTACCTCCTTTTAGAAGATATTATGAAGTCCACATAAAATTGTGTTAGTAAAGATTTTTGTAAACTGTCAAGTGAATTATCAGGTAGTACCATACAGCTCTCTGACCTAAGCATATTGCAGAAGCTATGGCAGCTTCATTTGCAATTTAATTCAGAATTATTTGCAATATGTAAGACATTATTTACATTATGTAAGACATTATACTAAAAGATGCAAAAATACAAAGGTAACTGAGTTCCTGCTTAGAGCTAAGACAAAACAAACATAAAAAAAATATTATTCCTTATAATATGCTGTAATTTAACAGTTTAGGGTGCTCTACCCTTATTTTAGCAAGAGACCAAGCTTTTTCCCTTAGTTATATTATCCTGTCTTATATGTCTTGGGAAAACCAAATTGGAAATATATGCACTTAAAAATTTGGAGTCACTGACCATGAATTTTCCTGAAATATCAAAAAAAGAAAGAAACATGCTCAGCCGGTATGGTTCAGTGGTTGAGCATCAACCCATGCACCAAGAGGTCATGGGTTCGATTTCCGGTCAGGTTATATGCCCATCTTTTGGCTCGATCCCCAGTAAGGGGCATGCAGGAGGCAGCCAGTTGTTTCTCTTTCATCAATGTTTCTATGGATAATTTTAACTTAACTATTGCCAATGAATGTTGCATAGATCACCTGTAAAATAGAGGATGGAGTAAACGTTTATAAGATAGCTATCATACCTGGGCAATCCCTCCAAGAAGACTTCTCAGAAGAAAACAGGAGCTTCTTCAAAAGAAATGCCTTTATACAATTAAAGCAATAATTATTACCATACATCACAAATATACCTTATATCATTCTTTTATTTTAAAATATAAAACAACTAATTTGCACCTCCTTTCTAATATTTTGAATAGCGCTATAAAAATTTCAAATGGCTCCCCTTCACATTCAACAATAACTGGGGATAATTATTTATCCAGGAAATACTATTATAAACTTAATTCTATGTCCATAAAATTCTTCTTCTTTCATAATACATATTTTCTGATAAATAGAAGAATTGACTCAAAATCAGACACATGACTGGAAACTTAAAGAAATGTAAAGTGAAAGCCCTATAAAACAGGAATATGTCCACATTTCTCTTTGATTCCTTGGCGGAAAAGAAATCTAAATACAAGAGTGATTCTGCTCTATTACCTCTGATTTGTGATACAATACCACTATGAATCATCACTCTATAAGAAGCTTCTAACTTCCTGGTTTAACTAAAACAGCTGTAAGATTTAAAAGAAAAAAACAAACTGCTTTCTAACCTTTCCTTACATGAACCAACTATGGTACATTGCTGATTTAATAGAAAATAGTTCATTGTAGTACAGTGTTTCCTTCTTAAACTGCAGTTCAAGGGCTATAGCATCCTAGTCTTATCTAAATTGTTTGCAATGTTTTTGCTACTATAAATATAAAAGCTATTTCTTGACTACAACATTTCCCATATTAAAGGTTATTTCTTTAGGAAAGATTCACACAGAAATACAATTATTACATTAAAAAACTGCATTATCATGGTTCCAATTATAATGTAAAATTCCTTCCAAAATCTAAGTACAAATTTATACTACATAGTGATATATGAGTATGCCAGCATTATCCTACCTTACATGCACTGGCAATTATTTTCTATTTAAAGATTAGAAAGAGTAAGCAGTATGGACTCTAGTTACAGTTTTATTTATACTTTCTTGGATTCCTACTGAGGTTGAACATCTTGATTCTTTGGCTGTCCAGCACCACTTCACCTGTTCTGATTGCATATACATGCTCATTTCACCTCTGGGGTCTTAGTGTTTTATAACCAATTTGTTCAAAATCTTTGTTTAAGAAAGACAACATCTATTCATTGTTAATATTCACTGCAAATATTTTTCTGAGTCTGGAACTCATACTTTCTCTTAGATGGTTGACAATACATTATTTTTAGTTTTTCTGTGGTTTAATATTATATTAAGAATATATTTGGTATATGATATGAGATTATATAAATTCATTTTTCTCTCTCAAACTGCCAACCAGTCATATCAGTGACACTTAGTAAACTTCATTTTTCTCCACCACTGATTATTTGGTTCTATAGTATAACTATTCTTTTGGCAATAGCGCATATTTTATTTTTTATAATTTAAAAAGTTTTAATACCTGGACTTGCTCATTTCCCATCATTACTCTTAATGATTTAATTTTGACTTTTACTTGAAATTGCAATATAAACAAAATTCCTCTATGACTGAAAAGATTTATGTGACTATGAAACTAAATTACTACCTCAAAGACACATCAGGATTTTGAACATTACAGTTATCTCTTTTTATACAACAACCCCACTTGCAAAAATAACTGCCATTTTGGAAATGTAATGAATCTTATAAAACACAAAACTCCTGTGGTATATCTTGCATTTAATTACATTCATTGACTTACAATAAATAAAGACCTGAGGGTACTATTAATGGCCCAAGGGGGCAAAGTTAATATAATCTAACTTGCAAATGAGGACAAGGAATCTTCAAATTTAGATAATAAGATTCCTATTAGCAACCAAAATTTGCCTCAGTTATTCAACATAATTTCTCTAATCAATTTATGGTAAAGTTTTATTCTTTATATTCAGTAACTCCCAAGCAAAGTTCAAACATTCAATTTTTTAATTTTTTAATAATTCTACTAATGCAAAAAATATATCAATTCTTTAAAGAAATAATGACTTATAAAGGATATTATTTTAGAATCAGCCCTGATGGGAGATTTTTTTCCCCTCCTTCAAGGAATATATTTTTAATTTAATAATGTAAGTGTATAAAGTATAAGTTTTGAGAAATTTACTTTGAAGCTAACAGTTCAGGAATGCGTTCTTTATACCCAATGAATAATAAATACCACATTAAATATTTATTTTCAAAACCTGCTGATTGAACATAAACAACAAATTCAAGCTTCTTTTGTAACAGTTCTAAAGTTACATTGCTGTTTCAGACATAAGCGTAACAGTAAACTGAAAATTCAATTTTTGGTTTTAACAATGTAATGGTTATAACAAATCAGCCTTTGAAATTCAAACAATGTTACACATCAATATTCAAAATCAAATACATATATTCAGATTAACCCTATCTTTTATGGGATTAATAAAATAAATAAATATTTTATTATTTTGCAAATTGTTTTAAATCAGTTGCAACTAATTTTAATTTAAAGGCCAAAGTTAAACCCTAAAATAGTGTAATCTGCCAAATTATTTTTAAAATTTATAAAGTTTTAGGTCATGAAAATACATTTTAAGAATATTATTCTTATAGAGAGATCAAATGAAAATAGTATCATTGCTATAATGTACTTATCTGTAGTATAAAATGTTATTATTCAACTATTCAACAGGATCATTGTATTAGAAAGATGACATGATCATTAATTCTCATTTTCTGAAAATCAGGGAACACTTATTATGCTTTCTTAAAAATATAGTCCAGCTCTAGCCGGTTTGGCTCAGTGGATAGAGCATCAGCCTGAGGACTAACGGGTCCCAGGTTCAATTCTGGCCAAGGGCACATGCCCGGGTTGTGGACTCGATTCCTCCCCCTCTCTCCCAAGTAGGGGGCATGCAGGAAGCAGCCAATCAATGATTCTCTCTCATCACTGATGTTTCTATCTCTCTCTCTCTCCCTTCCTCTCTGAAATCAATAAAAATATATTTTTAAATATATATATAATCCAAAGGCTATTGTTGTGTATCCTACTCATGTTCTGAATTCACTTTTTTTCTTTTTTATTGAATTTATTGGGGTGACATTGGTTAATAAAATTATATAGGTTTCAGATGTACAATTCTGCAATACATCATTGGTGTGTTCACCACTCCAAGGCAAGTCTCCTTCCATCACTATTTATTCCCACTATGCCTTCTAATTCCCCCAAGCCCCTTTCACATCTGGTAATCACCATACTGTTGTGTCTCTGCTGAATTCATTTATATTTTTTATATCTATAGCAATTTACATGAACAAAAGTTGAGAGGTAACTGACCATGCATCATGATTACAGAGTATATATATTAGAAAGCAAAAAGTAAAGTATGAAATGTTTGAACACGTCCCACTAAGGAGTTGATAAAGTAGTCTATGTTACCTGAACAGGTGCAATAACAGCACAGGGGCCACCTTCAAACTGTTCTAATGCAGATCCCTCTGATTCACTAAACACAAACCCTAAAAATGAAAGCAAGTAGCAAAGATTAAAAATGTAATTCAAGTAGCAGCTAAAAGAATTTTTAATGTACTTTGCTTTGAGAAAGATCACTTATCATATAGCAACATATTTTCAAGTCAGGAGCCATGTTAATTTTGTGGGGGATCAAGGAACCCTTTGAAAAAAGAAATGGGACCTATGCTTCCCTACACAATGCACATAAACACTTACACACACATGCACACACAATATTTTGTATACAGGGACCCCTCTAAGTGGACTAGGGGGATGAAGTGTGGAAAAGAATACCAAATCTGACTTTTATATAATTTCATTTTCTTGAAGACTAGACAGTCAATCTACTGAATTCAAACAAAATTTCAGGACCCTTTCCATACAGTACATGTATTTTTGTCCCAATTTTTTGTCTCTATAAGCTAAAATTTATTAAATGGCATCATACATAGCAGTGAATGTACTCATATTGGCTCTGTCTTAATTTAAATATTCCCCAACCAATACTGTCTGAGAGCAGCTAGTAGAAGTTGCCACAGAGAGCACTGGCACACTGCAGCACAAGGACAGAAGTGAGAATTGAGTTACTGTGTGTATAAACCTTTAGGAAATCATTTTACATCTGTTATCTTCAAAACAAAATTATCAGTTCCAATTCCAACAGGCTAGGAATATGTAAAGTTTCATTAAAGATTATATTTCAGTCACTCATCCAACAAATATTTAATGAGCATCAGATAATGCACCAAGCATCTAAGATATACTAGAGGCCCAGTGCACGAAATTCGTGCACGGAGGGGGGGGGTGAGGGAGGGTGTCCCTCAGCCCAGCCTGCACCCTCTCCAATCTGGGATCCCTCTCACAATCCAGGACTGCTGGCTTCCAACTGCTCGCCTGCCTGCCTTCCTGATTGCCCCTAACCGCTTCTGCCTGCCAGCCTCATCACCCCCTAACCACTCCCCTGCCTGCCTGTTTGCCCCTAACTGCCCTCCCCTGCAGGCCTGGTCACCCCTAACTGCCCTCCCCTGCAGGCCTGATCGCCCCCAACTGCCCTCCCTTGCAGGCCTGGTCCCTCCCAACTGCCCTCCCCTGCTGGCCATCTTGTGACAGCCATCTTGTGTCCACATGGAGGCAGGATCTTTGACCACATGGGTCCGTAGTCTGGAGGAGCCAACAGTTCAGGTGAAGACAGACATATGAACAAATAATCACTGAAATAAAGAAATGAATGTTAAAACAGAAGGATGAAGAGTGTTGTGGATATAGAAAGGAACGAATGCCCTGGCTCGCATTGCTCAATGGTTAGAGCATAAGCCTGTGGACTGAAGGGTCTTGGATTCGATTCCCAGTCAAGGGATCCTACCTAGGTTGCAGGTTCGATCGCCAGTTCTAGTGGGGCACATGCGGGAGGCAAATAATTGATGTGTCTCTTCTCTCTTTCCCTCCACCCTTCAGTCCAATATCAATCTAAATATCAATAGGAAGAATATCCTTGGGTGAGGATTAACAAAAAAAAGGTATGACTTACTCTACCCAAGTCAAATTATAACAGGTGACTGTGAGGTTGATCTAGAATAGGAATTTTCCAGAGAGGCAAGGGTGGGAAGATAACTTTCAGGTAAAGAAAACCTTTATTAAAGGATACAGGGTAAGAGCAGGGCACGTTTATGGATCAGATGGAAATTTTCTGTAGCTGAAAGGCAATATGGGGGTAGGATAGAGGAGATGGTAAATAGGAGGAGGGAATACTGACAAGAGGTTAATAATAGGAAGGGCCACACCCTGACAAGTACTAATATTATCATACTTTTTTTTTCTTTTTTAAGTGACTAGAATGGGGATGAGGTTGTTTCAACAGCCCTATAGAGACAGTGCCAAACTGATAAAAGCAACACAGTGTGGAGGAGAAACTATATCCAAACAATATTTCTGTGGTAAACATTAAGATTTGATGAGTAAGTGGGACAAAGGCTTGGTACAAAAGAAATTAGAGCTGACTGAAGTATCTAGCTTGAGATACTACATGATAGCAGGTGAGGTAAGAAATAGTGTAGAGCAGCAATTTTTAACAGGTGTGCTGCAAGAATTTTTACAACATGCAATACCTGATTACTCAGTCAGGGACACTGACTTCTTTTCCCTTAGACCCATGGTCGGCAAACTGTGGCTCACAAGCCACATGCAGCTCTTTGGCCCCTTGAGTGTGGCTCTTCCACAAAATACCACGGCCTGGGCGAGTCTATTTTGAAGAAGTGGCATTAGAAGAAGTTTAAAAAATTTGGCTCTCAAAAGAAATTTCAATCGTTGTACTGTTGATATTTGGCTCTGTTGACTAATGAGTTTGCCGACCACTGCCTTAGACTGTCAAATAAAAAATGACAACAGCCAACACAATAGCCATCCAGTGTGAATGCCCTGTCTTGAACCATAAATATATATGCTAGAGGCATGGTGCATGAAATTTGTGCACCCTCTCCAATCTGGGACCCCTTGAGAGACATCCCTCTCACAATCCAAGACCGCTGGCTCCTAACCACTCATCTGCCTGCCTGCCTGATTGCCCCTAACCACTTCTGCCTGCCAGCCTGATCACCCCCTAACTGCTCCCTTGCAAGCCTAATTGATGCCTAACTGCTCCCCTGCCACTGATGGCCCCCAACTGCCCTCCCCTGCTGGCCTGATGGCCCCCAACTGCCCTCCCCTGCAGGCCTGATCGCCCACAAATGCCCTCCCCTGCCAGCCTGATTGTCCCCAACTGCCCTCCCTGCCGACCTGATTGCCCGCAACTGCACTCCCCTGCCACGACCCGCCTCCTCTGACGGGCCCCGCCTCTGCTGTGCACGCAGCCATCTTGTGACAGACATCTTGTGACGACGTTAAGGAGTGATGTGTGAGGGCATGATGACCACCTAAGCTATTATTAGTATAGATATAGGTCATATAATCTTACTGGTCACTTTGCATAATAAGGTTACATCTGATTGGTTAATTCTTGGTATGATACCAGAAATCTTTATATACAAGTATAGACACCTGATTTTTTTTTTTTAATCACTTTGGAGCAAAAACGGGTAGGTAATTACTATTTTGATTTTTGTAAAATTATACCTTTTTTTGTCAGATGGGCAAAAACGTATTTTTTGGTGTGCTACAGAATTTTAGTAATGAGTTTATGTGTGCCATGTGATGAAAAATGTTAAAAATTGTTGATGTAGAGGATCCCATCCCAACCTACTTCCTCTCTCTTTACCTTTTAGTCTCTTTCAAACAGTATTTATATGTGTATCATATATTTAAGAACAAAAACACCTTCAGATCCACCAAAAACTCCTTGGAATTTGCCCAAAGGAGATGAAAACGTATGTCCAAACAAAAACCTGCAAACAGATGTTTATAACAACTCTATTTATAATTGCCAAAACTTGGAAGCAGCCAAGATATCTTTCAGTAGGTGAATAGATAAATTGTGGTACATTCAGACAATAGAATATTATTCAGTGTTAAAAGGAAACGAGCTTGCAAGCTGTGAAAAGATATGAAGAAACCTTAAATGCATATTATTAAGTAAAAGAAACCAAAGTGAAAAAGCTATATACAGTGTGTAATTCCAACTAAACTATGGAGACAGTAAAAAGATCTGTGGTTGCCAGTGGATATGAGAAGGGAGAGATGTGAGATGAATACTAGTAGATAAAGCACAGAGGATTTTTAAGCCACTGAAAATACTATTGTTGTAGGCAATTAGACAGACTTGAGCAGAGCAAAGACCATGGGTCAGGTGCCCAGCAAAAGGCAATCAATTGTAGGGTGGGACCTTGCCTCCAGGGACTTTTCCTCCCCTAGCATATTGCTGGTCAAGTTTGGACCCCCTGACCTTTCCTACCTAGAGATAACATCTATGCCTCAGTTTCAACAAAACCAGCCTCAGGACCAGAGGCACTGAATAAGGACCACCTGCCCTGTTGTCGACCAATCAATCAGTGGAGACCACAACCCTGAAAGGACACACCTAGAAAACTGCTGAGTATTATATTGAGATCTTCTCCTGGGACCCCCCTAAAATCTCTACCCTTAAAACACTTAGGATGGAGGACCCAGTGTGCTCTCTCTCCAGGGAACATTCCTGCACCTTTCCCTTTTCCTTCCCCCTCCTCCTCCTTGACCCAGGCACATTACCATTAGCTTCCTCACTCCCAAGCTCCAAGGGCCCTTCCTTGACCTCTAACTTGTTTCCTAAGGCCACTTCTTCTAGAAATTACTATTTCTACCTCTGTAATTTACCCAATAAATGTTCTCTTACAGTCTGGGTCTGGACTCTGAATTCTTTCCTCGCCAGAGCCCAAGTACTAAGGTTGCTAAACCCAGGTTTGGTCTGACCCCACTGGTATTATACCTGGTGCTGTTCCCACTGCCTACAAAACTATGATACCACAATGTTGGCATGTCATTTACATTTGTCAAGACCCACAGAATGTACAACACCAAGAGTGAACCCTAATGTAAAGTATGGACTTTGGATGATAATGATGTATCAATATAGCTTTATCAATTGTAACAAAGGTACCTACCACTCTAGTAGAGGATATTGATAATAGGGATGGCTGTGCATACTATTGTGGGAGCAGGTGATATATGGGAAATCTCTGTGCCTTCCCCACAATTTTGCTGTGAACCTAAAACTGCTCTATAAAAAAGTAAAGTTTTAACTTAAAGACTCATTTGACCATAAAAAAAAGTAAGACATTTCACCAAAAATTCTAATCACCACTCACTCTATCAAAGCCCACTTAGTTGTCTATATGCACTGTCTAAATTTTCTTATCTCACCATTTACTTAATCCACAATAATCTGGTTTTCAATCTGTGGCTACACAAACTCATTTTCACTATTAGGTCTGATCAAATAATCAAATTGATATCAAATTGATATTCCCTCCCCTCATAAACTGACCAATAAAAGCTATTTCTTCACGTCTTTTCTTTTTTAATCTCCCAGAAAATTATCCGAAGTGTTGACCACTGACTTCTTTTTTTTTTTTTTTTTTAATCTTAGAGAGGAAGGGAGAAGGAGGGAGGGAGGGAAACATCAATGATGAGAATCATTGATTGGCTGTTTCCTGTACATCCCCTCCTGGGGATTGAGCCAGCAACCCAGGCATGTGCCCTAGACCAGAATTGAACCTGGCACCCTTTCGTCCACAGGCCAATGCTCTATCCACTGAGCCAAACTGGCTAGGGCACCACTGACTTCTAAACCTTTTGTCCTTTGGTTTTATTGGTTCCTCTTGCTCCCAACTGTTCTATTTCTTCTCAGTCTCCTTGATCAACTCCTTTTAAATGCTAATGTTCCTCAGGTGTTGGCTTTAGAATCTATGTTCTTTTCATTCTACACATTCTCCCAGGGTAACTCATCTACTCCCAGGATTTAGTACCAACATAGATAGACTCTAAACTGTTAAACATGGTCCTGTGTGATCTGGCTTCTGGGTACGTCTGCTACCTCATCCTTTGCCACGCTCTCTCTCTCTTAAGACTCCAAGCATGCTCAGCTTCTTTCAGGTCCTCAAATATCAATTTTCTCTCTGTTTGAATACCCTTTGAACACATTCCCTCAGCTTGAAACATATGCTAATCCTTTCTCTGATAAAACTCCGACTTGTCTTTCAGGCTTCACCTTAAGATCCTCTTAGTTCAAGGCTCCAAAACACACCTTGTGTCTGTCCACTTCTATCACATCTCTTCAGGTTCAAACCACCATCATCTCTTTGTCACCTAGAATACTGTGAAGCATTCCCAACCAGATCTCTCCATTCCACCCCACCCCCACCCCCACCCCCAACAAGGGTTCACCATAGTTACCAGAGGAATTATTTTAGAAATGGAAATGTGATTTTGTCACAGCCTGCTTAAAATATTTCAATGGCTTCTCACTGCAATTAGCATGAAATGCGAACTCCTTTTTATGACCTAAAGACAATGTATGATCTATCAATCCAACCTTCCCTTAGTTCACTCTTACTTTCATCATCTACAGAGACATTAGGCCCTTAGAACATCCCAAGGTCTTTACCTGGGGGCCTTGATGTTTGCTGTTCCCTCTGCATGAAATATTCTTTCTCCTTCTCTCTTCATACAGCTGAATCCTTCTCATTCTCAAGGACTCAATTTAGGTATTAACTCCTCAGATATATATTCTCTGACAAACCTATCTAAGTAGATCTCTCTTACAATCCCAGCACAACCAGTACTTACTATACATATTCTGTAATTACACTGTTACTTGTTTATTAAATTTCTTACCTTATAGGTAGCTTGTCTGTTCCACTGACCACTGTTTTCCTACTGCGTCATATAGTTAATGCTCAGTAAATTCTTGTTGAAGTTTTGGAAGTGAAGATAATGGGAGTTTGTTTCTAGGCATGTTAAGTTAAGTCTCAAAAATATAAGACAACCATTTGGCAACATTCAGAATGAATGGGAATTATAAGTCTGGATCTTGGAGTAGGGAGTTAGGATTAAAGATAGCAACTTGAAACATCAACTTGACAGTTAAAGTGAATGAGAACAGGAAGAACAAAGATAATGAAGTTAAGAACCAAAAGTGAGCAGTGTGTGAGTCAGCAAATGAGATTGACAATGATTAGAAAGGTAAGAGAAAAATACACTGAGGTCCTAGAAGGGAAAAATCAGGAAGCAAAGACTAGTCAATCACTACAAATTCTGCTGAGTTGAGTTAAAACATAAATAAAAAAAACTGAGTTAAGCATGTCACTGGGAATACTAAAAAATATATTTAGAGCACTAGGGAGAATAGCCCTATTTTAAAGGGTTATGGTGTGATTCAGACTATAAGGAGAAACAGTAAATGCAAACTACTTGTTAAACAAGTAAAGGGGGAAAGGATGACTGTGAAGGGTAGCTGGATAAAGAATTATTATTTTTATAAACTAAAGGGTATGAGTTTTAAAAATATGAAAAGAATGATTATGTGGGAAAGAAGAAGTTGAAGGATTCTAAGTCCTGAAAGAGCTGAAAAAGTGGTGTGGTGGTGCTAGCTGTGGATAAAGTATGGTCTACAGAGCTCTGGAAGTCAAAGACCCTTTCGGCTGATCTGCTAGAGGTTAACATCATTTTCATGGCAATACCAATACATTCCTTGCCCTTTTCATTCACAGTAATGGTGCAAAAGCAATACTGGGTTAAAGTGCCGATGCCTTAAACACACATCAAGGCAGTGACACTGAGCTATACCAGCAGTCATTGCTCTAATAAGCACTACCATATGCTCTCAAACACACAGATAGCTAATTTAAGAATGTCCTTACTGATGCAGTAAAAACTACTAATTTTATTAAATCTTGACCATGAATACAATGCCCATTTAAAAAATATTCTATGTGACAAAATGACTACGCATAAAGCCCTTTTGCTATATACTAAGGCAGTGGTCGGCAAACTCATTAGTCAACAGAGCCAAATATCAACAGTACAATGACTAAAATTTCTTTTGAGCCAAATTTTTTAAACTTAAACTTCTTCTAAGGCCACTTCTTCAAAATAGACTCGCCCAGGCTGTGGTATTTTGTGGAAGAGCCACATTCAAGGGTCCAAAGACCCGCATGTGGCTCACGAGCCGCGGTTTGCCAACCACTGTACAAGGTATTATGATTGACAGCTGTCTCAAAGAAAAGCTCCTGAACAAATGTTTGAACTGCAAGCTGATCTGATTTATTGTGGAGCCCTATTTTTACTTTGAGGTGCTACTGACAAACTACGATTATTCAGACATGAGTATTTGGCAGACAATTTCTCAGAAATGAATGAAGTAAGCCTGATAATTCAAGGAAAATAACTGATTATTTTTGCCACTGATAACATTTCAAGGTTTCAAACAATAACTAAAATTCTAAATAACTTGTGTCCACCACTGTCAGCTTCACAGCTTCTCAAAACTCAGATTCTCTAATGAGATCAGTAGTTATAATAATAAATGTGACCTTTTATATAGTATAATGAAATGTGTTAACGTTTGAAAGCTCTGTATAAACCAATGGACCAATAATTTCCAAATGACTAATGCATGCTGTTAGAAACTAATGTAAGGGTAAAAGATCCATTCAAAGTACAAGACCAAACAATGGATTTCAATTTAACAGAGCACAAAAAGTGTACAAATGTGGCTTCAGATTCTGTATTGCAACTAACCTCTAAGAACCTACCACTTACAGTAGTGTAAAATCAAAGAATATCTTTAATTGTCTGAAAAGGCTATTACAATACCCCTACCTTAGCAACTACATATCTGTGTGAGGCTAGATTTTCTGCATGCACTTCAACCAAAACAACAAATTGTAACAGACTAAATGGAGAAGCAAGGGGGAGAATCCAGTTTCTTCTGATGAGCTAGACATTAAAGAAATCTGCAAAAATGTAGAACAATGCCACAGGTCTCACTAATTTTTTTAATACTGAAATCCTAAATAATTTTTTAGAGTGTAAAGGGGACGTGAGTTCAAAAAGGTTGACAGCCACTGACCTAGGAGAAGTAACTCTTAGCTGGCTTCTAAGTAAAATATTTAGATAAAGCGATGATACTCATTAAGAGGGGGAGGGGAAGAGGAGAATTTTAATGTTGAAAAACATAAAAGCTAGCAAGTATACAAAACTAAGAGAAACACTGAGGGCTCAGCTAAGGTTTGATTACTACATCTGATTACAATACTCTTGCTGGCCACAATTTTTCTCTAGCAATACATAGTAGCCTGGGAGAAGTAAATGATAGGCCAAATGGAGGACTGGAAAGAGGTAAGGTGGATGGGGAAATTTTAAGGACAAATAAAAAGTAAGGTGCTGGTTTTCATGTTAAGACAACCAAATATGAGGTCCAACCTAGGAAAAAGAGGTGAAGCCAGAGGGCTCCACTATTTGTCTAACTCTTTCCTTACTGGGAATAAGGAAAGAGTCCCTCGTTTTGGGCCTATGTTCAGAAGCAAAATTAGGCTCCGTCAAACTTTTAGGATATGTAAGAAATGTAAGTCAATAATGGGTTTACATTCTTGCCTTCCATAAAATTACTAATTATGTAATGCAATTTTCAAGAACCATGGGTGGGGCTTATAGTTTAAACTGTATTACAGTGAGTTGCTTTTGTACTTTAGATATAAAAACCCCACGGAGAAAATGCTAGGCAGATCTGCTTTATGCCAACTGTTTAATTACAGTATATATATTTGAATGTGTTAACTGATAATAAACAAAGGTTATTGGAGCTTAAAATGAAATAAAGTCAGCTAAATAAAATTTAAGTATTCTACCCTAAAACACGACTATGCTAAGTAGGTTTCTCCTTTTACAAGGTTTCATTTGAGTTTGAATTTTTAAGAACATAGTTATTTTTCTTGTCATTTGTTCTCATATCAAATTATTGCCTAGTTTTAAATGGAATTAACTTATCATAAATGGCTGTTTTTTCTGATTAGATTAGAAATAGCCATCAAAAACTTCTGATCCTAAATATTCCATTTTGTATCACATTCCACTGTATTACAGACAGAGAAGTCTTTGTCAGTCTTATAACTCACAACTAATTTAAATCTCAGCCATGAACCTCTGAATTTTCCAGTCTTTTATTTTCATACTAGTGGCCTGGTGCATGAAATTCATGCACTGGGGGGTTGTCCCTCAGCCCGGCCTGCACCCTCTCCAATCCGGGACCCCTTGGGAGATGTCTGACCCAATCCCTCTCGCAATCTGGGACTGCTGGCTCCTAACCGCTCACCTGCCTACCTGCCTGATCGTCCCTAACCACTCTGCCTGCTGGACTGTTCGCCCCCAACTGCCCCCCCCCCGCCAGCCTGCTTGTCCCCAACTGTTCCCCCACTGGCCCGATCACCCCCAACTGCTCCCCACCAGCCTGTTGCCCCCAACTGCCCCCCCTGCTGGCCTGCTCACCCCCAACTGCCCCCCTGCTGGCCTGATCAACCCCAATTGCCCTCCCCTCCTAGCCTGATCACCCCCAACTCCCCCCCCACACCAGCCTGCTCACCCCCAACTGTCCCCCCCCACCACCAGCCTGATCGCCCCCAACTGTCACCCCTGCCAGCCTGCTCACCCCCAACTGTCCCCCTGCTGGCCTAATCACCCCCAATTGCCCCCCACTGCCGGCCTACTCGCCCCCAACTGGCCCCCACTGCCGGCCTGATCACCCCCAACTGCCCTCCCCTCCTGGCCTGATCACCCCTAACCACCTCTGCCTCGGGCCCACCACCATGGCTTTGTCCGGAAGGACATCTGGAAGGTCTCCCAGTCTAATTAGCATATTACCCTTTTATTAGTATAGACTAGAGGCTGGGTGCACAAATTCATGCACAGGTGGAGTACCTTGGCCTGGCCAGTGATCGGGGCTGATTGGGGCTGATCAGAGTGGGCAGCCAGGGAAGGGACCACAGGAGGTTAGCCAGCTAGCTGGGGAAGGGAGTGAGGGACTGCAGGAGGTTGTTCGGCCACAGGAAGTTGGCTGTGGGAGTGCACTGACTACCAGGGGAAGCTCCTGTGTTGAGCATCTGACCCCTGGTGATCAGTGCACGTCATAGCTACCAGCTAGTCATCCGGTCATCCAGTCATAACAGTCGCTTAGGCTTTTATATATATAGATGACTTACTATGTAATATACACTATTCAAACCAGTTTGACAATTACTGCCTCTACATTTCTAGTCTTCCATGTAAACAAAAGGCCACAGAAAGACGTGGCTTGTCATTACAAATTACATTATATTGATTGAGTCACATCTGCACCAGGCCTTAGTTTCCTCATCTATAGAAATGAGGATAACTATATTTGTCCTTTGCTAGCTCTCAGGATTGTTGCAAAGATTAAATAAGATTTTTAAAAACTGTAAATCATAATACAAATATAAGATAGTATGAAATATGTAAAAAAATTACATATTCAAAGGACTAAGAAATAAACTATCATATAAAATTAAAAACTGAGTTTTAAAAAGTTGGATTTTAGGTGAATTATAATTTATGTATATTGGAGAATGGAAAAATCTATATTTTAGAGAAATAAAAGGTTTTCAACAGGAACAAAAATCTCTAAAATGATATGATCCACAGTTTTAACTTATCCTCACTGTGGAAGAAAAATTAATGATACTTGTGTATCATTTTATTACTTTGATAAAATGTTAAATCACTTTATAATAAGCATCCAATTATATTTTGGAATTTGAATTCAAATGTATTATTTCCTAAATATAATTTATACTTATATCTTAACTAATCCCTAAGTTTTCCTAAGTTATTTGTTAAATCTCATATTTTTAATATTATGTTACAAAAACTGTCCTTGACTGAAAGTCCAAAATTCTCATTTCGATTAACTAGATCTCCTCCCCCCACCAAAAAAAAAATGAACAACAACAAAAAAAAAAAAAACACCATACCACTGAATTGTTATAAATAGCAAAACTGGGTTTCTCCCTTTCTGGCTAATCATTATGTGAAACCATAATAAAATTTGGAAAAAGAAGGCTAAAAGGGGTTCAGAGTTTATAATCTAGATCAGGCTGTTTTCATAAATGCAGCATTGGAACATGGCCACACCCATATTATCTAAGGCTGCTTTTGCTGCAATGGCAGAGATGAGTTAATAAAGATATTCGCCTTGACAGAAAATATTTCCCAAACAATGAACTAGACAATCAATACTAAAAAGAAACAAATTCCAAACAATAAAGAATTTAAATTTAAAAAAAATAAACAAATTCCAATAAGTCAAAATGTTTTCATTTATATGAGATTAATATTTGCTTCTGTTTGATCTAGATGACTTTTATTTTGGTTCAGCTGGGATGTGGTCAATCTGACTACTTCTTACTATCTCCACTACTAGTAACCTGGTCCAACGCCCCTGGATTACCACAACTGTCTCTCATTTGATCTTGTTGTCTCACTCAATCTACTACAGTCTATCCTCAAACACAGCAGTCTGACCAATCCTGTAAAAACTTGTCCCATATGTCTTTCCTTTGCTCTATGACCTTTCATTGCATTCTGAATAACAGCCAAAGCTTAAAATGGCCTATAAAGCCTTATATAATTTGGAGCATATTATTTCTTGCCTCATCTTTTATTACTCTCCCCTTCCCTCATTCCCTCTTCCGCCAAACTAACCTTCCTGTTCCTTGAACAAAAAGCCAGGTATATTCTGTATTAAGTCTTTTATAATGGCCATTCTCCCTGCCCGGAACATTGGGGGTTTTTGTTTGTTTGTTTGATTTTTCAGTTATCTGCATTACTAACTCAGTTATTTAAAGTGTTTGCTCAAATCTCATCTTCAAATGAGGCCTATCCATGCTACACCATTCCATAACTCCCTATTTCTTTACCTTCTAACTATTATATATACTTAATTTTTGCTATATTATATTTATTATTTGTCTTCTCTCCCACCCTACTAAATCTAAGCTGCAGAGGCTTGGAACACTTGTAGTTTGTGAGCAGAAGGGAGAGGAGAATAAATGATGCTTATGAATAAGGAGGTAGAAAATATATGCTTTTCCTCAAGTGAGTAGAAGGAGAGCAGGCAGGAGAGAATAATTTTCCAAGTTAAAAAAAAATTAAAACCCTTAAATTATGTGACTTATTTCCTTTAAAATAAAAACTGGCAAACTCCCCAAAACCTACTCTTTAAAAAAAAAAAAAAAAAAGGATTTGCAGGAGAGGAGAGAATTATCTAAAACTGCCAAACGATTTTTAAAAACAACCATGTGCCACTCTTGAGGCTTGTTGTTTAACATATTATCTAAAAATGCCAAATCTATTAAGACAGGGGGGTGGGGGGCAAGACTTTGTACTATGGAAACTCCTGCAGCTTACTGTTTTAACACACCAAAAGAATTTAACAAGATCTGCCCTAGTTGGGTTGCTCAGTTAGTTGGGGCATCCTCCTGTACATCAAAAGTTGTGGGTCCAATTCCTGGTCAGGGCACATACCTAGCTTGTGGGTTCCATCACTAGGTGAGGCACATATGGAAGGCGAGAGAGAGAGAGAGAGAGAGAGAGAGAGAGAGAGAGAGAGAGAGAGAGAGAGAGAGAGAGAGAGAGAGAGGGAGAGAGGGAGAGAGAGAGAGAGTATCCCTTCCTCTCTCTCTAAAATCAATAAAAACATATCCTCAAATGAGGATTAAAAAAAAAACACAATTTAACATGACCAATCAATATAGTTTCATAAATGAAATATCCCTAGATAATTTTATAAATATTTACTCCAAACTACTGGCACCTATCATTTGTTTCCAACTGACTAATGAGATTACAGTCGCCAATTCAAAGCACAGTTACAGACTGAATTAAAGCCAAAGTTAATGTCACATTATGAATGCAGTAAGGCAAGTACAGCAGAGCAGTGTCTCTAGTGCCTAGTCCCATAATCCCAAATGACTGCCACAACAATTGTTAGCAATGGTTTCTGTCTCTAAGAATGAATAAGTGAATAAAACGATTAATATAGCAAACCAGTAACAACATCCTTCTGATTCAGAGGTGCAAAATTAAAAACACGTATCTGATTGCCTGAAACCTTGATCAATGTAAGACCTTGAAGAATTACATATACATAATATAACTGCACTCTCTAAAAAGCCAAAAAATAAATAAATCCTTTATTTTGGAATGGTATTGATTGAATGAATCTTGTTAAGGAACTTACGTTGATTACAAGATGGCAGAGCATTAGAATGTCATTATAAAGTTCTATTTTAAATAATGATTATCTCTCAAATAAATAATAATTTCTTGTAATTGTCAAGTGCCTACCAGAGAGAGATCTTTGGCTTACTCTACAACCAAACACTTTTTAAATTAAGCTACCATTTTCTGAGTATTTACTATATGTCAGGTACTATGCTAAGCGCCTAAGTGTATTTACATGTCTTTAATCCTCACAACAACCCTATAAGATTGACACCTCTATTATCTGCATTTTACAGAAGAAAAATGAGGCTTAAATAAGTTAAAGAATAACTTAAACCAAGAACTTAAGTATGCCTATTCCAAAGCCTGCTCTTAACCATTACAAGAACTGCCTCTCTGAATTCTCCTTGAATCTACATTATAGTATTAATATAAATGAAGCTGAATATTATCTTTTTCTACACTGTAAATATTTAATTAATGTTGGCTAATTCCAGGGGAAGTAAAATTTTCTTAATCCTCCACAGTCTTGTGTACTTTACAGCTGTTCACAATTAGAATAAATAAAAGTGGAAAGTATGTTTTCAAAATAAAACTTGCAAATGTGGGTGTCCAACATTTCAGAAAATATTAGTTACATGACTTAATCAAATGTGTAAAAAGAGTCAAACTAATTACACATAAATTCACTCCCATTTCTATTAATTTGTGTGCAACTTTGGCCTGGTCATTTACCCTTCCTTCATGACTCATCTGCAAAACAATAGTGATAGACTAAATAACCTGATGATAATACATTATTATCCTAATTTTACCAGCTGTTAAAAGACAAATATCTGGGAGGCAGGAAAGGTTTACTTATACTTAAATTTCTATTACAGAATACACATTATGAAGTAGGAACAGATTTACTATGCTAAAATTCCTCCAAATCCTTTGAGAACAGGTATTCTCTTAAAAAAAAAGTTTTAATAATAATAGTAATAAATAGCTATTATTTATTGGCCTGCTTTACATACACACCTACATTACTGATACCTTACTAACAAAAGACTATTCTCTTAACCTAACTTAACTTCGCCAGTCTTATCTTAAGTCACCTTAAGTCATGTGTCCGTTGTGTTTTAGTAATAAAACTTAAGACTGGCGAAGTTAAGTTAGGTTAAGAGATAAAACTGCTTATATAACTCAAAATCTTGACTGGGTAATTAGACTGCCACAGGAAATGCTATTATTCATATAGCTTTTAACTGTAACAGATACTAAACCATCTCAAAACCGGAGATACTTTGGGTGAAGAAACACTTTGTAGCAACCAACACTGTATTTATGTAGTGAGTACCATGCCTAACCACATAATTAAAACACAAACAACAAAATTGCTTTTGGGATTAGCCATTTTACTTTGCAGTGGCCTTCCCTCCCTTTAAAATCAGACCAAACGCCAATAACATAAAGCCTTGTTAGGTGCCAACGATTCGGGCGACCACAGCACTTCTCGGGAAAGTGACACCCGGGCACAAGGCACACCTCGGTGTCACTGCAGCCCAACAGCCACCCTTTTTTCTCTCCAGCCAAAGGGCAGTCCAGGGAGCGGCTGAGGCGCTTCGGTCTTTAATGTAACCATTCTCCTCCTCAACCTCTCCAAGGCAGGCAGGGCGTTTCTAGGAAGTGCAGTTTCTGAGCTGGGCATGGGAATTGGGACAGAGTGCGGGGCGCGCGAGAAGCGTCAGGGCCGGACTCAGAGCAAAGGAGGCGGCGCTGGAAGTGAGAGCCCAGCCCGGGTACCTTGCGTCCAGCGGCAGAAGATGGTGTCAGAGAGACCGGGACTGCTCTTGGTGCCCCACACCAGCTCCACCAGCTCTTTAGTCTGTTCGGACATGATGGGGTACCGGCGAACGGGTCTTTGCTTTCAGGACTCCCGCCCCGGAACATGGGGAAGGGGCGGCTCCGGAGACAGGAGTTGCGGGACGGCAGAGCCAAAGCAGCTGGCAGCTTAGACGCGAGGCAGGCGAAAGGAGAAAGAGCTGCATGCAGCCACTGCGCCTGTCAAGACGGCTCCAGCAGCAGCTAAGTTTCCTGTACCGGAAGTATCGAACCACCCACTTCCGGCTCCTCTTTCGCTACCACCCCCACCACACCCAGGAACCCGGGAGTCACCTCCCCGGAAGCGGAAGTGGGTGTGGAAAGAGGTGCGGACCTCTGTGGAAGCCGCTGGTCATCCTGAGCTCAGTCCCTGGCCCGAAATGTTTTTATTTTACAGGGAGGAAGGGAGAGAGAGACATGGACGTCGCTGTAAGAAAAAAAACATAGATTGGTGGCTCCTCACGCACCCGACCGGGTTGAACCCACAACCTGGGTATGTGCCCCGCCGGGAATGGAGCCCACCACCTTTTGGTGTAAAAGGATGCTCCAACAGACTGAGCCACACCGGCCGCGGCAGAGTGGAAGCTCTAGTATTGGCAGGCACGCCACATCCGTGGGCGCTGCAATTTTTCTGAAATCTTGGACACTTCCTCTGCACACAGCTGTGGTCTTAGCTGGAGGCTGTTAAGTCCAAGCCCTAGGGCCTAGAGCAGTGGTCAGCAAACTCATTAGTCAACAGAGCCAAATATCAACAGTACAACGATTGAAATTTCTTTGGAGAGCCAAATTTTTTAAACTTAAACTTCTTCTAACGCCACTTCTTCAAAATAGACTCGCCCAGTGTCGGGGTTCTTTTTCCCAGCCTTACAAAGGGCTCAGCATTCTGGAGAAAGGGGCTGTGCGTAGATGATTAAGAAGGAGTCCAAGGACGAAAGATATTTTTGAAAGGCATTGGGGGGTCAGAGGAGCTTCCAGCTGAAGGAGCTAGAAGGCTCTACCCTTGACCAAGGACCCGTGCTTTTATTAAACACAATTTGTCCTAAGGCAAGGTGGAAATATACACTTCAAAGGGTATGGTATCAAAGGGTTTATAGAGATTGTCAGTTTTGGGAATAGCCTACAGCTGTTCAGGTGTTTGGCCAACAGGAGGCAATAAAATGCCTTGAGCTGTCTGGCAGTTAACAATCCTATTTAGGTTTGGGGGGCGTGCCTTTTAGCCATTTCCAACAGGTAAACTACATGTGACTCAACCCTGTTGAGCTCCCCAAGCTTCACCAACCTTTTGGTAAAACTGTTGTAATTATTACATGCTGGAATTGGTTCTCAGCAGCCCAGGCCGTGGTATTTTGTGGAAGAGCCACACTCAAGGGGCCAAAGAGCCGCATGTGGCTCGCAAGCCGCAGTTTGCCGACCACTGGCCTAGAGCATATACTATTCTTTAAAACTTGTAATATTTATGCTAAGACCATGGTTGAGCCTCAGTGAAGAAACATGCATGTTTGTGTCGAGATCCCCCCATTAGTTTGAAGGCCGTCAGCCTCTGTGCCTGGAGAAATCATATAAAGTTGAACCAACTAATAAATACATAACCAAAAAAAAAACAAAAAAAAAACATAACCAAACATGGCATAATGTGCATTAGAAATGTCTCTACCAGGTGTAACACAGAATGACAAAGCTATTTGTAGGAAAACAGATTGAAAGTAGCCTGTTTGTAAATGGTAGAGCATTCTCATCTCTGCTTTTTGAGACTGTAGGGTGTATGAGAAACACCTGAGCTAAAGTCCAGGTGTTCATCATTGTCAAGCATTCCGTTAAATTTAGTGTGTGTGGAAACTTTGTGCTGCTTAAAAAGAAGAGATCTTAACATTCTCTGACCTTTGAATTTTAAAATTTGTTGGGTTCCTTACAGGTTGCAAATAAGAGGGATTTGCTAATTTATACTTTATTTCTGACTTCAGCAACCTTTCTGTAGTTAAAAAGAATTATTCAAAGTGCCTGACTCATAACCATAGACTTCTTCTTAATTTTTACTTCCTTTACCCTATTTTTTGCAAACCAACCTTACCTATTCTTTAAGACTTAGTAAAAATGCCACTTTTTAATAAAGTTTTCTTCAGTCCTTACCATTTAAAGTAAAAACTTTGGCTTCTAAAATTTCATAGTACCTACCTTACCTATAACTTGTTTATGACAACTACTGTCATTCTTATATTTGCAGAGAATTATTTATTCTTCCCCAAGATATAAATTTATGGAAGCCACAGACCAGTCTTATTCATAGTACTTAGTATGGAGCCTTGAACAATGCTAGATTTCAATATTAGTGAAGGAATGAAACTTTACTGTAACTTAAGAATTCACTATCTTCCAGCAAGTGAGGGATCAGGGATATACCAGTAGTATTGACTAGTACACTTAAATCCTATATAATAAAAGGCTAATATGCAAATTTTCCCCTCAACCAGGAGGTCAAACAGGGACCTGGCCATCCAACTGCCCACGGCCCCTCCCCTGGCCGGCCCTGCCCAATCGGCCCCACCCACACATGAATTCCTGCACTGGGCCTCTAGTGTCTATGCATGGTGGTTTACATCTTGCATAATTCTCTTCCTGAAAGATAAAGAAGGGTTTGTGTTCATAGAGCCTAAAAGAGGCAAACCTCTAAAATCACAATTGAGAGGTCTGTCACACTTTTGCTTTCCATTAATATATGGAAATATAATACATCACAGTTATTTTCTTCCTATTAATATACAGATAGATCTTATTAACTATAGATATGGAGAAAAAGCTATTCTTTTAAAACATAGTTTTAAAAATGGAATATTTCTTGCCAGGCCAGTGTTGCTCAGTGGTTGAGTGTAGACCAGCCGTGGGCAAACTACGGCCCGCGGGCCGGATCTGGCCCGTTCGGCTGTTCTATCCGGCCCGCGGAGCCGAAAGAGCGGAGGGTTCTCTTGCTCTCCCCTCCACTCCTTTACTTTGAATTTATATTAGTTCACACAAACACTCCATCCATGCTTTTGTTCCGGCCCTCCGGTCCAGTTTAAGAACCCATTGTGGCCCTCGAGTCAAAAAGTTTGCCCACCCCTGGTGTAGACCCATGAACCAAGAGGTCACCAGTTTGATTCCTGGTCAGGGCACATGCCCAGGTTTTGGGCTTAATCCCCAGTAGGGGGCATGGAGAGAGTAGCCAATTGATGTTTCTCTCTCATCAATGTTTCTATATCTCTATCCCTCTCCCTTCCTTTCTCTCTCTAAAATAAATCAATAAAAACAAGTGTTTTTTTAAAATGGAATATTTTTTGCCTGACCTGGTATGGCTCATTTGTTTGGAGTATCATCCGATATACCAAGGATCTACTGTTTCTATTCCCAGTCGGGGATCCTGTGGGGATCAACATTTCTCTCTCACATTGATGTTTCTCTTTCTCTGTCTCTTTCATCAATAAAAAAGGCATATCCTCAGGTGAGGATTGAAAAAAAAGTTTTAAAAAAAGGAATATTTCTTGATCTGTTATTTTTCTCAGTGTTCAACTATAGTGATGCTGACAAAATCTTGAGTGGATATTGATATGTATGTCCTTTCCACTTTTAGGTTATAGTTTAAAATGTTTTAGCATGACATTTTCAACAAGGAATATTTGATTATTATTCAATTATTTATAGTGTTTAATTACTAGTTATTTAAATTGTAAAACTTGCTTAGACTACAATAGAAATGCAAATTAATGTTTATTTAAAATTTATTTATTCAGTAACTATATAAAACCAGTGAAGCTTATTGAATCTATATTGGGTATAGGACAATAATACCTTCCTCTTTTATTATAATGATTTATAAATTATATAAATTTCCTTTCCAGTATTTATATTGCTTTATATTTTAGCATTCCTCCCTTAAGACAATCTATAGTTTTGATTAAACTGATGTGTAGCATTAAGATGTGCATAGTTTGCATAAGTAATCTTTAGTCCTAAAAAATCAGAAACTTCAGTTCATATATAAGTTTTATTATTAATACTTTTCTCTCTAATTCAAGTCAGGACACTTCCATAAAAGTGGGTTGAGATTTCCATCCTGATTAATTCTCTATGGCCATCTTTACTACTTCACAGTAACAAAATTAATTCCTTATTATCAAACTCTAACTCTGTATTTAATTCTCTTTCTGTTTTTCCCAAAACTTCCATGACAAATAAAAGCAAAATAGCTTCATTACCTGTGTCCTACACATTTCCATGAAAAGAACAATTCTCCAACTGAAAGTCCTCAACTCCTAATTTAGTGTATTAGTACCACCACTTATCACGGAGAAATCAAGTCTTTTTTAAAAATCCACCCTACAATAAAATTAGTAAGTTGACAGATTAATAAAACTATTTCATACTCATTTATTAATGCAATTATTTAATTTACATGCCCTATGTCAGGGGTCCTCAAACTTTTTAAACAGGGGGCCAGTTCACTGTCCCTCAGACCGTAGGAGGACTGGACTATAGTTTAAAAAAAAAACTATGAACAAATTCCTATGTGCACTGCGGGCCCGGGATGAGTCGGCTGCTAAGCAGGACAGGTAGCAGCACCCGGCAGGCCAGATAAATGTCCTCGGCGGGCCGCATGTGGCCCGCGGGCCGTAGTTTGAGGACGCCTGCCCTATGTCTTCCAATAACACCATAAATCTATGAAAGAAACAAACTCTTTGCATTATTCTAACCTTATCTCAGCAGGATAAATATTTTACAAAGCATACCGAGTTCCTCTTAAACAAAGTATTGTCATACTAAAGTATGACACAGTGCATCATTTCCCAAAGCATTTCCTATTAGCATTATACTTTATTTCTGACTTCAGCAATCTTTGCTGTAGTTAAAAAGAATTGTTAAAAGTGCTGGATCCATATCCAAATGGTGGAGAATGTTTTTTATCATTAAACTAGAGGCCCAGTGCACGAATTCTTGGACAGATGGGGTCTGGCCAGCCCGCCTCAATCAGGGCCAATTGGAGCCAGTCAGCAAGGGGAAGGGGCTGGGAAGTTTGGCTGGCTGGCCCTGCCCCTGACTGGGGTTGGAGGGCTGATTGGGGGCCAGGCTGGCCCGGGGGAGGCACCATAGGAGGTTGGCTGGCTGGCCCCGCCACATCGGGCTGGTTGGCCAATCACAGTGCTCATCATAGCAACCAGTCATTTCAGTCATTCCAGTCATTGGTCATTCTGGTCACTTGGCTTTTATATATATAGACTAGTGGCCCAGTGCATGAAATTCGTGCACAGGGGTGGGGGAGGGCGTGTCCTCAGCCCAGCCTGCACCCTTTCCAATCTGGGACCCCTCAAAGAATGTCCTACTGCAGGTTTACAGGGATCGGGCCTAAACCGGCAGTTGGACATCCCTCTCGCAATCCGGGACTTTTGGTCCCAGCCACTCACCTGCCTGCCTGATTGCCCCTAACCACTCTGCCTGCCGGCCTGCTTGCCCTTAACTGCCCCCCCACCAGCCTGATCACCCCCAACTGCCCCCCCTACTGGCCTGCTCACCCCCACCTCCCCTCCCCACTGGCCTGCTCGCTCCAACTGCCCCCCTGCTGGCCTGCTCACTCCAAACTGCCTCCCCCCTGCTGTCCTGATCTCCTCCAACTGACCCCCACTGACAGCCTGCTCACCCCCAACTGGCCCCCGTGCTGGTCTGCTTACCCCCAATGGCCCCGCCCCCCACCAGCCTGATCACCCACAACTGCCGACCCATCCTGACCTGATCACCTCCCAGCAACCCAACCTCCCAGCCCCTCTTTTTTTTATTTTTTTTTCAGCACCTCCTTGAGCAGATGCCAGGGCCAGCTGGAAGCAGGTATCTGGGATTTATTTATCTTACCTAATAATAGACAAACATGTAAATTGACCGTACCTCCGCTATGCCCACCAACCAATCAGAGTGAGTATGAAAATTAACCCGCCAAAGATGGTGGTTAATTTGCATACACAGGTGCCGAGCGACTGGGGGTGGGCAGGATGCTTGCCATGGTGATGACGCAGGCATTCTGCCCCACCCCTGGTCTCTCAGGGCCTCTGGGCAGTGTGGGAAGGCAGGGCCAGAGTGGAAAGAGGCAGCTCCGGGGGTGGGCCGGAGTGGAAAGGTGGTGCCGGCAGCCAGGGAAAGGAAGGCCCATTCTAGCACAAACCTTCATGCATTGGGCTTCTAGTCTTCTATAACTGAAACTTTGTATCTTGAACGGAGGCCAGGGCTGGCTGGTAGCCTGGGTTGCCCCTAGAAACCCATGCTCCCAGCCCCTCCTTGAGCGGAGGCCAGGGCCAGCTGGAAGCAGGTATCTGGGATTTATTTATCTTCTATAATTGAAACTTTGTAGCCTTGAGCAGAGGCCAGGGCTGGCCAGGGCGGGTGGGAAGCTTGGCTTCCTCCATCATCAGGAACAACCCAAGCCTCCTGCTCGCTCCAGCTCCGTGGCCGCAGCCATCTTAGTTGGGTTAATTTGCATACTCGCTCAGATTGGCTGGTGGGTGTAGTGGAGGTATGGTCAATTTGCATATTTCTCTTTTATTAGATAGGATGTTGGGTTAAATAAAGTTAAACAAGTCGTTCATTATAACTGTTAAAGAGAGGGGATTGTATTCAGAGTTAAAAGACACATGTGAATTATTTTATTCACTGAGATTCTCATAGTTTTGTTCTGAAGAATATTGTTTAGGAATTGCTGGTATAATGGAATAGACTTATTATTGAAATTAGAAAATATAAATGTTAATTCTTATTTGGGAACTAACTGTGACCTTGGATGCGTCACTTAACTAGCTATAGTGGGCTTACTTCATCTACAAATGAAGGGAACTAATTTAGATAAACTCTATAGATCCCAATTACTTCAGATCCTGTCCAGTTTTATGATATTAAAAATTAGCAGTTTAGAAGTTAAAAGACATGGAAAGAGTGGAAAGAAGAAGAATATTGAGCAAGTATATACAATAAAGAGATAATTTACATTATTCTTCATTAACACAGAATAAAAGATTATTTGTCACTTATCATTTGCTTGTGCTAATATTATAAAATGAGATCAAAGCCCAACTTGTGTATCAATCCAAGACTGGCTATATTAAACAAGTATATAATATTTTCACACTTGGATGTGTTGCATGCACCTCAAACTATATAGGTGTCAAATCAAACATTTTTTTCCATAAAACCTGCTCTTCTTTCAATGCTTCATAATCAGTTAAAGGTACCATCATCTACAAATAAGCACATTTTTTAATGTTCTCAGATTCTGTTGAATCAATACCCTCTTTGAGGATCACTTGAGAAATTAATAAAATAAGCTTATTAATAATAATTACATATACTAGTAATGATTATGGGATTTAACAGAAACCATATGTAAAAGAAATATACATATTGATAAATACTGTTCTTGAGTTAGCTATATTAATGGTTTGAGCAAAGTACCACAGGAGCAAAAAAAGGAGTCATTATTTGTACTGGAGAAATCTTCAGAAGTTTGAACTGGTCATAATTTTGACTAGAAAAGAGGGCAGGATGTGCATTTTAGTACTACTGTGGCAGAACCTGGCATGTGTGTTACTAGAGAGAGATGAATCAGGAATGTCAGGTTAAGGAGGGTGCCATAGACTGAATTGGGTCTCCATTGAATCCATATGTTAAAGCCCTAATGCCCAATGTAACTGTATTGGAGATAAAACCTTTAAACAGGAACTAAAGTTAAATGGGGTCATAAATATGGGGCCCTAATTTAATAGAACTGGTGTTCTAATAAGAAGAGGAAGAGGCACCAGAGATCTCTCTCTCTCTCTCTCTCTCTCACTCTATCTGAAAGCAAACAAAAGGCCATATGAGGACACAGCAAGGAGATGCCTGTATATAAGGCAGGAAGAAAGGCCTCACTATTAAGTTCCCTGATGGCACAGTGAGGTTGTACTTGCAGCCTACAGAACTGCAAGAAAATTAGCCAACCAATCCTTGGTATTTTTTTTATGGCATCCTGAGCAGACTAATGATATAGAGGACCAGAATCTTAAGAACACTGAAGATAGTGGGTAATATTTATTCATCAGATTTTGTGCTAGTCATGGTACTAAGCTCTTTTTAAATTTTAAATTTTATTATTGATAGTTATACAGATGTCCCCTTTTCCTCCCTCACTGACCCCCTTCAGCCTGCACCTGCCCTACCCCCAAGCATTCACCACACTCTTGTCTTTGTCCATGGGTATGGATATATGCATATAAGTTTTTTGGTTAATCTCTTCCCACCCACCAACCCACCCACGCCTTCCCTCCGAGATTCCACACTCTGTACCATGCTTCTATGTCTCTGGACCTATTTTGCTCAGCAGTTTATTTGTTCTTTAGATTCCATATATGAGTGATGATATGATACTTGTCTTTCTCTAACTGGCTTATTTCACTTAGCATAATACTCTCCAGGTCCCTCCATGGTGTCTCAAAGGGTAAGATACCTTCTTTTTTAGAACTGCATAGTATTCCATGTTGTAAATATACCACATCTTTTTTATACACTCATCCACTGATGGGCACTTGGGCTGATTCCAAATATTAACTATTTTAAATTGTGCTTCTATGAATATTGGGGTGCATATGCTCTTTCTGATTGGTATGTTGGGTTTCTTAGCATATAATCCTAGAAGTGGGATCACTGGGTCAAATGGCAGTTCCATGTTTAATTTTTTCAGGAAATTCCATACTGTTTTCCATAGTGGCTGCAGCAGTCTGCATTTCCACCAGCAATGTACTGGAGTTCTCTTTCCTCCACATCCTCTCCAACACTTGTCATTTGTTAATTTGTTGATGGCAGCCATTCTGACAGATGTGAAATGATACCTCATTGTTATTTTAATTTGATCTCTCTTGGCCAACTGCATATCCACTTTAGAGAAGTGTCTATTTAGGTCCTTTGCCCATTTTTTAATTGGATGTTTTGTCTTCCTTTTGTTAAGTTGTATGAGTTCCTTATATATTTTGGATATTAACCCCTTATGAGATGTATCATAGGCAAATATGTTCTCCCATACTGAAGGCTTCCTTTTCATTTTGTTGACAGTTTCCTTTGCGGTGTAGAAGCTTTTTATTTTGAAGTAGTCCATTTGTTTATTTTCTCCTTAGTTTCCCTTGCCCCAGAAGATATATCTATAAACTACAAGATATATCTATATTGCTACAAGAGATGTCTGAGATTTTGCTACATATAATTTCTTCTAGGATTTTTATGGCTTCATTACTTACATTTAAGTCTTTTATCCATTTTGAGTTTAATCTTGTGTATCGTGTAAGTTGGTGGTCTAGTTTCACTTTTTTGCATGTATCTGTCTACAATTTTTCCAACACCATTTATTGAAGAGACTGGCTTGACTCCACTGAAGGCTCTTGCCTTCTTTGTCAAATATTAATTGAGCATAATGGCTTGAGTCGATTTCTGGGTTTTCTGTTCTGTTTCATTGATCTACAAGCCTGTTCTTGTTCCAGTACCAGGCTGTTTTGATTATGGTGGCTTTGTGGTATAACTTGATATCCCTCCAACTTTGTTCTTCATTCTCAAGATTGCTATGGCTAGTCAGGATCTTTTTTGCTTCCATATAAATGTTTGGAGTATTTGTTCTAGATTTGTGAGATACGCTGGTGGTATTTTAGTAAGTATTGAATTGCATTGATTCTATAGATTTCTTTGGTTAATATGGACATTTTAATTATGTTAATTCTACCAATCCATGAACATGGTATATTCTTCCACTCATTTATATCTTCATCTATTTCTTTTTTCAACATCTTGTAGTTTTCTGAGTGCAAGACTTTTACTTCCTTGGTTAAGTTTATTCCTAAGTATCTTAATTTTTTGTTGCAATGGCAAATGGGGTTGTTTGTTTAGTTTCTCTTTCTTTTTTTAATTTCTTTATTGATTAAGATATCACATATTTGTCCTCATCCCCCCATTCCCATCCCAAACCCCTCCTCACGCATGCCCCCACCCCCCTGTTGTCCGTGACCACTGGTTAGGCTTATATGCATGCATACAAGTCCTTTGGTTGATCTCTCCCCCTTACCCCCACCCTCCCCTACCTTCCCTCTGAGGTTTGACAGTCTGATCGATGCTTCCCTGTCTCCGGGTCTGTTTTTGTTCATCAGTTTATGTTGTTCATTTTTTCCCCTATATGACTGAGATCATGTGATACTAGAAATACACTTATAAGAACTGAAAATGAGACAAGCAATAATGGTTATGCTGAGAGGCAAATGAATCGGTCTGTAGTGAGTTTCTTTTAGTTTCTCTTTCTGAGAATTCATTATTGGTGTGTACTAATAAAAGGGTAATATGCTAATTAGACTGGGTTGACTGGAAATCTTTCAGATGTCTGACTTCCTTCTGGATGAAGCCACAGTGGCAGAGACTGAGGAAGAGGCGGTTAGGGGAGATCAGGCTGGCAGGGGAGCAAAGCAGTTAGGGGTGATCAGGCTGGCAGGGGAGCAAGAAGTTAGGGGTGATCAGGCTGGCAGGGGAGCAAACAGTGAGGGGTGAGATCAGGCTGGCAGAGGAGACATTGGGGGTGAAATCAAGCAGGCAGGCAGAGGCGGTTAGGGGAGATTAGGCCGGCAGGGGAGCAGTTAGGGACGATCAGGCAGGCAGGCAGAGTGGTTAGGGGCGATCAGGTCAGCAGGGGAGCAGAAAGGGGCATCAGGCCAGCAGGCAGAGTAGTTATGGGTAATCAGGCAGGTAGGCAAGCAAGCGGTTAGGATCCAGTGGTCCCAGATTGCAAGAGGGATGTCCGACTGCTAGTTTAGGGATCAGGTTTAAACCGGCAGTCGGACATCCCCTGAGAGGTCCCGGATTGGAGAGGGTGCAGGCCAGGCTGAGGGACCCCCAGCCCCCCCCATGCACGAATTTTGTGCACCAGGCCTCTAGTTGGTGTATAAAAAGCCATCAATTTTTGTGTGTTAATTTTGTATCCTGCTACATTGCCAAATTTATTTATTAAATCTAGTAGTTATTTTGTGGAGTCTTCGGGTTCTGAAGGTTTTACTTCTTTCCAATTTGGATACCTTTTATTTCTTCTTTTTTTTATATTTTATTGATTTTTTACAGAGAGGAAGGGAGAGGGATAGAGTGTTAGAAACATCGATGTGAGAGAAACATTGATCAGCTGCCTCCTGCACACCCCCTACTAGGAATGAGCCTGCAACCAAGGTACATGCCCTTGACCGGAATCGAACCTGGGACCCTTCAGTCCACAGGCTGATGCTCTATCCTCTGAGCCAAACCAGTTAGGGCCTTTTATTTCTTCTTGTCTGATCGCTGTGGCTAGGACTTCTAGTACAATGTTGAATAAAAGTGGTAAAAGTGAACATCCCTGTCTTGTTCCTGTTATTAGGGAAAATGGTTTTAGTTTTTGCCCATTGAGGTTGGCTGTAGATCTGTCATATATGGCCATTATTATGTTGAGGTATGATCCCTTTATTTCTACTTTGTGGAGAGTTTTTATCAAAAATGGGTGTTGGATTTTGTTGAAAGCTTTTTCTGTATCTATTGATATGATCGTGTGATTTTTGTCTTTCAATTTGTTTATGTGATGAATCACGTTAATTGATTTGCAAATATTGTACCAGCCTTGCATCCCTGGAATAAACCCCACTTGGTCATGTTATGTGATCTTTTTAATATATTGCTGGATCCGATTTGCTAATATCTTGTTGAGGATTTTAGCATCTATGCTTATCAGGGATATTGGCCTGTAGTTCTCTCTCTTTGTTGTGTCTTTATCTGGTTTTTGAATTAGAATAATGCTGGCCTCATAAAAAGAGTTTGGAAATGTTCCTTCATCTTAGATTTTTTGGAATAGTTTGAGGAGTATTAGTTTGAAGTATTAGTTCTATTTTGAATGTTTGGTAAAACTCCCCTATGTAGTTGTCTGGACCAGTGCTTTTGTTATTTTTAATACTATTTCTATTTCCTCTGTTGTTATTGGCCTATTCGGGTTTTCTGATTCTTCCTGATTCAGTTTTGGGAAATTGTATTTTTCTAGGAATTTGTCCATATCATCCACATTGTCTAGCTTGTTGGCATATAGTTGTTCATAGCAATTTCTTACAATTTTCTCATATTTCTGTGGTGTCATTTACTGCTTCTCAGCTTTTGTTTCTGATTTTATTTATTTAGGTCCGCTCTCTTTGTTTCTTGATGGGTCTAACAGTTCATCAATCTTGTGTATCTTTTCTTTTTTGTTTTTTGTTGATGTTGTTTTTAATCCTCACCCAAGGATGTTTTTCCATTGATATTTAGAGAGAGGGAAAGAGAGAGGGAAAGTCAGAGAGAAATATCAATGTGAGAGAAACACATCAATTGGTTGCCTCCTGCATGAGCCAGACAAGGGCCTGGGCCAGGGAGAAGCCTGCTTCTGAAGTATGTGCCCTTTACTGGGCTTGAACCCAGGATCCTTCAGTCTGCAGGCTGACACTCTCTCTGTCCACTGTGCCAAACCAGCTAGGGCTTGTTTATCTTTTCGAAGAACTAGTTCTTAATTTCATTGATTTTTATTTTTTTTTAGTCTCTATGTCATTTATTTCTGCTCTAATCATTATTATTTTCCTCCTTCTACTTACTCTGGGATTTTCTTGTTGTTCTGTTTCCAGTTCATTAAGTTGTAGTGTTAAATAGTTTATTATTAAGTTTTCTTTTTAGGTAGGCCTGTAGTGCTATGAACTTCCTTCTCAGGATTGCTTTTGCTATCTACAAGAGACTCACCTCAAAACAAAAGACTCATAGGATGAAAGTGAAAGTATGGAAAAAAATTTTCCATGGAAATGAAAAGAAAAGCTCAGGTAGCAATACTTATATCTGACAAAATAGACTTCAAAGAAAAGGCCATAACAAGAGACAAAAAAGGCCATTACATAATACCAAAGGGATGGATCCAACAAGAGGATATAACCCTGGTAAACATTTATGCACCCTATATAGGAGCACATAAATGTATTAAAAAGCCCTTGGAGGAGTTTAAGAGAGAGATCAACAGCAATACATTCATAGTAGGGGACTTTAACACCCCACTGACATCACTGGATAGATCTTCCAGACAAAAAAAATCAACAAGGAAACAGAGACCTTAAACAACACACTAGATCAGATGGATTTAATTGACATTTAACAGAACATTCCATCCCACAAAGCTGAAGAATATACATTCTTCTCAAGTGTACATGGTACATTCTCAAAGATAGACCACATGTTAGGACACAAAATAAATCTCTACAAATTAAAGAGGACTGAAACCACAACAAGCATCTTCTCAGATCACAATGTCATGAAACTAGAAATCAACTACAATAAAAACACTCAAAAACATTCAAACATATGGAGGCTAAATAGTATGTTATTAAACAACTAATAGGTTACCAATGAAGAAATAAAAATTTCCTGGAAAAAATGAATAAACACACAACAACCCAAAATCTATGGAACACAGCAAAAGCAGTCCTGAGAGGGAAGTCCATAGCATTACAGGCCTACCTCAAGAGTCAAGAAAAAACTCTAATAAACTATCTAACACTAAGCTAAAACAACTAGAAAGAGAACAACAAGAAAAGCTCAGAGTAAGTAGAAGGTAGGAAATAACCAAGAGCAGAATGGAAATGAACAATATAGAAACAAACAAACAAAAAAAGCAATACAAAAGATCAATGAATCTAAGAGCTGGTTCTTTGAAAAGATAAATAAAACTGATGACTCATTGCCCAGACTCATCAAGAAACAGAGAGGACCCAAATAAATAAAATCATAAATGAAAACAGTGAAGTAACAATCGACACCACAGAAATACAAAGGATTGTAAGAAAATACTACAAACAACTATATGCCAACTAGTTAGACAATGTGGATGAAATGGACAAATTCCTAGAAAAATACAATTTCCCAAAACTGAATCAAGAATCAGAAAACCTGAATATGCCAATAACAACTAATGATATTGAAGCAGTAATTAAAAAACTCCCAGCAAACAAAAGCCCTGGCCCATATAGCTTTAGAGGGAAGTTTTACTATACTTTCAAAGAAGAACTAACACCTGATAAGGGGTTAATCTCCAAAATATATAAAATACTCATACAACTCAACAAAAGTAAGACAAACAACGCAATTAAAAAATGTGCAGAGGTCCTAAATAGATACTTCTCTAGAGAGGACGTAAAAAGGACAAGAGAGATATCAAAAAATGCTTAACATCACTAATTACCAGAAAGATGCAAATTAAAATGACAGTGAGGTACCACCTCACACCTGCCAGAATGGATACCATCGATCAATTAACAAACAACAAGTGCTGGCCAGGATGTGGAGAAAAAGAATCACTAGTACACTGCTGGTGGGAATGCAGACTGTTACAACCCTATAAAAAACAGTGTGGAATTTTCTCAAAAAAATTAAAATGGAGCTGCCACTTGTAGGAGTATATACTAAGAAGTCTAAAAAATATACCATGTTCATGGGTTGGTAGAATTAACATCATTAAAATGTCCATACTAACCAAAGTAATCTATATATTTAATACAATCTCTGTTAAAATACCAATGGCATATTTCACAGATCTAGAACAAATCCTCCAAAAATTTATATGGAACCAAAAAGACCCTGAATAGCCATAGCAATCTTGAGAAAGAAGAAAAGTTGGAGGGATCACAATACCAGATATCAAGTTATACTACAAAACCACTGTAATCAAAGCATCCTAGTACTGGCACAAGAACAGCCATATAGGTCAATGGAACAAATCAGAGATGCCAGAAATCCACCCAAGCCATTACACTCAATAAATATTTGACAAAAGAGGCAAGAGCATACAATGGAGTCAAGCCAGTCTCTTCAGTAGATGGTGTTGGGAAAATTGGACAGATGCATGCAAAAAAAAAGTGAAACCAGACCACCAAGTTACATCATACACAAAAATAACCTCAAAGTAGATAAAAGACTTAAATGTAAGTTGTGAAACCATAAAAATTCTAGAAGAAACCATAGGCAGCAAAATCTCAGACATTTCTTATAGTAGTATGCTTCCCTATACATCTTCTGGAGGCAAGGGAAACTAAGGAAAATATAAACAAATGGGACTACATCAAAATAAAAAGCTTCTGCACAGCAAAAGAAACCATCAACAAAATGAAAAGGAAGGCTTCTGTATGGGAGAACATATTTGCCTACGATACATCTCATAAGGGGTTAATATCCAAAATATATAAGGAACTTATACAACTTAACAAAAGAAAGACAAACCATCCAATTAAAAATGGGCAAAGGGCCTAAATAGACATTTCTCCAAAGTGGATATACAGTTGGCCAAGAGACATATGAAAAAATGTTCAAAGTTATTAATCATCAGAGAGATGCAAATTAAAATGACAGGTATCATCTCACACCTGTAAGAATGACTACCATCAACAAATCAACAAATGACAAGTGCTGGAGATGATGGAACAGAGAGTACCTCATTTCATTGGAGGAAAATGAACCCTAGTACATTGTTGGTAGAAATGCAGACTGCTGCAGCCACAATGGAAAACAGTAGAGAATTTCCTCAAATATTTAAATATGGCCCTGACCGGCTTGGCTCAGTGGATAGAGCGTCGGCCTGCGGACTGAAAGGTCCCAGGTTCGATTCCAGTCAAGGGCATGTACCTTGGTTGCAGGCACATCCCCAGTAGGGGGTGTGCAAGAGGCAGCTGGTTGATGTTTCTCTCTCATCGATGTTTCTGGCTCTCTATCCCTCTCCCTTCCTCTCTGTAAAAAATCAATAAAATATATTTTTTAAAAAATTTAAATATGGAACTCCATTTGACCCAGTGATCCCACTTCTATGAATATATCCTAAGAAAACTGAAATACCAATCAGAAATAATGTATGTACCCCTATGTTCATAGCAGTGCAATTTATAATAGCTAAGATCTGGAAACAGACCAAGTGTTCATCAACCCATGAGTGGATAAAAAAGCTGTAGTACATTTATGCAGCAGTTAAAAAAAAAAGAAGAAGGATCTCTTACCCTTTGAGACACCATGGAGGGACCTGGAGAGTATTACGCTAAGTGAGATAAGCCAGTCAGAGAAAGACAAGTAAGTATATGATCTCACTCATATGTGGAATCTAAGGAACAAAATAAATTGATGAGCAAAATAGATCCAGAGACATAGAAGCATGGTACAGAGTGTGGAATCTCAGAGGAAAAGCGTGGGTGGGTTGGTGGGTGGGAAGAGATTAATCAAAGAACTTATATGCATATAGTATATGCATAAGCCAAGGACACAGACAATAGTGTGGTGAAAACCTGGGGGAGAGGGTAGTAGGCAGGTGTGGGGTGGAGGGAGTCAATGGGGGAGGGGGGTAGAAATGGGACATCTGTAACACTTTCAATGATAAAGATAAGCCCTGGCCATCTTGGCTCAGTGGATAGAGCATTGGCCTGCAGCATTGACCTGCGAACTGAGGGGTCGCAGGTTTGATTCCCAGTCAAGGGCATATGCCTGGGTTGCAGGCTCTATCCCCAGTAGGGGGCATGCAGGAGGCAGCTGATCAATGATTCTCATCATTGATGTTTCTGTCTCTCCCTCTCCCTTCCTCTCTGAAATCAATAAAAGTATATTTAAAAAAATGAAGATAAATTTTTTAAAAAACTCTGCCATATTCAAATAGTTCCCATATACTATTCTACTGTCTTCTTCAGTCAGAGCAAGAAGTCCCATTTTCCCTTATTACCAAGGTTCTTACAACTTTAATAATAAATCTCAATGTATCCGTATATTTTGACTTCAAATTGGCCTTTTTTCTTTTTCTTCCTCACCCTGTTCTAGCATGAAATAGAGAAAATCTGTCACTGCAGGAATGTACCATCTTCATGACTCCACAGTGGCTCATAAATATTAACTTGAATAAAGAAACAAATAAATGTTGTTAGTCATACTTGGATGCTATAATTAAGTTGTACCTCATCTTGGTAAATAAATACCATACCTATAAGTCATTTCTTTTTTTAAATATATTTTTTATTGATTTCAGAGAGGAAGGGAGAGAGAGAGTTAGAAACATCAATAATGAGAGAGAAAAATTGATTGGCTGCCTCCTGCACGCCCCCTACTAGGGATCGAGCAGTGGCATATGCCCTTGACTAGAATCAAACCCAGGACCCTTCAGTCCACAGGCCAATGCTCTATCCACTGAGCCAAATCGGCTAGGGTAGTAAGTCATTTCTTTATAGAACCTACCTTCCAAACTTTTAATGATTTTTGTACCCCTTCGCTATATTTTGCCATGCTTCAATCACAAGTTTCCAAACTCAATAGCAATTCCAAACAAAAGTGTGCTTCTTAGATTCTTGCCGCCACCCTCTGCTGGAGGGAAAGTGTTGCTGCCTGTCTCTCCAGCTTAGAAGTCATCAAGATAGAATGGAAGGAGTTTCATGAAGAGGCAAGATGGCGACCGGCAGGAAGGTAGGGAGGGAGAGTGTGTGAGAGAGTGAGGGAGCGATAGAGGTGTGTGTGTGGACGTGTGTGGGTGTGTGTGTGAGTGAAATAGGGACAGTTAGACCCTGCAGTTCTTCCAGAGGGCTGCCAATCCGGGCAGTCTTAGATGGCAAAACCCCGCGGCCACTGAAAACACTCCAGGGAGAACACTGGAAGCACAGAGACCATGCCATCTTGAAGAACAGAACTGCTTGAGACTAGGATCCTAACCTCGCTACCACCCAGTCTGGTCTCGGAAGCAAACCAGGACCCTACAGCCACTCTGGTAGAAGACCTGCCACCACAGCTGCAGGCCTAGGGACACCAGGACTCCAGGCACCTGGCCGCAGATTTCTGTGAGTCACAAAGCCAATCCCCCTCCCCCACCGCCCCCACGGCAGCGACATAGAAACTACCAGACCCCAGCTGCACAATAAGGCTTTCTGCAGACACAAAACAGTGGTAATTCTGACTTGGAGCCTTGGTGTAAGACACGGGAAGTTTGTTTCCCGTGACTAGTCTCCACGCCCAGGCAGGGAGACTGAGCGGAATTCGAGCCTAGCTACTTATCCCTAGGGGGGTGGTCTTCTGCGACCAGATCCCATGCCCACGCAGGGCAGGGAGACAGCACTGAACTTGACCCTGGACTTGTGAACTTAGGCAATTTGTTTCCCACAACTCATCTCTGTGCCCAGGCAGGGAGACTGAGTGGAATTCGAACCTAGCTGCTCACCCCTAGGGAGGTGGTCTTCTGCGACCAGATCCCGTGCCCATGCAGGGCAGAGAGACAGTGCTGAACTTGAGCCCGGACTTGCGAACTTGGGGAATTTGTTTCCTGCAACTCATCTCCACACCCAGGCAGGAAGGCAGTCCTGAATTTGAGCATAGGTGCACGACCTTGGGGAGATTGTCTTCTGAGACCAGATCCTATGCCCACGCAGGAAGACAGCACTGAATTTGAGCCTGGGGGTGCAAACCCGGGGAGTTTGTTTCCCATGACCAGACCCTGTGCCCACACAGGAAGGCAGCACTAAATTTGAGCCTGGGTACATGGACACAGGGAGTTTGTTTTCCACAGTGCACACACGCATGATCAGACCCCACACCCACACTAAGGGGCAGAGCCACCTGACTTTGATTCAGGGCAAGCGCACACATAAGGCTGTTTACTGTAGGGCAGAAGTGGACCTCCTGCCAGCACAGTGCAACTGAGCAACACAGTCTCCCGGGCAGATTTGGGACCCTAAATCTCCACACAAGAGGCAGCATTGACCATCAGTGACTAGACTCCATTCCTCATTACATGCGCCTGAGATCCCTGATTCCCAGTTCATTCACACTAAGAGCCAGCGACTCCAATTCCTGGCGCATGTGCACACAGGGACCTGATTCTCAGTGTGAGGTAGCACCAAGAAACAGAGACTCTGATACTCGATTCTCGGCATGGGAGTCTCTGACTCCTGACACACAATAGGGGACTTTGATTTTTGGCACACGCCAGTGGGTTCTCTGTTTCAACGTGGCGCAGGCAGGATCCCTGATTCTAGGTGCACACACGAGGACACACTAAGCGCCTGTGACTCTGACCCAGGGCGAGCGTGGTTCCCACCAACCCACAGCAACCGCACGTCTTGGTATCAGAGCTCTTCAGTGACATTTGGGGGGTGCAAAACTCCCACTGCACATGGTCCAGGCTCCCACAACTCAACATCTGAACCTTCTGGTGATAGTCAGAATGGGGAGACAACGAAGCAATCCCTAGAGGAAAGAAAAGGAGGAATCGCCAAGTAAGGAAGTAAGTGAAACAGAAGCATGCAACATGAGAGAAAAAGAATTCAGAGTAATGGTCATACAGTTCATACACCAGATGGATGAGAAAATCAACAACCTATGCAAAAATCAGGAAGAAATGAAAAATGATACAGCTACAATCAAAAACAGCATGGAAGGCTTCAACAGTAGACTAGAAGAAGCAGAGGACCGAATCAGCGAGTTAGAAGATCAGGTACAGAAACAGCAACTAGAGAGAAAAATTAAAAAGCAGGAGGAGAACCTAAGGGAGCTTTGGGACAATGCAAAACAAAATAACATACGTATAATAGGGCTTCCAGAAGGACAAGAAGAGCAGCAAGGATTAGAAAATTTATTTGAAGAAATAATGACAGAAAACTTCCCTGATATGGAGAAGAAAAAAGTTACTCAAGTACAAAGAGTCCCAAGGAAGATGAATCACAAAAGACCCACACCAAGACACGCCATAATTACAATGGCAAATGTTATCGACAAAGAGAGAATCTTAAAGGCTGCAAGAGAGAGACAGGGAGTTACCTACAAAGGATCCCCCATCAGATTATCAAATGGTTTCTCAACAGAAACACATCAAGCTAGAAGGGAATGGAAGGAGATATACAAAGTGATGCAAAGCAAGGGACTCAATCCAAGAATACTCTATCTAGCAAGACTATCAATCAAAATTGAAGGGGAAATCAGGAGCTTCACAGACAAAAAAGGCTAAGGGAGTTTATCACTACCAAACCAGCAATGCAAGAAATGCTAAAGGGAATGCTGTAAAAAGAAGAAACAAAAAGGTAAGAAGGAACACAGCCTCAAAAAATAAAAATGGCTACAAACAAGTACCTTTCAATAATAACTTTAAATGTAAATGGACTAAATGCTCCAATCAAAAGACATCGAGTGGCTGAATGGATAAAGAAACATGACCCATATATATGCTGTCTACAAGAGACCCACCTCAGAATAAGGGACTCACACAGACTGAATGTGAAGGGATGGAAAAGTATCTTTCAGGCAAATGGAAATGAAAAAAAAGCTGGGGTAGCAATACTTATATCTGACAAAATAGACCTCAAAGTGAAGCCATAACAAGAGATAAGAAAGGCCACTTCATAATACTAAAGGGATCGATACAACAAGAGGATATAACCCTGGTAAACATATATGCACCCAATGCAGGAGCACCCAAATACATAAAAAATCTCCTAAAAGATATCAAGAGAAAGATAAACAACAATACAATCATAGTAGGGGACTTTAATACACCACTGACATCACTGGATAAATCCTCTAGACAAAAAATCAGCAAAGAAACAACAATCCTAAATGACTCACTAGATCAGATGGACTTAATTGACATCTTCAGAACATTTCACCCCAAAGCTGCGGAATATATGTTCTTCTCAAGTGCACCTGGGACATTTTCAAAAATAGACCACATACTGGGTCACAAGCAAAGTCTCCCCAAATTCAAGAAGATTGAAATCATACCAAGCATCTTTCCAGACCACAATGGCATAATATTAGAAATAAACTACAGTAAAAACAATCCAAAACACTCAAACACTTGGAAGCTGAATAGCATGTTATTAAATATTGATTGGGTTACCAGTGAGATCAAAGAAGAAATTAAAAACATTCTGGAAACTAATGACAATAAAAACACAACAATCCAAAATCTATGGGACACAATGAAAGCAGTCCTGAGAGGGAAGTTTATAGCTCTACAGGCCTACCTCAAAAAAAAACAAGAAAAAATGGTAGTAAATCATCTAATGCTACAACTCAAAGAATTAGAAAGAGAGCAACAAGAAAAGCCCAGAGTGAGTAGAAGGAAGGAAATAATAAAGATTAGAGCAGAAATAAATGACATAAAGACCAAAAAAACAATATAAAAGATCAATGAAACCAAGAGCTGGTTCTTTGAAAGGATAAACAAGATTGATAAACCTCTAGCCAGGCTCACCAAGAAGCAAAGAGAGAGGACTCAAATAAACAAAATCAGAAATGATAGAGGCGAAATAACAACAGACCCCACAGAAATACAAAGGATTGTTTAAAAATATTATGAACAACTCTATTCCAACAAACTAGACAACCTGGAGGAAATGGACATATTCCTAGAAAAATACAACCTTCCAAAACTCAATCAGGAAGATTCTAAAAATCTCAATAGGCCAATAACTATGGAAGAAATTGAAGCAGTCATCAAAAAGCTTCCAGCAAACAAAAGTCCAGGCCCAGACGGCTTCAAAAAAGAGTTATACCAAACATTCAAGGAAGAATTAAAACCTATCCTCCTCAGACTATTCCAAAAAATTCAAGAGGAAGGAACACTTCCAAACTCATTCTGTGAAGCCAGCATCACCCTAATACCCAAACCAGATAAAGACAACACAATGAAAGAGAATTATAGGCCAATATCCCTCATGAACATAGATGCCAAAATCCTCAACAAAATCCTAGCAAATTGGATCCAGCAGTACATCAGAAAGATCATACACCATGACCAAGCAGGATTTACACCAGGGATGCAAGGATGGTACAATATCTGCAAATCAATAAATGTGATACATCACATAAACAAATTGAGGGGGAAAAATCACATAGTCATATCAATTGACACAGAAAAAGCATTTGACAAAATCCAACACCCTTTCTTGATAAAAACTCTCAACAAGGTGGGAATAGAAGGATCATACCTCAACATCATAAAAGCCATATATGATAAACCCACAGCCAGCATCACACTCAATGGACAAAAACTAAAACCATTTCTTCTAAGAACAGGAACAAGACAGGGATGCACTCTTTCACCACTCCTGTTCGACATGGTACTGGAAGTACTAGTCATTGCTATCAGACAAGAAGAAGGAATAAAAGGCATCCAAATTGGAAAAGAAGAAGTAAAACTGTCCTTACTCACAGATGACATGATACTGTACATAGAAAACCCTAAAGACTCCATCAAAAAATTATTAGACTTAATAAATGAATTTGGCAAGGTAGCAGGATACAAAATTAACCCCAAGAAATCTATAGCATTTCTAAACACCAATAGTGAACTTACAGAAAGAGGGACTAAAAAAGCAATCCCATTTACCATCGCACCAAAAAAATTAAGATACCTAGGAATAAACTTAACTAAAGAGGTAAAAGACCTATATGCAAAAAACTACAAGACACTGAAAAAAGAGATAGAGGAAGATATAAACAGATGGAAGAACATACCGTGTTCATGAATTGGTAGAATCAACATCATCAAAATGTCCATTCTATCCAAAGCAATCTATAGGTTCAATGCAATCCCCATTAAAATACCAACGGCATATTTCACAGACCTAGAACTAACTCTCCAAAAATTCATCTGGAATAAAAAAAGACCCCGAATACCTGCAGCAATCCTGAGAAAGAAGAACAAAGTAGGTGGGATCTCAATATCAGATATCAAGCTGTACTACAAAGCCACTGTTCTCAAAACAGCCTGGTACTGGCACAAGAACAGACATAGATCAATGGAATAGAATAGAGAACCCAGAAATCGACCCAAACCACTATGCCCAATTAATATTCGACAAAGGAGGCATGAACATAAAATGGAGTCAAGACAGTCTCTTCAATAAATGGTGTTGGGAAAATTGGACAGATACATGCAAAAAAATGAAACTAGACCACCAACTTACACCATACACAAAAATAAACTCAAAATGGATAAAGGACTTAAACATAAGATGGGAAACCATAAAAATACTAGAGGAATGCACAGGCAGCAAAGTCTCAGACATATGCCGAAGGAATTTCTTCACTGATACTGCTCCTAGGGCAATGGAAAATAAAGAGAAAATAAACAAATGGGACTACATCAAAATAAAAAGCTTTTGCACAGCAAAGAAACCATCAACAAAACAACAAGAAAGCCCACTGCATGGGAGAACATATTTGCCAATGTTATCACCAATAAGGGTTTAATCTCCAACATTTACAGGGAACTCATGCAGCTTAACAAAAAGGAAGATGAACAACCCAATCAAAAAATGGGCAATGGACCTATATAGACACTTTTCAAAAGAAGACAGAAGGAAGTCCAAGAGACATATGAAAACATGCTCAAAGTCACTAATTATCTGAGAGATGCAAATCAAAATGACAATGTGGTACCATCTCACACCTGTCAGAATGGCTATCATCAACAAATCAATAAATGACAGCCGAAACCGGTTTGGCTCAGTGGATAGAGCGTCGGCCTGCGGACTGAAGGGTCCCGGGTTCGATTCCGGTCAAGGGCACGTACCTTGGTTGCGGGCATATCCCCAGTAGGGGGTGTGCAGGAGGCAACTGATCGATGTTTCTCTCTCATCGATGTTTCTAGCTCTCTATCCCTCTCCCTTCCTCTCTGTAAAATATCAATAAAAATATATTTAAAAAAATAAATAAATAAATAAAAAATAAATGACAAGTGCTGGCGAGGATGCGGAGAAAAAGGAACCCTGGTGCACTGCTGGTGGGAATGCAGATTGGTGCAGCTTCTGTGGAGAACAGTATGGAGTTTCCTCAAAAAACTAAAAATGGGACTCCCATTTGACCCAGTAATACCACTTCTAGGAATATATCCCAAGAAGCTAGAAACATCAATCAGAAAGGATATATGCACCCCTATGTTCATAGCAGCACAATTTACCATAGCTAAGATTTGGAAACAGCCTAAGTGCCCACCAGCAGATGAGTAGATTAAAAACTGTGGTACATCTACACAATGGAATACTACGCTGCGCTAAAAAAGAAGGAATTCCTACCATTTGCAACAACATGGATGGAACTGGAGAGCATTATGCTAAGTGAAATAAGCCAGTCAGAGAAAGATAAGTATCACATGATCTCACATATTTGTGGAATATAATGAATAACATAAACTGATGAACAAAAATAGTTCCAGAGACAGAGAAATATCGATCAGACCATCAAACCTCAGAGGGTAGGTAGAGGGGGGTGGGGATAAGGGGGAGAGATCAACCAAAGGACTTGTATGCATGCATATGGGCCTAACCAATGGACACAGACAACAGGGGGGTGAGGGCATGAGTGGGGGGGATGGGGGGGTTATGGGGGAAGAAGGACACATATGTAACACCTTAATCAATAAAGAAATTTTTTTTTAAAAAAGTGTGCTTCTTAGGAAGTCTTCATTACCTCATGGTTCTCAGATACTAAATTCACATTATGTCATGTTCATGCAACACATCACTGGACAGGCTCCCCTTTTTGAATGGTTCAGATGTTCTACTTCCTTAAGTCTATTACCCCATGCTTATCAGTACTAGCTCCAAGTTTACATCCATCTAACATCACATAGCTAAGTCACTTTTAATCATAGTCACCAATCAAATTTGAGGGCACAGGAGAATGTAATGAGGTACTCTCTGTTCCATCAAAAAGAATGTAGAAAATTAATAACAATGTAAATAATACTGGAAGGGAGTCACACTTTGGATTGAAAAAACAAGCTTGGGGAAACTTTAGTCCAAGAAAGATGAAAGGATCTCTAGCTTACGTGAAAACTTCATTGCTTTTCCCTTTCAACCCTGCCTAGCCTCTCCGTAGGAAATGATGCCGTATGAAGTCAAATATACAAATTAACCATTTCAAGAAAGGCAAAAATCACACAACATTAAATTCTGGGAGATAAAGCACAACATTTTTACATCATTTTGTCTCTAGGTGTGGGATTAGTTAAGCTTTGGTCTTGAGTTATAGGGCTCATTAGTGCTACCTAAATTATTTTATTCATAATAATTAGCCTGAATATCCAACCCACATAAGACAGACTGGATGGTTCAAGAGGCTCTCTTCATGTCTGGCACAAGCTCTTTTACACCCTTATTCTGGAAATTGTTTCATGAGTAATGTGGTGCAGGGCACGAAGTTAAATCTCTGCAAACTGAGCCAGCCTGGCCTGGCCATGTGGATTTCCATTTTAGCCGTAACCGGACGCCTGAGTAGAGGGTCAAACACCTATGAGTTTGATGAACTCTAAACCACTCACCATGGGCAACTGACCTCCCCTCCTTAATTTGTTGTAAAGACTAAGTGAAATATTGCACATAAGACACCACTGTACCTGGAATTAATAGGTAACCTTTCAATCTTGGGTATAGACTTAACACGAATAAGCACATATATATCCTTACCATGTACATGTACACACACAAACACCCTGGTAGAATTAAGAGAGAAAAATCATTGAAACCACCTCTTCACTGTTGCTCAGGGAGTTATTGGTCAAAGAAAAGATACTCCCTATGCAATTCGGCATACCACTTGGGCTCCAAAGCTCACATATACAGTATATGTTATTGTTGACAGTGTTACAGATGTCTCCCATTCCCCCCTCTTGTACTCCTTCCCACCCACCTCCAGGTCTTCACCACCCTATTTCCTGTGTCTATGGGCTATTCATATAAGTATGTAAGTTCTTTGGTTTACCGCTCCTTGTCCCCCCACCCCACCCCCAACTCACCTTTAAAAGGAGCAACATAGGTCTCGGCATACTTTTAAACTATGTTTTTTGAGACCCTGGGTTTTCAGACATGCCTTTGGGACTGCTGTGAGATTCCATGGGTTCTGGGGTCCCCAGTCTGCACAGCTTAAGCTAGGGAAACCCCACCTTAACCTGTTTCATGAATTCAGGTTAGTGTCAGATTGCATCTGAAAAGTGGTTCCCAGTGCCTTTGTTTCTTTAAAGGAAATACCCTGTTCTGAGACAAGGGCTCTGAGTTCTCTAGGCTGCTCTACCTCAGAGCTTGTGTGATCTGAGCCTGTGGGATGTTACCATCAACCAGGCAAATATACAACCATGAGGAGAAGTGGTGGAAAAGGAGCCCCAAGTGGTCTGTGAAGTTGAGGAGATTCCATTGGTGTCCACAACAGCCCTCTAGCTCGGTCGTCATCCTAAAGGGAGGCCAGCAAGTTAGCCAGAAACCAGAAGGCAGAGATTACTGGATAATCCCCTCAATAGAGAGAGTGACTCCAGGAGAAACCCAATCAAGGGAAGAGCCTCAGGGGTCAGGTCAATGGAAGTCTTAACAAACTAAAGGTTTGTGACTATGTCAAAAATTATCCTAGACACAGAAATAATTTCAAATCAGCACCTAGATTTGGCGAATGGTATAGAAGCTCTCTGTTACCATGATTTATCCATTTCTGGTTATTTCAACGTGCATGAATATTCAAGATCACACCAAGGGTATAAGTTTAGCCCCTCAGAAATTAAAAAAATGTAAATCTGCCATCTTTGAGAGGGACAGTGAAGGACAGGCAAGAGACCTGGGTTTCCAACACATATCTGTTATTAAATGGTGTAGCACCTTGGGTTACTAACTCTCAGAGTTATGATGTCCCCATCTAGAAATGACCCAAGTGGCCAACCTCCAAGAGCTCTCCAAACTTGAAGAATCTATTATTTAATAAACCACTTACTTAGGCAGTTCCCTAGTGCTCCAGCAGTCATTTTGGCAGTTTGCACCAAATGAACCTCATATACAGTGCCATCTCCTCTCTTTTCTTTACAATTCCCACCTCTAGAAAATATAAACACCCTGCCAACTCTGGTCCTTCCCCCAATTACTGCATAGTCTGCCTGGAATTAGAAGGGAATATCTATGATCAACCAGCACCCAAATTAATTTATTCCATCATTTATCAACAGACCGATGCAAATATTTGTAAGCTTGAACACTAAACAAGAGATTAGTCTGAACTGTCTTTGGGATTAAAGAAGTAACATATTGAATATTAAACTTTCAAACCACACTGTATTTTCTAGTCATTTTTAAGGTAGGTGTAAAGATCCTTCAGATCATGTACTGGATGTGAACAATGTTCATTTCCCATCTGGGACTGAATTTCAAAATTTGTAGATTGTTGGTTATGGCTTGGAACAAATTTTCCCATAGAAACAATGTTATGTTACTATAAAAACCTACTTAATTCATAAAATAGCTGGACTGTTGCACTAATAACATAATGGAATTTGACCACCCTTTATTATTGTTTCTATTAGAAAATGTTCCACATCAGGCTGCCAGCAGTAGCAGATCCCTTGTAGGGGAAAACTGTTCCAGGATCTTTCCCCCTAAGTGGACTCTGGGAGGAGGTGGCCTGGGGAAAGAGCTCTGGTGCCCGAGTGCTGCTGGGGCGGAGTTTAGAACAGAGAGACTGGAAGGCTGTCAGTTGGTGGAGAGAACCAAGAGAAGGGCCTAGTGAACCAGTAGTGGAGAATGGAAATGGGACACTGCTTGGTGGGCCATAAACTGAGGGCTTCTGGTGGCTGTGCCTCCCAAGAGAGTAGCAGTAAGAACTTCAGTGCAGCCAGTTATGGTGACAGGTCCAGAACAGGAGAGATGCCCTGACAGGAAAGTGGGAATGACATTGCTTATTTCTGTGCTCTGAGTGTCTGTATTCATGAGAAGGGACCGCTGGCATTCCTGGGTGACTGGGTGGTCTCCTTGATCAGAGCCTCATGCTAAAGTATTGTTTTCACTCCCTCTATAGGAGAGCCAGTTAGTTTCATCAAAGACAATGTTTTTGTTTCCTGACTATAAACTTTATTCTTGGATAGTTTCTGTTAGTTGCATGCTGCTTATTAAGGACAGCATTGGAATGGATGGATAGGTCACCATCACTGCAGAAAGAATTCAAATCAGGTGAAAGTTTATTTTGTGTAAATTACAGAAATAACCAAGAAATAACCTATTTGGACAGTTTTCTTTGGAAATTTAGGGAGACTATATATTGAAAATTTTATCAGTTAATATCCAGTGTTAAAATGTACACACATGGGAATCAGTGATAAAAATGTGTATACACCCTCTTCATATTAAGCTTTGAAAAAAATTGAGTAGAGCAAATTCAAATTTATCTTTAGGATAGAAATGATCTTTTAGTTAATCTATTTGTAATACCTGAATTTTTAAAAATCAATTCTACGTATCAATTACATAAGTGTTTCATTTTCTAAATTAAAATTTCTGAGGCCTGGCTATATGGCCTTCTCTGAAATCCTCTTGTTCTTTTAGAATTTCCTTGCTTTCTATTTTGTTTTTCTCTTTCTTTTCCTTCCTCACAAGTTCCAAGGAATGGTTTAGACAAAAGAGCCACTTGTCTTCATTGCTTTCTATCTTTGTTTTGTAGCTTTTATTTTAAGGTTCTTGGTAGGTGGGACATTTAGGAGGTCAAAGTGAACCAATCTCGCCGAAACCGGTTTGGCTCAGTGGATAGAGCGTCGGCCTGCGGACTGAAGGGTTCCAGGTTCGATTCCGGTCAAGGGCATGTACCTTGGTTGCGGGCACATCCCCAGTGGGAAGCGTGCAGGAGGCAGCTGATCGATGTTTCTCTCTCATCGATGTTTCTAGCTCTCTATCCCTCTCCCTTCCTCTCTGTGAGATATCAATAAAATATATTAAAAAAAAAAAAAAAAAAAAAAAAAAAAAAAAAAAAAACAAAGTGAACCAATCTCATCCTTTAGCTATTTGACTCGGGGCTAGTATTTAACCTCAGGTTATACATCTGCCATGGGGCCTGTGTCGCAGTCCCCGCGTGTAGAGCCCCCAGTGCTTTCAGAGGTCTGACTGCTGTGCAAGGAGTGGACATAGTTTCAGGTGGGATTACGGAAAACTATTAGCCTCTGTCTTCTGTGTGACCACCTGCGGAGAAGACTAGGTCGAAAGGAGGGCCACACTAGAGTTTCTGTTAGTACATCAAATTAGCTACCTAGTAATTCCAGATCTGAAATGCATTCCCCTTATTCAAACAAAATAAATTAAAATATGGGATGATTGGCTGCCCAGGACCGCAAATGTCCATGGAAAAACAGAAACCAAAGATAACTTTGTGAGTAAGCAGCCTCTGTACACTAAAAATTAATGTATTTCAGATCTGCTTAAGAGATGGATGAAAATTACATCATAAAGACCTTTGAAATAAAAATTTGGTGCCTTGCCAGGTGGCTCAATCAATTGAAGTTTCATCCTATATACCAACAAGGTTGCAGGTGCAATTCCGGGTCAGGGCACATACCTAGGTTGCAGTTCTATTCCAAGTCAGGATGAGTATCAGAGGCAACCAATCAATGTTTCTTTCTCATCTCTCCCTCCCTCCCTCTCTCTCTCTCTCTCTCTCTCTCTCTCTCTCTCTCTCTCTCTCTCTCTCTCCTCTCTTCTTCTCCTTCTAAAATCAGTGAACATATCCTCAGGTGATGATTAAAAGAAAAATTTGGACCAACACAATACTGCTTTTCTGATCTCTTCTTAATGTTTCTTTTTAAGCTAATGATGCTTATCTCCAGATGGCCATTGGCCATGCCCCGTGGCCCATTGGTGTCACTTATGGTTGCTATCCATGCCAGAATGGGTAGGGAAAATTTTTTCTTTAAGGATGTTGCACATGTTTTAAATGATGAAACAGAGCAGAAATATATTCAGGTATGCAGTTTGGAGGGGAAAAAAATCTCTGGAGGCTAACATTCTCCAATTCCAAAACTGTAAATTTTGAGAGGAAAAGAATTATAGCATGATAGGCTATAAGTCCACTCCTTGTAAACACTTGTATGTAAGACATCTTTGCTGAATAAAATAAAAAACTTCTAAGTTTCATATATGATGCAAGACAGGGTGAAGGGTTATGCTTTAATTATCTTAGTATTGAAATATGACTATTGCAGTTTGCTTTGGGAATTTAGACAAGAACAGCATTATCTAATCTTAGACTTAGAGGGAAGGCGAGGGTGGGCGGGTGGGGGGATTGGGAAGAGATCAGTTAAAGAACCTGTATGCATATATGCATAACCCATGGACACAGACAATAGGGTGGTGAAGGCCTGGGGTTAGGGTTGGGGTTGGGCTAGAAGGGGTCAATGTGGGGAAAAGAGGGACCTATGTAATATTTTCAACAATAATGATGTTAAAAAAATTTTTAAAGAACAGCAAATGTAGAGTATTTTTTTCTTTTTATATTTTTCTTATTGATAGTGTGGATGAAAAGAGGCCACATGCTAACCTGACTAACTCAGGGAAGACCTGTGTGGCCGTCTTGCAAACTCAGAGACCTAAAGTAACCACAAAGGATGGTCTGAAATTAAAATCTTTGAATTAAAAAGCTGTTTATGATGGGTAGTCACATCCTAGGCATGTATCTTCCCTGACAAAGGTCAATCTTTACCTTAACTGAACCTATTGTCTTTTTGCATCTATGATAACATATCATTGGAATGTCAAAGTAATTTTCCTTTTTGCTGGACTCTCAAACCAGTCACCACTCTGTGGAGACCACAAATCCCCTCATTGTTATTGAGTTAATTGTTGACTGTTAACTATCCTGCACCCACCTCAGTAAAAGTACGTGTCTATCATTTTACTTTTTATCCAGTCCCAGAGGTTTCCCCATTTTGCTGTCTCTGGCCTCCTTAATCTATCACCACTTACCCACTTACATCTCCTCTTTTGATTGTAATGTATAAAACAAGATTTAAAAAAAACTGCCATTCTCCAGAGCACTATCTAAATATGTTGAGATTCTGCTTCCTGGCAATTGGTGACAGTTTGGCTCAAATAAACTCACAAAAATTCTTTACAGGTTTGAATGTTTTTTTTTTATATTAACATTACTTGGTGTAGTAAGCAGGATACTTAACTATCAACAATTAACTCAATAACAATGAGGGGATTTGTGGTCTCCACAGAGTGGTGCCTGTGCTTTGAGGGGTCCAGAAAAAAAGGAAAATTACTTCTACATTCCAACAATATGTTACCATAGATGCAAAAAGACAATAGGCTCGGTTAAGGTAAAGAGTGAACTTTGTCAGGGAAGATACATGCCTAGGATGTGACTACCCACCATAAACTGCTTTTTCATTAAAAGTCTTTAATTTCAGACCATCCTTTGTGGTTACTTTAGGTCTCAGAGTTTGCAAGACGGCCACACAGGCCTTCCCTGAGTTAGTCAGGTTAGCATGTGGCCTCTTTTCGTCCACAATAATATTACAGATATCTACCATTTTCTCCATTTTTGCCTCCCTCCAACCACTCCCTGCCCCATCCCAGGCCTACATCATACTATTCTCTGTATCCAGGGCTTATGCAGCTATGTTCTTTGGTTAATCCCTTCTTGTCCCCTCTCATCCACCCCCACTGAGATCTGTTATTCTGTTCCATGCATCAATACCTCTGGACCAATTTTGTTAGTTTATTTTGTTCATTAGATTTCACATATAGGTGGATCATGTGATATTTTTCTTTCTCTGAAAGGCTTATTTAGCTTGGCATAATAATCTACAGGTCCATCAATGCTGTCTCAGAGAGTAATAGATCCTTCTTTTCTTTTACTGCTGCATAGTATTCCATTGTGTAGATGTACCACAGTTTTTCTATCCATTCATCTGCTGATGGGCACTTGGGGTGTTTCCAGATCTTAGCTAGTATAAATTGTGCTGCTATGAACATAGGGATACTTATATTCTGATTGGTGTTTCTAGTTTCTTGTGATATATTCCTAGAAGTGGGATCGCTGGATCAAATGGCAGTTCCATTTTTAATTTTTTGAGGAACCTCCATTTTGTTTCCACAGAAGCTGCACCAGTCTGCATTCCCACCAGCAGTGTACCAGGGTTCCCTTTTCTCCACATCCTCAACCAGCACTTGTTGTTGATATATTGGTGGTACTTATTCTGGCAGGTGTGAGGTGATACCTCATTGTCATTTTAACTTGCAACTCTCTGATGATCAGTGACATTGAGTTTGTTTTTTCCATGTCTCTTGGCCATCTGTGTGTCCTCTTTGGAGAAATATCTATTCAGGTTCTTCACCCATTTTTTAATTGGACTGTTTGTCTTCCTGGTGTTGAGTTGTATGAGTTCTTTGTATATTTTGGAGATTAACTCCTTATCAGATATATCATTGGCGAATATGTTCCCCCATACAGTAGATTCCCTTTTCATTTTGTTGATGGTTTCTTTTGCTGTGCAAAGCTGTTTCTTTTTTCCTTTGTTTCCCTTACCCCAGGTGATCTATTGATGAAAATACTGCTATGTGAGATGTCTGAGATTTTACTGCCTATGTTTTCTTCTAGGATTTTTATGATTTTGTGACTTACATTTAAGTTATATCAATGTTGAGTTTTCTTGTGTATATTGTAAGTTGGTGGACTTGTTCTCTCTCTCTCTCTCTCTCTCTCTCTCTCTCTCTCTCTCTCTCTCTCTCTGCCTTTACCTGTCCAATTTTCCCAGCACCATTTTTGAAAAGACTACCTTTACTCCATTGTATGATCTTACCTCCCTTGTCAAATACTAATTGACCATATTGGCATGGGTCAATTTCTGCCATCTCTGTTCTGTTCTATTGGTCTATGTACCTGTTCTTGTGCCAGTACCCAACTGTTTTGATTACAGTGCTATCTGGTATTGTGATCCCTCTGATTTTGTTCTTTTTTCTCAAGGTTGCTATCGCTATTCAGGATCTTTTGAGTCTATATAAATTTTTGGAATATTTATTCTCTATCTGTGAAATATGCTATTGGTATTTTAATAGGGATTACATTGAATCTGTAGATTGCTTTGGATAGTATGGCCATTTTAATGATGACTCCTAATAAAGATCCCCAAGGATGGCTATATTTATGACTCTACCTAACATTCAATGGGCTGACATGTTCCCTACTTTAATTTTATCCAAGATTTGGTGTCAATGATTTTTTGGTTCCTTAATTCAGAAAGACAAATTAGACAGGGGCATGTACTCTTACATTGCCTTATGTTGCACCCTGCCTTATTTGCCTGGAAGAAATAAGGGATGGGTTTGTGATATTCCCGCTACCAATCTTGTTACAGGGCAGTGAAAATCTAGGAAAATTCCATGGCACGTGGAATAGGGAAACTGAGACAAGAAAGTTAAAACAAGGCCAGTGCGGGCAATTTGCAGCCAGTTTGTAAATTACAGGCCCTTTATCTTCCCTAAACCAAGGACACTTGAGAGTAAATGGTTAAATGACTCTCCAACTATAGAATGCAGGAAAGGGGAGAGAAGTGGGGAGTCTTTCTCACTCATAAAACAAAGAAATCAGTCATTTTGGGGAAGGTTATTTATTGATTGATCGATTTAATTCCCTAAACAGAGAAGCCAGTAGTCTCAAGGCTTGGCAAGGTAAAATTGCCAGGTGCTTCTCATGTATTCTGGGAAGGCCACAACAAATTAAAAAGGGACCTTGAGAATTAATCTATTCTATACCAAGACATTCAGCACAGGAATTTTGAGACCTATAATCAGGAGGGTATATAATGTCTCCAACCCCTACCCAACTCACTCTTCAGATTAGCTGAGAGACCACACATGCACATTATGCTGGATCATAGATTTGCTGCCTTCCTTCTTTAATAAATTTACTTGCTTTAATTGGCTTTATCACAACACAACAAGGGTCACTGGTTTGAATTCATTCCTATAAGACTGACAAGAACTGAGGTAGGGGGAACCCTCTCCTTCTGAGCAGGGGGCTGTCCAATAACACCTTTTCTGGGGTCTCTGGGCAGCCATAATAATCTCACTTTTAGTCTTAAAACCAGAATGCTGGAGCTCCCTGCCCCAACTTCATTTTAATCAGCAATTTTAAAATTATTATAGAAATATTCAAACATACACTAAAGTTGAGAGAATTGTGTAAATAACCCCCATGTATCCTACACTCAGCTTCAATAATAAACAATACTTTTAGGCAGTTTTCTGATCAGAAAATAGATGGCCCAAAAGCTTCTATTTTACAAAGCTTCAATTTTTTATCTGTAGTCAGTTTTTGTCTTTCAAAATTTGGTTCTTGGGACTTTGGATACTGCAAGTGCATTAAAAGAAGGGCTTGAGTGAGGGATTTAGTGTCTAACAGTCCTTTAAGTCAGCCTCGTTTTCAGCTTACCTGTACCTCAGGGAAAGCCCTCGGGTGTAGGGTGCCACGTGGGATTTGGAGGTATTGCTTGCTGGTAGCTCACAGATGTTTCTCATAGGACTGGGTCACTGTCCGGATTTCTGTTCAGAAGATTGGCTTAAAAACAAAGGTTGAGAAAGGGCATCTACCCTGTTCTTATCCCGCCCCCATTACTGTTACTAAATATTTGCAGACTAGTTTCCTGGTCACACTTGGAAGAATATCTCAGTACTTCCTCTTCCCTCCGTGGAGCTTTGCAGGTACTGTTTGGGAATGAGTTGTCCATCTTTCTGAGTTTCTGGTGCTTGATATTGACTAGTCGCTGACCTTTCTCACACAGAGAGTCAAGGGCCGCTTGCAAAGCACCCCCAGGAGGGTCTCCTGGGGAAAGAGAAACTGCTGACCCTCAAAAAGCCAGCCCAAGGCCTGAGTCCTAACGTTCCACTTTTTTTATTTTTTTTAAATACATTTTATTGATTTTTTTTACAGAGAAGGAAGAGGGATAGAGAGTTAGAAACATCGATGAGAGAGAGAAACATTGATCAGCTGCCTCCTGCACACTCCCCACTGGCTATGTGCCCGCAACCAAGGTACATGCCCTTGACTGGAATCAAACCTGGGACCCTTGAGTCCGCAGGCGGACGCTCTATCCACTGAGCCAAACCAGTAAGGGCTCCACTTTGCTTAAAGTTTAGTGCATTGAAAAACACGAGTCTGGGGAAGCCTGAGGGAGGATCCTTTTCCCCAAGTTGCCCCTTGTGGTTGCCTCTATTGAAATCTTGGAGGCTCCTGGGATATACCAAGGTGCAGGGGAGAATTTAACCCACAATAAAGTGGCTGGGAATTCAGTACTGAATGCACCGCAGCACTAGGTCCGGGCCTGCTGTTTCCTTAGTCTCAAAGACGTGATGGTTCCTGTCTCCTGTCTGGGTCCCACCTCTCACCCGCTCAGCCCAGAGGTTCCTCGGAGTCCCGCCCCTGCAGGGGGCCCTGTAGGAGGCCCCTGGATCCGTGCCTTGGGGACTGACAGTTGGCGAGAGAAAACCAGCTGAGCTTAGCCCCAGTTACAGTTCTCAGCAGAGACTGTGGAGGCTAAAACCCGGGTGGCCTTGGGGCGTTGTCCTAGGAAACACCCATTAAAGGAAGATGTGTTATGTTCGCGGAGAGTCTTCCTGCCTGCCCCGCTCCTGCTGCCAGGCCTCCAGGCGAGATCCCAGCCCGCTGGGAACAGAGACCGCGCTTTCCAAGCGCAGGCAGTTACCTGGTCTCTACATCCCTAGGTGGCGCTGCAGATTCGCCTCTGGTCCAGCAGGCCGACCTCCCCGCCCCCCAATCCCCCCACCCCCCACCCCGCCAGCCCGGGCGATCCCGGTATTCAGAGAGAGCGTCCAAGGTCTCTGCCCTCTAGCGGGCAGCGGCGGCTAGCTGGCCTTGCTCTCTGCCACGGCTCCTGCTCTCGGGAGTTTGGAGCATGGTCCGGGGTCTGGACGGTGCGGTCCTTTGTGGGTGTCCTGCAGCTCTGCCGCAGGACAGCTCGAATACTCAGTGTTGGAGGAGACCCAGCGGGGCAGAGCCGTAGCAAGTCACCTTGGACTGAGGATGTCAGCTGCTGCTCTGTCCTTGCGGAACTTACGCTTCCTTTTCAGCCACGACCAGCCCTACTTCAGGTGGAGATGGCCAGGGGTAGCTTGGTGGTCCGAGAGCCCGCGGACCGCGAACGTCTGTGCGGGGCCAAAGCTGCTTACGTCTTGACCTGCAAGCCGATGCAAAAGAACCCGCTGGAGCCACACCAGATGCGCGTTCACATCCTGGATACCAACGACAACTCACCTCACTTCCCTGCCAGCACTGCAGCTGCGCATCCCCGAGTTCCTGGTGCCTGGGACCCGCTTTACTCTCCCTAATGCCCAAGATGCCAACCGGTGAAGCAACGGGGTGCTAAGCTACCGCCTGAACCCCAGCCAACACTTTGCCTGGACATGGGGCTGCGGGTGCACAGCAGCGAATAGCGGGAATTGGTATTGGAGAAAGCTCTGGATCCCGAGAAGCGCGCCACCCACCGGCTGGCGCTCATGGATCGGGAACGCGGGGCGGACCGCGCGCTCTGGTGGACACAGACGATGATGCACCTGCATTTGAGCGCGCACAAAGGTGCCAGAGGATGTACCGGAGGGGACTGAGTCATTCGAGTTCAGGCCTCGGACCTGGCTGAAGGCCCCAATGGGGAAATCTGGAACTCAGTAAACAACAGCACGCAAGCAAAGCTGCGACACCACTCTCAAGTGCACCCTAGAAATGGGGAGGTGCGGGGAGCTGCTTTGCTAGATGCTCCTGAAACTGTTGGAGGCATACATTCAGGCGAGGGACCAAGGTGCCTTCGGGCTAGCCAGCACCGCCAAACTGCTGGTGGGAGTGGCTGACATGAACGATCGTGCCCCTGAGGTGCACCTGCTGACTCTCCAGTCCACTCTCCAAGGACACCGCCCTGGCACAGTGATTGCTCTCCTTCGGGACGAGGACTTCGGTCCCAATGGAAAGGTCATTTGTAGCATGTCCAGTAGAGGCCCTTTTAAGCTGAAGGCTTTGTTTGACAATTACTACAGTTTACTGACTGATGGGTCCCTGAACTGGGAGCAGGTCAGCGAATGCCAAGTCCTGATCACCGCCTTAGATGGTGGCTCGACGGCTTAGCACTCGCAGGCAATATATCCAGCTTTCCTCAACCTCAACAGGAACTTTTTATGTCTAAAAGCAATGCTCCTGGAATCTGTCTAAGCCCCGTGTTTTCCCAGGACCAGGACCAGGACCAGGACCAGGGCAAGAATGGCCTTGTCTTGTCTGAACTGTTGGATATTATCTCTGAAGGGCAGACAGCCTCTAGCTTGGTGGCAGTAGAATCATCCAGTGGTGCTATCGCTGCCAAAACTTCCTTTGACTTCCAGCAGCTCAAGGGGTTTCACTTTCAGGTGGAAGCCCTTTATGGTGGAACTCCTCTCAGAAGTGCAGCTGTGGCCATGAACTTGTTTGTGGTAGATAGGAAGGCCAATGCTCCTGTCATCCTGTTCCCCTTGCCCAGAAATGGCTCTGTCCCAGTGGAAATTGTGCTCTGTTCACCAGAACTGGATGCTTGGTCACAAAGGAAGTTTTTTTTGTTTTGTTTTAATATATATTTTATTGATATTTCACAGAGAGGAAAGGAGAGGGATAGAGAGCTAGAAACATCGATGAGAGAGAAACATCGATCAGCTGCCTCCTGCACACCTCTCACTGAGGATGTGCCCGCAACCAAGGTACATGCCCTTGACCGGAATCGAACCCGGGTCCTTTCAGTCCGCAGGACGACGCTCTATCCACTGAGCCAAACCGGTCTCGGCACAAAAGAAGTTTTGACAGGGGGTGCAGACAGTGGCTCCTACCATATCTCTCAGGCTCCTGACTGTAGCCTTTTCCAAATCTCAGCCAATATGGTAAAGCTCCATTAGTTCTTTCCACTGATGCAGTTAAACAGAGGGGCATATCATTACAGGTGAAATTTGCAGTGGATGCAAATTAAAATGGAATTAATTTTAAGGGAGAAAATGGTGCACAAAATATTAGCATTTCAGGTATCAAAGCAATGCATAAACTCTCACCATTTATTTCTTTTATTACTCAGATGAGAATATGAGTAATGTCCATAAAGTTTTGGAGTCAAGAATTATTTGAGAAACACATTTTGTTTAGATTAGAAAAGAATATATAAGTGATAGGAAAACCAATGGACCTGAAGTTAGAAGGAAAACTAACTATTTAAAAGGGAAAAAATAGCCCTAGCCAGTTTGGCTCAGTAGATAGAACGTCAGCCTGCGGACTGAAGGGTCCCAGGTTCGATTCTGGCCAAGGGCACATGCCCAGGTTGTGGGCTCAATCCCCAGTAGGGGGTGTGCAGGAGGCAGCCGATCAATGATTCTCTCTCATCATTGATGTTTCTATCTCTCTCTCCCTCTCCCTTCCTCTCTAAAATCAATAAAGAAATATTTTTAAAGGAAAGAAATAACTAATAATGAAGAAAAATGTCCCCTGGGACTAAAATTTTAAACTTATATAAGTGATAAAGTAACAGAGCTATAATGTTCATTACATGCAGGAATATTATGGCACCCCATTCATCCAATTAAGCAATCTTTTTCCATCATTGTTGATCACTTTTTAGGTAGTCCATTCTCTACTAATAATTTTTTGGGCTAGATATTTCCTTATATGTAAAAAATATGTAATGCATAAAAACATGGGTGAAGTAACTTTCATCAAGCTGGAGTATTTGTAAGTCACATAGGCATTTATTATTTACTTCTTCCTATCCTATTGCATATTAATCCAATCTTGATTCTTTAGAAAAAAAAAATGTCTGTCATTGTGTTCACTGAATGCCTTAATAATAATTGCAGAATTCTAGAAATAAAATATTTATTGCTTGAATTTTATAAAACAAAAATCCTTTGAAATGGGTCTAATTTCAACTGTGTGCCTAAGTCATACAGAATCATGTTAATGTATACTTGTTTATATTTTGTTCCAATTCTAAGCTTTTCTGGCTTATTTTAGTTTACAATGTATTTTAACATAGTTTACAATACTCAAATCTGAGTTTAAGAAATTTAGAGACACATTCATATTTGTATCTCTCCTACTGATAATATTTAACAGATATAAACAAAATTGGCACACTGTACAAGCAGAAAGCATGTGTCTCATGTCAATTTTTTTGTTAAAATTTTTAATGGGCAATTTTAGTTTGTTATCTAAGATGGTACTTCTGAGATATAAATTTCTACTTAACATTTAAAATTAAGTGCATTGGAAAATTTTTTAGATAATAAATATTTTTGTAGCAAAATGCACAACCATGTACAACTGACTTTGTTGAATATTCCACATGAAAATTATAGTTTGATCATAGCAATGTTATATCAATGTACTGTTCTTCTGGAATTAAGGCAGTTTCTTTTGCCAGGATATATACTAGTAATGTGTATACAGTGTTATTTATTAACTAGAGGCCCAGTGCATGAAAATTCATGCACTGGAGGGGGGCGTCCCTCAGCCCCACCTGCCCCCTCTCACAGTCCGGGAGCCCTCAGAGGTGGGAGGTGACCCGGCGATCAGGGGAAGGTGACACCCCCATCACACCTCTGCTGCTGCCACTGCTGGCAGCACAAGCCTCGGCTGGCCCTGAATACCTGAGCCTTGAGTGGCCCTGGGTGGCTGGGCAGCTGCCATCCAAGGCTTGCCTGCATCTCGGGCCTGCCTGGTCAGCTGGGCAGCTGCCATCTGAGGCTTGCCTGTGCCTTGGGCCGGCCCTGGGCGGCTGGGGGGCTGAGGGCGGGTCTGGCCACACTGCATGCCTGCCACCCACCCAGTGGGGCTGAAAGGACTGGGGGACTCTGGCAGGGCTGAGGGGACTGGGCACCACCATCTTGTGGCTTTGGGCGCCACCATCTTTGTGACGGTGTGATGGTCAATTTGCATATTCCCTCTTTATTAGATAGGATAGTGGTAGGATGTTTTAGCATTCTAGGTGGTTTTATTTGTTAAGTATATTCCATAACTAGACTTTTCCGTAGACTAATTAGATGTTTCCTTATATTTATATTGACTTTGAAGCTGAAAAACTTTAGAGTGCTGTAACTAAGGAAGTTTACATGGCATAGGAAATATATTCAGATTTTTTTTAAAAGCATGTGTACAGTGCAATAGTATTTGTTGTATAGTAAAGAATCCTCAAACTATTAAAAAGGAAGGAAAAAAGCTTTCTATAGCTTGAGTGGACAGAAGGGGAAAGCAATGCCTGGGAATTGTTTTTGTGGAAAAGTTTTAACATCATGTCTGATAATGTTAATGACCTATTGAATTTTGTTGCCTTCAGTATTTTCAGTTAGAGGGAAACATTAGCATTCCAGAGACTAAATACACTTAGCTGTTTGGGGATGAAGGTAGACTAAATTGCTGAAAGGTTTTTATATTGTTCAAATGCATATGACATGAATGTCAGAAATAACACTTGGCAGAACAGCAGATGAATAAGGGTCACAGTCTAGGAATTCAACCAAAGTATTATGGGAAGGAATTTATGAGTAAGGATTATTCTTAAAAACCAAAACTAAATGATAAAGGTGGTTACTCATTTTTTTCCTAATTTTAGTTTACATGATGAGAATGGTTCCGTATATAAATAAATTACATGTCTCTTTTACATTGCATTTATGAAAAAGACTTAGGATAATAATTTCCTCTTCAATACAAACTATGTATTCATCTAAAACCACTGTGGGCCCAGCCAGTGTGTCCAGTGGTTGAGCTTCAACCCAGGAACCAAGAGGTCACCGGTTTGATTCCTGGTCAGGGCAAGTACCTGTGTTGCAGGCTCAATCCTCAGTAGGGGGCATGTAGGAATCAGCCAATCAATGATTCTCTCTCATTATTGATGTTTCTATCTCTCTCTCCCTCTCCCTACCTCTCTGAAATCAATAAAAATATAAATAAATAAATAAATTTAAAAACCTGTTGTGGAATCTAGGAATGAATATGCAATCACAAAATCTCCTGAGCTGCAGAGAAACACCTCTGTGTCCCATCCCAAATTCTTGGCTCTTCCTGGAGCCATCTGGTTGTCATCAACTTCTATAATAATAAAAGCATACTATGCTAATTAGACAGGACAGCCGAATGACCTTCTGGACATCCTTCCGGATGAAACCGAGGCTGCAAGGGCTGAGGCCAGCCGCCGCAGCTGCAAGGGCCAAGCCCCTTGCACGAATTTTGTGCATCGGGCCTCTAGTATATACTATTTTTATAGCATAACCCTAATGGCATACCCTCAAAAATGTACTCTCTGAAATCAGGTACATTATGCTTATTCTTTAAAATCTTTGAACAAAGATTACAGCTGCTTTGTTTAGACTCAGAGTGATGTTCACACAAAGTAAAACCAACCAATTAAGACATCTTTTTTTTTTTCAATTTCTTTTTTTATTGATTAAGGTATTACATGTGTCCATATCTCCCCATTGCCCCCCCACCCCACTCCCATACATGCCCTCACCCCCCAGTGTCTTGCATCCATTGGTTATGCTTATATGCATGCATACAAGTCCTTCAGTTGACCTCTTATCTCCCCCTCCCTCCCCAACCTTCCCGCTGTAATTTGACAGTCTGTTTGATGCTTTACTGCCTCTGTATCTATCTTTTTGTTCATCAGGTTATAATGTTCCTTATTATCCATAAATGAGTGAGATCATGTGGTATTTTTCTTTCATTGACTGGCTTATTTCACTTAGCATAATGCTCTCCAGTTCCATCCATGCTGCTGCAAATGGTAAGAATTCCTTCTTTTTTATAGCAGCATAGTATTCCATTGTGTAGATGTGCCATAGTTTTCTAATACACTCATCTGCTGATGGGCATTTAGGCTTTTTCCAAATCTTAGCTATGGTGAATTGTGCTGCTATGAACATAGGGGTGCAGATATCCTTTCTGATTGGTGTTTCTAGTTTCTTGGGGTATATTCCTAGGAGTGGGATTACTGGGTCAAATGTGAGTTCCATTTTTAGTTTTTGAGGAAACTCCATACTGTTCTCCACAGTGGCTGCACCAGTCTGCATTCCCAACAGCAGTGCACGAGGGTTCCTTTTTCTCCGCATCCTCGCCAACACTTGTCATTTGTTGATTTGTTGATGATAGCCATTCTGACAGGTGTGAGATGGTACCGCATTGTTGTTTTGATTTGCATCTCTCTGATGATCAGTGACTTTGAGCAGGTTTTCATATGTCTCTTGGCCCAATTAAGACATCTTAATAATGAGTTTTTGCATCTACGAGGTGGGACAGAAGTAGGTTTACAGTTGTGAGTATGTGAAGCACAGTTTATCCTTACATTATTATTTATTAAATCCATACCACCTCGATCTTCCCCTATTTGTTGTATATTTCCCATACAAACAATTGTGAATCTACTTTTGCCCCACTCTGTATATTCCTCACTCGAAATTGTCTTGTCATTTTCTTATAAGAGTTTGGTATCACGGTTATGCTGACCCTATTAAACAAGTTAGAACCTTTTCTTACTCTTTTTATTCCTCTTCTCTAGAGGACATCTTTGCTAACATTGGTGATATTTCTTTCTTAAATATTTAGTAGTGTTCACTAGTGATATTCTATGTTCCTTAAGTTTTCTTTGTGAAAAAGTTTTAAATCATGATCTCCTATGTTATTCAGATTTTATTCTTGTTTCATTTCCATAAATTCTGTTTTGCCAATTTGCATATTACTCTTTTATTAGATAGGATAACAAAAAATCACATTTGTCAACACCACTGATCTCATGAGGAGTCTTTTAGTATTGAGAAACAACAAGCTCACAGTGGTAGACACAAATTTTCCAAAATTATAATTCTCTTTCAAAATCTTACATGTTATCATTCACAGCAAATACTGTCAGTTGTTTTTCTTGCAATGACAGACTCATTTAATTCATTTTAAAGATAATGTCTGCTTTCTGGTATTACAAATATCCAGGTTCATTTTGTCAATTTCCTGTCTCAGACCTGGAATCAACTAGTCTCCAAGGTCCCTTCACTTCCTTTCTGTGGGAGATGATATTTAGAGATATAATCTGGACAGTCGGTGGGCTTATTGCTACAGGGTTGAATCGGTGTTTCTAGGTATCCTCAGTAAGTGTGCATTTTTAAAAGATTTAGGCATCACAAGCTCAATACTAATATTTCCAAGTTCAGCACTATAAGGTTTTTACTTATTTCATCCATCTTCCAAAACTAAACCAGTTTTCATTTACATCAACATAATTACTCATTTGTTACTGCCATACTACTCAAACAACAGACTTAGAAAACAATACCAGCACCACACCAATAATATGATTACAGTAGCAGATTAATATTTTTGCCTTCTTTTCATTAGTAGGGTATATCTCACTAGGCATTCACAGTGCAAATTATTGTATTTTAAAGTATCTTGGAATAATTTCTCTCTGTGTAGTTAAGCCACACACTACATTCAGAGTTAGGTTCATTTGTTTCAAGTTCCTTTCAAAGTTAGGGTTTGCTTTTTAAAATTTAATTTTAATAGTTATGGGAAATGTTTACATGGTTCCAAAATAAATTTATAAAAGGAAGAATATTGCCGAAACCGGTTTGGCTCAGTGGATAGAGCGTCAGCCTGCGGACTGAAAGGTCCCGGGTTCGATTCCAGTCGGGGGCACATATCTTGGTTGCAGGCATATCCCCAGTGGGAGGTGTGCAGGAGGCAGCTGGTCGATGTTTCTCTCTCATCGATGTTTCTAACTCTCTATCCCTCTCCTTTCCTCTCTGTGAAAAATCAATAAAATATATTTAAGAAAAAAAAAAAAGACTACTTAATGCTTCATTAAAATTTTTTTTAAAAATAAAATAAAATAAAAGGAAGAATATTTAGAGAAGTCAAGCATCTACTATCCCTGCTCCTCCATTCTAGTCCTTCTCTCCTCTTACAGGTCATCGTATTTTATGATTTATCTTTTCACTATTTCTGTTTTAATGTAAGTATATATATATAAAATATAAGCAAATATATGTGTTTATTTTCTGCTTTTAAACTATTTTAACATACATTACACATTTTTCTCCACTTTGATTTTTCATTTAAAAATATAAACTGATGATTATGCTACTGATGAATATTCCCTATTTCTTAATTATATCTTGTGATTAACAGAAACCCCTGGTATTAATAATATCTAATTTTTCAATATTCTCTTTTTTTACTTAGTACTATCTTCGTAAGAAACATGCAGCCTACTTTAAAGTCATGAATATATGATCTTATATTATCTTATAGAACATTACTGTCCAGTAGAGAACTTTCTTATATATTGAAAATTTTCTATATCTGCATACATAGGACATACTGAGCACTTAAAATGTGGCTAGTTGAAACTGTGGTACTAAATTTTTAATGTAACTATTTTAATTAATTTAAGCTTAAGTTGAAATAGCCATATCTGATTATTGGTTGTCATAGTTCCCAGCAGATTTCTTGTTTTAACTTACACATTTAGATTCTCAAATCCATCTGAAATTTTTATTAAGTATGGTATAATATAGGAGCTGAGATTCATTTTTTCCATGTAGAAAGCCAGTTTGATTTTCTATATACACAGCACCATTTAATAAAAAGACCATCTTTTGCTCACTGCTTTGTCATATCCAAGTACCTGTTTCTTAACTCTGAATTCTGCTGCAGTGGTTTATTTACTATTCTTTTTTTTCAGTCCCTCATGTTACTGTCAGCGACAACTATTTTCTTTTTTTAATCTTTATTGTTGATGGTATTACAGATGTCCCCCTTTCTCACTCCTCCCCCCACCCCATTGCCTCCCTCCACCCAGTTCCTGCCCCACCCCACGCCTTCACCACCCTACTGTCTGTGTCCATAGATAAGATCTTTGGTTAACCAATCTCTTCCCGCCCTTCCTTCCCACTTCCCTCTGAGACTCATCAATCTGTGCCATGCTTCCATGCCTCTGATTCTGTTTTATTCACCAGTTTATTTTGTTCATTTATTTTGATTTTTAGATTCAGTTGTTGATAGATATATATTTATTGCCATTTTATTGTTCATATTTTTATCTCTCCTTCCTCTTCTTTCTCTTCTTCCTCTCCTCCTCCTCCTCCTCCTCCTCCTCCTCCTCCTCCTCCTCCTCCTCCTTCTTCTCCTTCTCCTCCTCCTCCTCCTCCATGAATAATGCCCTTCAACATTTCATATAACATTGGTTTGGTGGTGATGAACTCCTTTAGCTTTTTCTTATTTATGAAGCTGTGTTAAATACAGTAGCTTTTAATATGTATTGATATATAATTGTGTAAATTCTCCCACTTTGTTCTTCAGCTTCAAGATTAATTTAGTTTATTTGTGCCCCTTTATATTTGTATAGATGTTGTAGAATTAGTTTGTCAATTTGCAGCGAAAAAATAAAACCCTCTAATTTTAATTGACATTATGTTAAATCTGTAAAAAATACAGGGCATTTGACATAGTTTATTTGGATTTTTATCAACTATAAAAATATAGAGTTTATTGGCATAATGACAATATGTCCATAAACATCTCTTACTTTAACATGACATATTCTCCCATTTATTTTATTTATTTTCATTCAATTTTTTTTACTGGTTTAGGTATTTGTTATGTATTTACTATACTCTTTTTTAAGCTTTAAATTTTTCTTTATTGTTGAAAGTATTACAGATGTTCCCTTTTTTTCTCTTTCAATGTTTATGTATGTGTGTGTGTAGAAATATTGCACAATTTCCGTTAGATATTTGTTTTTCTGGTGCTATTTAAATTTTTTTATTTTACATTTTTTTGTTATTGCTGGCATATAGATATAAAACTGATTTTGATATTAACTTTGTATAAAGTGTCCTTGCTAAATTTATTTTAAAATCTCAAATTTTTATATTATTTTATGTTTTCTACATGTATTGCCATGTCATCTCCACGTAATATTAGTGTTATTTATCTACTTTGTAGTCATTTAGGGTTTTTTTGTTTTATGGTTTTGTGGCATTTTATAGTTGAAATGATAATGGGTAGTCTTTTCTTATTTCTGTTCTCAGAAATTTTTTAATATTTAACATGAATACATTATTTGATTTTTTTCAGAGACCCTTTGTCAGGTTAAGGAAGTTTCCTTTCCTTTCTAATTTACAAAGAGTTTCCTCAATCATGAATGGGTAATAAATTTATATATTTTCCTGTTAATTTAGGTGATATAATTTTTATCCTTCTACTTTACTCAAATAATGTATTATATTAGTTGACTAATTAGTAGTAAACCAATTTTGCATTCTTGGAATAAACCCAGATTGTTTGTGATGTATATTACTGGATGTAGTTTCCTAACATTTTGCTTAGAATTTTAAAAATCTGTGTTTATGATAGAAATTGGCTTGTAGTGTTTTTGTTTTTTTTTTTCAGGGTTTGTTATCAAGGTTATTGGTCTCATATAGTAAGTTGAGAAGTATTTCTGCTTTTTCAATTATTAGGAAAGTTTGTGTAAATTAGTATTTTTTCTCCCATAAAAATTTAGAAGTAGGCATGAAGCCTTATAGGACTAGAATTTTTTTTCATTAAAATGTTTTTAATTATAAGTTCATTATCTATAATGGTTATAGAAATATACAGGTCTCTGTTTCTGGTTATATAAGTTTTGTTAATCGTGTTTTCCAATAAATCTGTGCATTTAATTTAAATTTTATAAAGTATGGGCTGGAAGTTGATCATATTATTTCTTATTATTATTTTGATGATGCAGGCAACATAGCAATGTTTCTTTTTACATTCCCTATTTTGTTTTTTCTTTCTCTTGTTTTTGGCATAAGTTTTGCCCTTAGATTTATTGATGTTATTAGTTTTTTCAATGAGCCATCTTTTGACAATCAGAAAATAAAAGACATATTACCTCTAAACAAGCAGTAATAAGACTGACAACTAAGTGCTCAATGAAAAAACAAAAACAAACAAACAAAACAAAACAAAACAAAAAAAACGGAGCCCTCCAGTTCTCTTTTCCATCCGATTTGAACATCACTCTTGGTGGTCATAAAAGGAGGAAAAATAATACTGAAGCTGGCTTCACAGTGCTTATAGTCCGCTCTATAGGATGTGGGCTAGTTTAAAACAAGCTAAAGAAAAATGGAAGCCAGAAAACAACAAAATGACATCTTTAAAGGGCTTAAAGAGAACATTTGCAAACCTAGAATTTCATACACAGAAAAAATATTCTTCAAAAAAGAAGGTAAATAAAAATATTTTCAAATGAACCCAAACTGAGTAAATGCATCCCAAATAGATCTGCAGTAAGGGAAATAGTAAGAGATTCTTTAGGTATATGAAAAATATTTTCAGGTAGAAGCATAGAAATTAGGAAGGCAAGGTGGGAGGGAGGCTTAGAGGAAAGGAGGAAGAGAAGGAAAGAAAGAGGGAGAAAGAAGGGAACAAAGGAAATAAAGGAAGCAGAAGAGATAATATATTTAATGAATAAAACAACAGCAATAATGCATAGAATTTAAAATATAAAAAGAACTGAAATATATGAGAACAATAACAAAAATATGGAGAGAGGTAAATAGAATTAAGAGATTTTAAGGCCATTGTGCCCTGGCCAGTATGGCTCAGCGGATAGAGGGATAGAGCGTCAGCCTGTGGACTAAAGGGTCCCAGGTTCAATACCGGCCAAGGGCATTTGCTCAGGTTGTGGGCTTGGGTTGTGGGCTCGATTATCCCCCAGTAGGGGGCGTGCAAGAGGCAGCCAATCAATGATACTCTCATCATTGATGTTTCTATCTCTCTATCTCCCTTCCTCTCTGAAATCAATAAAAAAAATATATTTTTTTAAAAAAAGACCATTATATTGTCCTAGAAGCGGTAAAGTAAAAATTTATGTTAGACTTTAATACAACACGTTAGAATGCATATTTTATCTTCTAGGGTAATCCATTTAAAATATTAAAAGAATGTGTAATTGCCCAGGCTGGGTGGCTCAGTTGGTTGGAGCATTGTCAGAATACAAAAAAAAGGTTGTGGTTTCTATTCCAAGACAGGGCACAGTCCTAGGTTGTGGGTTCAATCCCGGTTGGGGTCTGAGGCAACTGATCGATGTTTCTCTCTCACATTGATGTTTCTATGTTTCTCTATCTCTCTTCCTTTCTCTCTAAAATCAATTTTTAAAAACCATATCCTCGGGTAAGGATTGAAAAACAAAAAATATTGTGTAACCAATACATTAATAATGAAGAGACAGTAGGATAAAAATATACTTAATTAATCTAAAAGAAGATAAGGGGAAAAGGCAAATAAATTAGAACATATGGAATTTTAAAAGAAGTAAGATGACAGATTTAAATCCAAGTATATCACTAGTTACATTAAATGTAAACAGAATAACCCTCCAATTAACAAACATGGTCTGACTGGTTAAGTATTAATCAACCATATCTCATTTATTTGACACACCTTTATTAAAAGGTTTAAAGTAAAAGAATGAAAAGAGATACCATGCAAACATTGATCAAAAAGAAACTGGAAGCTAGCTATAAAATATCACTTATAGTAGGCCTTAAGATAAGAAAACTATTGGATATAAATAGAACATTACCTAATGATAAAAGGGTCAGTTCACCAGGACAAAACAATTGTAAATTTCAGTGCATTAATACCATCTTTAATTACATACAGCAAAAATGGCTGAGCTCTAAGAAGAAACTGAGAAATTCATAACCAGAATGGGAAATTTTAGAAAGAGAACAAGGAGACAAAAGAAAATCAATAAGGATATAGAAGATTTAAATATTAAGAGTAATAAACAAGTGTGTAGGTATAAAATCACCCAACTGCAGACTACAAACACTTTTAAAATGCTTAATGGTACATTGACCAAAATTAAGCATAATCTGGGCCATATAGAAAGTCTCAATAATTCCATCACAAATTTTATATGTAATATTTTCTTTATCAAGCATTCAATACATTTTTAATTTCCTTTGTAATATCTTATTTGACCCATAAGCTATTCAGAAATATGTTTTTTTTTAATATCCAAACACATAGAGGTATTCAAAAAATAGAGATAATCCTATATAATAAAGAGGTAATGTGCAAATTGACCATCACTCCAACACACAACATGGCTGCCCCCATGTGGTCAAAGATGGCCACCACAAGATGGCCGGCAGGGGAGGGCAGTTGTGGGCAATCAGGCCATCAGGGGAGGGCAGTTAGGGGTGACCAGGCTGGCAGAGGAGAACAGTTGGGGGCGACCAGGCCTGCAGGGGAGGGCAGTTAGGGGCAATTGGGCTGGCAGGGGAGCAGTTAGGCATCTATCAGGCTGGCAGGGGAGTGGTTAGGGGGTGATCAGGCTGGCAGGCAGAAGTGGTTAGGGGAAATCAGGCAGGCAGGCAAGTGAGCGGTTGGGAGCCAGCAGTCCTGGATTGTGAGAGGGATGCCCTAGATTGGAGAGGGTGCAGGCTGGGCTGAGGGACATACCCCCCCCCCCATGCACGAATTTCATGCACCAGGCCTCTAGTCTATAATATTTTGGTTATAGATATCTAGTTATGTCTCACTGACTTCAAATCATATCTAGTGTGATTTTAATTCTTTGATATTTGTTGAAATTTTCTTTGCAGCCCATTATAGTTTAAAAAAACTTTTTGTTTGTTGAATTATAATATACATATAGAAAAGTATACACACTATAAATGTACAGGTGGATAAATGTTCACACATTAAACACACCTATGTAACTAGCACACAGATTGAGACACAGAACATTGTCAGAACACCAGAAGTTACAGTCACATCCCCCAAGTGACCACTATTCTAGATTCTAATAGTCTTGATTAGTGTGGCTGTTTTTACATTTTACATATATGGAATTATACAGCATATATACTTTTGTTTTGCCATCTTTTTCTCAATGTGATTATTTGTGAGATTCATCCATATTTTTGTGGATAGCTGCATATCACTCATTCTCATTGTATAGTATTTCAGGCTGTGAATGGTCAATTTTGTAATGTGCATGTTCATGAAAAGGCAGTATTCTGAAATTGCCTGAAGTAATGCTCTGCATATGTCTGTTAAGTTGTTTGCTCATTGTTCTTCAAATATTATCTATTATTTTTTAAATTTACTTCTTCATGTGACTGAGAAAGTTAGTGTCCCACAGTGAATGGTGAATTGTTTCTTTTTCCTTGGATTTCTGTCAAAGTTTTGCTTCATATATTTGAGGTTATTGTTAACCAAATTTAAATTTGTAATATCTTCCTACTAAGTTGAAAATTAACATTATGAAATGACTCTCTTTATGTGTACTTCACCTGGTAATGAACTATTTTAGTTTTTGTTTGCCTGCAATATTGATAGATATTTTCCCCTTGGTGTAGAATTCTATGTTGGCATTTATTTCCTTTTGGCACATTAAAGTTATCTCCTCACTACCGTCTGGATTCCACTCTTGTTTCAATGTGCTATTTTATGAGTAATTTCTTATTTTATTTTTTTTTATATTTTATTGATTTTTTACAGAGAGGAAGGGAGAGGGAGAGAGAGTCAGAAACATCAATGAGAGAGAAACATCTATCAGCTGCCTCCTGCACACCCCCTACTGGGGATGTGCCCGCAACCAAGGTACATGCCCTTGACCGGAATCGAACCTGGGACCCTTCAGTCCGCAGGCCGACACTCTATCCACTGAGCCAAACGGGTCAGGGCTAATTTCTTATTTTATTATCTTTCTTTAAATTTTACTAGTTTTGTCTTCTTGTGTGTCCAATGCTATTAAAAGTATGCCTTGAGTTATTATTTTAGTTACATTTTTCATTGTTTAAATTTTAATTATTGTTCAAATCTGCTATGACATTTTTTATCATTTCTTATTCCCTTCAATTATTTTCAAGCTTGCTTTTTATTTCTTTAAATATATTAAATCTCCATCTGATAGTTCTAGAATCTAAAGTCTGTGAACATGTTTCTGCTGTATACTGCTTCTGTTGATTTTTTTAATCATAGCTCCCTATTTCTGCATGTGCCAGATTTTATTTTCTCATTTTTTTTATAATCCTCACCTGAGGATATTTTTGCATTGATATTTAGAGAGTGGAAGGGAGGGAGGGAGGGAGGGAGAAAGAGAGAGAAAGTGAGAGAGAGATCGATGTGAAAGAGGCACATCCATTGGTTGCCTCCCGCACGTGCCCCAACTGGGGTTGGGGATTGAACATGCAACCCAGGTCTGTGCCCTTGACAGGGAATCCAACCTGTGACCTTTCAGTACGCAGGCCGATGCTAACCACTGGTCACCAGCCAGGGTAGATTTATTTTTGACTTGACAAACAATATTTGTCAGTATATCCTGAGATCTTGAACGAAAGTGCCTTCCTTCAGCATAGATTTTTATTTACATCTGTCAGAATACTACTGGTTGTAAACCACTTTAAAGCAAGTTTGAGAACTGAGAGTCCTTGACTGATTAGACTACTATGTATACCCAGCTGAAAATCTGCAGGATGTACAGTATCCAACTACAACTATATAGAACTTTTTCCCCTCTTCTGTTTTCCTTCTGTTCTGGTTGGTACCTAGACTCCCCAGCAGTTCTCTGGGCTAGAGGGTTGGTAGATTTAGTTTTGGTACACCATACTTGGAAACTATAGTCCTTGGGGTTCCCAATTAATGAAGATGCTATAAGACTCCTTATCTTATATACATCCTGGTCCTTAATTTCTGTCTTCCTCACCCCACAACCTATTTGAATTGATGTCCAGTTTTTGTGGACAGATGTTTTTAGGACAAAAGAAAGTTAAATATTCTGCTCACCTCTCTGGGTTTAAGTTTTCTCCAGAATTTGTCCTTGAAGTTCCCCATTATCTTGTCAGATTTTCAGTGCTTTTAAAGTAATTGTTTTAATATTTTATCCAGAATACTTAGTTATTTTCAGTGTGATGGCTGCTCTGAATAATTTTGGCTGCCATTACCTGAAATTCCCTATCATACAGTTTTATCACCAGGAGATTACATCTAAGTAATAGTAAAATGCTTTTATGTATATCTTTAAATATTTCAATTACTTTTCCTTTAAAAACAACAGTATCTTAATTTTTTCCCAAGCCCTGATAAGGAGATTTAAATCTCTTATTATTTATTTTTGAAAAAAAATTCAGAGATCATATATACTACAAAATATTTAGTAACTGAACCAAAAGAGCACATGTCTTCACTTAAAACATTCAGATAATCAAATTTAATTAAAGGTGGTATTTGTGGCTTTACTTGACATAAGACAATTTCTATATTCCTTATTCTAGTCATTCCATTTAACATATTTTTAAAATATGTTCTTATTGTTTTCTTTCTCCCACATGTCCAGGGATCAAACCTACAACCTGGTATGTGTCCTGACTGGGAATAGAACAGGAGACTATTTGGTGCACAGGACAACTCTCAACCAACTGAGCCAAACCAGCCTGGGCCCATTTAACAAATTTTTTTTAGCATGAGGTACTCAAAATGTGGAGACAAATAATTTATAATCTGCTAGAGGCCCAGTGCACAAAATTCATGCACTGGTAGGGTCCCTAGTGGCTGCTGGCTGCCTGCTGGGGCCTCCCTCCCTTCCCCCAGCCAGCCCCACCCCCTGGTCAAACTCCTGGACAAGGGGAAAATTTGCATACTATGCTTTTATTATATAGGATAACTAAAGATATCCAACAATAAACAAGTAAACTATCAATTAGAATATAATCAGTTTTGAGCTACAATTGAAACAAATGCATGCTACCTAGGAGTCACAGAGGGGAAGCAACTAACTCAGTATGGTGTTTGACAGAGGGTGGAAGATGTCTCTTTAGCAGAATGTTAATGGATGATTTGGGAAGCAAGGAGGTAGCATGGAGAATGAATATTTCAAGCAGAGCAAACACCATAAAGGCCTAGAGGAATGAGAACATGTAAGAGAAGCTGAAAATAGTTTGATTTAGCTAGAGCATACTGTGCATGTGTAAGCATGGAAGAAGTTCAATCTAGAAAGGTAAATAAAAATCAGATAAAGAAGATACTTCAGTTCCCAGTCAAGATGGCAGTGTAGGTAAGTGCTGAACTTGGAACCTCCCACAACCACCATAAACATTACAACTGAACTACAGAACAACCATCATTCAGAACCACCTGAAACCTAGCTGAACAGAAATCCTGTAACAAAATATAAAGAAGAAGCCACATCAAGACTGGTAGGAGTGGGGAGACGTGAACCAGCTGGTTCCACACCCACATGTGGAGGTTAAAAATCGAGAGAGATATCTCAGCTTCAGAAGTACTCCTGAGGAGCCAGGGATCCCAGCTTTACTCTAGGCTCCCTAGCCCAGAGTTCCAATGCTGGGTCAGAAGTCCCCGTAACTTCAGGCTGTAAAAACTAGCAGAAATTGTGGATAAGTGAGAAAAGGCTGCTGGAGTCCCAGGAGTTCCTTTGAAAGGGCCTGCACGGACTTACTTGGATTCACTCACTCTGAGCCCCAGCACTGAGACTGCAGCTCAAAAAGTACCAAGGCCCTACTGGTTTGGCTCAGTGGATAGGGCATGGGCCTGTGGACTGACGGGTCCTGGGTTTGATTCCAGTCAAGGGTACATGCCCAGGTTGTGGGCTTGATCCCCAGTGGGGGGCATACAGGAGGCAGCCAATCAATGATTCTCATCATTGATGTTTCTATCTCTCTCTCCCTCTCCCTTCCTCTCTGAAATAAATAAAGATAAAAATAAAAAATGGTGCCAGGGACATACAGGGAGGAATTGAAATGTTTGGTATGAGGGCTGGAGGGGAAGCTTTCTCTCAGAGAGAAGTGCTGGCAGAGGCCCTTGTTCCCTTGCTGAGCCCTCCCTTACAGAGCTGGCAGGTGTGTGCCATATCTGGGTCTCCTTCAACCTGGCTAATATTGTTTTCTCCACTCATATAGTGGGCCATCCAAGCCCTTTCCAGTGTATTTTCCATACAAATAGCATGTCTTGGCTCATGCTGCCAACTTTGCTAAAATCTCTCAAATAAGTAGTATCTGGCCTCTGTGTACCTTGTACCTCTTGCTAAGAGATTCCAGGTGGAGCACTAGTGGCAGTCAGTCTTGGTTCACAGCTTTCCCTCTCCTGAGCACCTCCAAGATCAGTGCAAGTAGCAGCCATCTGCCTATTGCTTTGTAGCTCATGCCAGGCTGCCCAGGGCACAGCACAGGCAGCAGCTGACTTTGGCCTACACATCCCAGTGTGCCCCAGAGACAGAGCACCCAGTGGAAAGCTTTAAACCACAGCAGGGAACCACTTATCCACCTTCAGAAGCAACACAATTAAGGGGTGGACTCAGTGGGTACCTGAAACCCACTGAAGTTTGTTCTCTATTGCTTCAACCCCTGTACAGCAGATCCTCCGTGATGTTCATAGCTAGTCCTCACAACTGATCACCCTGGGAGTAAATCTCTCCAGTTAACATGCCAGTAGCAATCAAGGTTCAACTATAACAGGAAGGTACACACAGACTACACAGGAGTTGCACCTGGAGCACCCAACTTGGGTGACTGGGGAAGCTGCACCATTTGGCCCTACAAGACACCTACTATACAAGGCCATTCTACCAAGACTGAGAGAAGTAGCAGCTCTACAAAATACATAGAAACAAACATAGGGAGGCTGCCAAAATGAGGAGATAAAGAAACATGTCCCAAATGAAAGAACAGAACAAAACTCCAGAAAAAAGAACTAAACAAAATGGAGAAAAACAAAGTTAAAAACACTGGTTAGAATGATGCTCAATAAACTTAGTGAAAGAGTAAAGGAATTCAGTGAGAACTTCATCAAAGATATAGGAAACATAAGAATAGAGATAGAAAACATAAAAACAAACCAGTCAGAAATGAAGAATATAATAACTGAAATGAAGACTACATTACAGCGAGTTAGTAGAGGAGATGAAGCAGAGGATCAAATAAATTATTTCTAAGATAAGGAAGAAGAAAACACTCAATCAGAATAGCAAAAAAGAAAAAAGAATTGGGGGGGGGGGCAATGGTAAGATATGTACACATATAATACCTTAATTTTAAAAAAAAAGAATTTAAAAAATGAGCCTAGTGTAAGGAGCCTCTGGGACAACTTCAAGTGCACCAACATTCTCATCATGGGGATGCCAAAAAGAGAAGGGAGGGAATAAGAAATTGAAAACCTATTTGAAAAAATAATGACAAAAAACTTCCCTAACCTGGTGAAGGAAATAGATATACAAGTCCAGGAAGTACAGAGTCCCAAACAAGGTGAACTCAAAGTGGCCCACACCAAGACACTTCATAATTAAAATGTAAAAGGTGAATAACAAAAGATAATCTTAAAAGCAGCAAGAGAAAAGCAGTTAGTTACCTACAGGGAACTCCCATAAGACTGTCACCTGATTTCTCAACAGAAACTTTGCAGGCCAAAATGGATTGGTACAAAATATTCAAAGTGATGAAAAGCAAGAACCTACAACCTAGTTTACTATACATAGCAAAGCTATCATTTAGAATCAAAGGACAGATATAGAGCTTCCCAGTCAAGAAAAAGCTGAAGGAGTTCATCACCACCAAACCAGTATTACAAGAAATGTTGTCCTAGCTGGTTGCACAGTGGTTAGAGCACTGGCCCACAGACTGAAGAGTCCCAGGTTCAATTCCGGTCAAGGACACATACCTTGGTTGCAGGCTCAATCCCCAGCCCAGGTTGGAGCACGAATGGGAGGCAACCAATCGATGTGTGTCTCTCATGTTGATGTTTCTCTCTTGTTGGGGAGCACAAGAAACTTGGTTGGAAAGTTGTAAGGAGGACATTCTGAGAAAGGAGAAGGTGTGAAAGGTCCCTTGCCCTGTTTATTGGAATTCTGACTTAGGTGAGACTTAGGGGAGTGTCGAAGGCGGCACTTGACCTTTCCAAGCAAGTCTGTGCACGTACAGACCCCCAGGTGTTTACTGGAATCCTTATGCTTAATTCCTGGATGCCCTTGCCTAGAAGACAATGTAAATACATGTGTCCTCCCAAGATTTCTCACCCTACTGATTGTATCTAAAGATAAAAATTCCAATAAAAGCCTAACAAGGCAGGCAATCAAGGCTGCCAGGCCATCCCTTAGCCTTCTCTTTCACAGTGAAACTGTGTCTGAGTAATCTGTTCATCCATCGTTCAGGGGCTGCTAGGTCAGCCCTGACACTCTCTCTGCGTCTCTCCCCCTCCCATCCACTTTCTCTAAAATCGGTGGGAAAAATATACTCAGGTGAGGATTAACAAAAAAAAAAGAGGGGGGGGGAATAAAATGTTAAAGTATCTTCTTTAAAAAGAAGAAAAAAATTAAAAATATGAATAAAATGGCAATAAATACATATCTAACAATAACTATTTTAAATGAAAATGGATTAAATGCTCCAATCAACAGACTGAGTGAATAACAAAACTGATCCTTACATATGCTATCTACAGAAGACTCACTTCAGATCTAAAGATACACACAGCCCAGCCAGCATGGCTCAGTGGTTGAGCGTTGACTTATGAACCAGAAGGTCACAGTTTAATTCCCAGTCAGGGAATATACGGGCGGGTTGCAGGCTTGATCCCTAGTGTGGGGCATGCAGGAGGCAACCGATCAATGATTCTCACTTATCATTGATGTTTCTATCTCTCTCTCTTCCTTTCTGAAATCAATATATATATAAATATATATACACACACACACACACACACATATATATATATATATACATACATATATATATATTTTTTAAAGGACACAGACTGAAAGTTAAGGGATGGGAAAAGATATTTCATGGAATATGGAAACAAAACAAAAATGGAAACAAAACAAAAAAAATCTAGGGTAGTCATACTTATACAAGACAAAGTGGAAATTAGAACAAAGGCTATATATAACAAGAGACAAAGAAGGACCCAGTATTTCCCCTTCTGGATATTTATCCAAAGAAACCCAAAACACTAAATCATAAAAGACATACACAATCCATATGTTTATTGCAGCATTATTTACAATAGCCAAGATATGGAAACAATCTAAGTGTCCATCAATAGATGAATGAAGAAGTGGTGCATGTATACAATGGAATATGAGTCCGCCATAAAAAAAAATGAAATCTTGCCATCTGCAACAACATCTATTGGACGGAGAGAGTATTATTCTAGTGAAATAAGTCAGACAGAGAAATAAAAATGCCAGATGATTTCATTTATAAGTGGCATTAAAATAAAAATAAAATAAAATAAAATAAAATAAACAAGCAGAACAGAAACAGACTCATAGATACAGAGAACATTTTGACAGTTGCCAGATAGGAAGGGGGTTGGAGGATGGGTGAAAAGGTGAAGGGACTTAGAAGTACAAATTGGTAGTTGCAGAAATAGGCACGGGGGTGTAAAGTACAGGACAGAGGCATACAGTCAATAATATTGTAATAACTATGTATGGTAACAGATGGTACTAGACTTACCAGGGTGATAACTTCATAAGTCACATAAATGTCTAATGACAGGGTTGTACACCTGAATCTAATGTAATATTATACACCAACTGTAATTTAAAAATAAAAATATAGAAACAAAGAATTTACAACAGCATCAGCTCCTTGTGCGACTGCACAAATCTCACACTGCTCGTGGAAGAGGGTCAGCCCTAAGAAAAAAAGAAGATCCTTCAATGCAATGCTTAGAATTTTAGATTTTATCATGAGGAGACAGGGCCAGTAAGGATGCAAAAAAGATCTAAAAATACATTTCCCTTTAAAAAGTACCACATGATTATCACAGACCTTTTAGGAAAAGAAGAAATTATCTGTAATTCCAATATCCAAGTACAGTCACAATTATATGTTTCTCTAGCTTTTTTTTAAAAAAAAAACTATGTCCCTTACATATTTTTAAATAGTTGTAATTATATATAGGTATATTGTATCTATATAATAAAACCCTAATATGCAAATCAACTGAACGGCAGAATGACCGGTCGCTATGACTTGCACTGACCACCAGGGGGCAGACACTCAACGCAGGAGCTGCCCCCTGGTGGTCAGTACACTCCTACAGGGGGAGAACTGATCAGCCAGAAGTGGGGCTCATGGCTGGCAAGCACAGCGGTGGTGGCAGGAGCCTCTCCCACCTCTGCGGCAGTGCTAAGTACCCCTCAGGGGATGTCTGCCTGCTGGCTTAGGCCTGATCCCCCTGGGGTGCGGTCCTCAGCTGGCAGTCGGACATCCCCCGAGGGGTCCTGGACTGCAAGAGGGTGCAGGCCGGGCTGACCCCCCCCCCCCACAAGTGTACGAATTTTGTGCACCAGGCCTCTAATTTTATTATAAAATCAATATATCTTTATTATAGAGTATAGTGAAATTTAGGAAAACATATACATTTTAAACTCATGTTCTTTTCTCACTAAATATTGTGACATAAATTCTTATGTTATTATAAACTCTTTATCAGAATAATTTTCATCACTACATACATTCCACTAACAGTATGCTTTATGATTTGGATTATTTCCATATTTAAAAAATATGACTGTAACTTGTTTAAATTAGTATATATGTGCATTAAGAATGACAAACTGTGTGGCTTAGAAAATCAAAGTAAGTTGATTAAAAATTACTTGAATTATAATTAAATATTACTTGGTATTTTTGTTAATGACTCATTCAGAAGAGGCATAAACAAAATACCTAGGAATGACTTTAATGAGAAATGTGAAGGAGAAGTGTAAAATTTTGTTGAAAATATTGTAAAATTTTATATAAATAGAGTTGTATAATGTATTCTTAGATGGAAGATTACAAAAGTATGTTTTCTTCAAATTAGTTGGCTTTGACCCTGTGTCAATAAAAATCTAATGGGATTATTTTTTTGCCTCAACATGACTTTTTTTTTCTTCTAAAATTTACCTCTAAGAATAGCATGCAGAGAAATATTGGGAAAAATTGCAAGTTTAGGATGTAGAAGTTCTATTATCAGGGTGGATGCCATGTTGTAGATAAAAACAGATTTGTCTCCACAATAGGGCAATAGCACCACCACTGGGAAAAAGACTGTGTCTTAAAATCTATGCGCTTTGTTTGTAGGGGACAAATTTGGTTAAAAAGACTTCTTTAAACGTTTCCCTGCTGTCAAGTTTGATGAAATTCCTACAGCATTTCTAACATCAGCTTGATTTGAGAAGGCTGCTGTCAAAAAGGTTCCTAGAAGAAACTGAGAGGAACGTTTTAAATCGTTGCATGAAAAATGGTTCTAACTTCAGTAAGGCAGCAGTGCCCCTGGCCATTGGCGCCAGCTTGTGGGGCCCTGGGAGCTGGAGACTCAGGCAGGCGGGCCTGGGAGCTGAGAACGGGGACGCGGTGCTGGGCTAGGCCACCCGGCTGCACCCGGTGGAGACCAGGGAAGGCGAGTACCCGCGGCGGCAGCAAGTCCTCTGCTCCCACGCGGAGGTGGAAGGCGGCCTTCCTGGCGGCGGCGGGCTTAGCGCCCCCCAACCTGCTTTCGCACCGGCCAGGGCGGCTCCGCAGTGCCTGGGCCACATGGGCTTGTAGGAGCTGAGCCAGGCGGTCACCTCCGAGTGCTAGCGAGGACCAAGGCGCGGACCAAGTTGGCCCTGCGTGTCAGCCCGGAGTCTGGGGACCCGCTTGGCATCCCTGCCCACCCACCGCGTCCCCTCCCTGCTCAGCGCTGAGCCTCCCCACACCCAGCAGGCTTTGCGCTCAACAATTTGGTAACTGATTTCACGTCCATCCCAGTTAAGGGAAGCGCCTCTTCATTAGTAGTACAACAAATGTACAAAGTTAGTGACAAGTAAGACGGGGGCCACCACCGCTCTGTAGTTCACCCACCCCGGTTCGCTGCGAATGCCCGCTCAGCTGGAGGGGGCGCCAGCCTCTCACTAACACGGAGTTCTAGTGACTCTTCTCCTGCACCTGAGGCTGCTTAGCACCCCGACGTGGGCTTGCCTACAGCGTTTTCTTTCTGTTACCAGCAAGACAGTGAGTCCACTGCAGACTTTAGTTTAGAAACAAAATTTTGCCTGCGCAGGTTTGGATTAAAGGAGCAAAAAAAAAGCGCTATGCAAACAAGCAATAAATAAGAGGAATCTGAGTAAAATAATTGAACACAAGTGTGGAGAAAGAGCATTCTGAGATATTCAGGACGTGGGCAATGTGCCGCCTCCCCCCCCCCCCCCCGCCCCGAGCGCCTGGTAGTCCAGGGAGTCCTCACGGTCCCACCTTGGGGAGTGGGCCCAGAGTGCCCCAGGAGGAAGGTATCAGTTTAGGGAGAGGCATGACCCCATGGAGACAGAAGGTAATGCCTACGACTGATTGTCAGGTTAATCTATAGACACTTACCTTAGACACGCAAGTTTATTAAGTTATTAGTAATAATAGGCAACTTATTGTATAAAACAAGAGCTTAGCTATTGCCCAACTGGTGTGGCTCAATGGTTGAGCATGGACCTATGAACCAGGAGGTCACAGTGGGATTCCTGGTCAGGGCAGATGCCCTGGTCAGAGCAGATGTCCTGGGTTGCTGGCTCCATCCCCCGTGGGGGACATGCAGGAGGCAGCTGATCAATGATTCTCTCTCATCATTGTTGTTTCTGTCTTGCCTTCTCTCTTCCTCTCTGAAATCAATTTTAGAAAAAAGTTTAGCCATTTCTGTGTTCAAAGGGAGGAAAAACTGGCGAGAGTAAACACTGACTTTGTTTCGCTAAGTAGATTGGGGTTCCCAAGACCCCCAGGCTTGCAGATTCATCAGGAGGACTCCTGGCTTTGATTTATCGCGGGGGAGGACAGGTCAAAATTTGTGAAGTCTCCAGGGGAGAAGTCAGCGGGAATCAAGCACTGGCCCCTAAGGTCCCCTTTCCGGGGACTCATCGGGGAGCACTGAACTCCCCAGCACTGAGTCCTGGGACACCTGAAATGCTGCCAGCTCAGACCCAGTGTCTCGAGATTTTGCTCCTGATCATGTGGGCATCCAGTACCTGGCACACAGCCAAGTTCCAGACCTCAGCAAGAAAGCCCATGCTTAATACAAACCTCATTGTTTGTTCAAACAGCTGAGGCACCAAGAGCCCCTCTTAACTGAAGGGAACCCTCGGGGCAGGCCTTCCTGAGGCTTCGGGCTGGCGTTTGGCCTAGTTCTTTTAAAAATGTTGGGGAAGGCAGAAGTTAAAACTATTATTTAAGTTGTTTTATCTGTAGATTTTACTTGCACTATTTTGTGTAGAATCAAAAGGTGGTTAATTTTTCTCTCTTACAGCTGGATTTTTCAGAACATAAAATTAATTAACTTATTCATTGAGCACTGTTGTAAGCTCAGGAAACAATGAACAAACCAGAGACATGAAGCATGGAAAAGACTGACAAAACTGTACTCAACTTGGAAGCCTCATTGCTGAGCTGAGGCAGATTATTTTTTTTAAAGGGATAGTTTAAGCCAGCTAGCCAGCTAGACACCATTAAATGTGTGATGCACACACACCTCACTGAACGCACCGGAGGAAAAAAAAAAGGGCATTTTTCCTACTGACATTTAATGAACTTACTGACCACCTAAAAAGAAAGGAAAGAAAAAGAAAAAAGAAAAGAAAAGAAAAAAAATGAGGAGAAAAGAAAAGAGAAAAGAAAAGGAAGGAAGAAATCCCTACTCTCAGTAACTGCAGGCCCTTTTTAGAACTTGTCCCATAAAATGCCCCGGGGTTGGGACTATAATCACAGTGGACATCGGGGCCAAAACTGGCCTGTCCAATAAGCATTAACTGCCCTGATGGTATGGCAAACTAACACCCTCATTATTTTTTTCAGAGCATCATGTCAAATAAATTAGCATTCTCATCTCACTTGACAGAAAGAAAACTATATGCTGCGAGAAGAGAAAAGATGGGAGAAGAGTTCAGAAGGTATGGAAAGAAACAGGTGGAAAAGGCACTGGACAGTTTACTAAAATGTGAATATTAGCACCATTGAATGCCCCACTTACTAAAAAATCCTGATTAGAATTTTTTGAAGTTGGGAATGAGAGTTGTTTCACATCACATCAGGTATAGTAATTCTAAGCATTTTTGTTCACATATGCCTTTGAGAATATGATGATGATATTCAGCCAAGGAGAAATGTACATATTACTGACACACAAAATTCTGTTCTATAAGAACCACTAGTCATAACACTCAATATGGAACCCTATTAGTCACATACACTATGTAATCCTGATCACTTGACTGCCATAAAATCTTTCTTGCACCTAACCTAGTTTCATTCTGTAGCTTAAACCTCTCTCTGTTTCTGTCTTATTTGCTTCAGAAAAGATTATTGCAGACCTGCTTTGTGTAAGTTTTTCATATATGCTTGCAAAGGGCTATGAAATTTTATCATGATTATTCCTGAGGTTGAAACTTTTCTAATCTTTCCTTACAGATTGTGGCATAGAGTGCTAGTTACTTTCCAATACCCAGTTCTCCCTTCTGTGTTAGCTACTCAGCAATAAGATTACATTTTTGAGATTCTCCTGCAGCTAGATGTGAACATGTGACTAGGCTTTAGGCCAGTAATATGTAAGCACTGTGCTATGTGGATACTCTGAAAAAATTTCCCTTATCTTATTTCACCCTGCTGTCTGGAATGAAGATACAATAGCTGGAGATCAATAGCCATCCTGAGCCATGAGTATGAGGTGTGATGGGCAACACTGTGTGTTGATCCTTCTATTAGAAATGAATTTCATGAGAATAGGTACCTTGTTTATCTTGATCAGAGCAATATCCCCAGCACCTAAAAATGTGTGTGGTGTGTGGTAAGGGCTCAGATATTGAATGGGTATTGAATGAATAAAATGAATGATTTTACTCCAGACTATGTAAACTGATCATAAAGTCCTCCCAGGGGATATTTAGTCATCAGTGGCAAGTTCAAGGTCTTCATTTCTATCATAAAATCAAACTCTTGCTTAGTCCAAATCTCATTACTCCTATTAGCTACTCTTTGCTCTCTCAGACTTGACCACTGTTACAGAAGAAGTGGGGTTTTTCTTACTGCTCTCCAATGTTCTCTTCAAGCAAATCTTTTCAAATCTGTTTTCCTAATAATTCTTCCCAATATTTTTGGGCTTAACAAATTTAAAATTCTTTAATTTTCAAAGCCATGCACTTTTACTTGTATGTATGTTGTTAAATGCAGGCACTATTTGGTAACTTACTCTTTTTAAAATGTATCTTTATTGTTGAAAGTATTGCAGATGTCCCCTATTTTCTCCCCACTGACCCCCTTCACCCCGCTCCCGCCCCACCAGGCCTTCACCACACTTTTGTCCCTGGGTTATACATATATGCATATAAATTCTTTGGTTACTCTCTCCCCTCGCATTCCCCCACCCACATTTTTTCTCTCAGATTCATCAGTCTGTTTCATGCTTCCATGTCTCCGGATCTATTTTGTTCATCAGTTTATTTTGTTCATTAGATTTCACATATGAGTGAGATCACAAGATACTTATCTTTCTCTGACTGGCTTACTTCACTTGGCATAATACACTGCAGGTCTCTCCATGCTGTCTCAAAGAGATCCTTCTTTTTTTATAGCTGCATAGCATTCCATGGTGTAAATGTACCACAGCTTTTGTGGGGTTTTTTTGTTTTGTTTTGTTTTGTTTTGTTTGTGATTAGAACTTTTAAGATTTATTTTCTTAACAACTTTCAGATATACAATACAGTATTATTAAACTGTAGTCATCATACTGTACATCACATCCCCAGATCTTAATTTATCTTAAGTACTAGAAGTTTGTACTTTTTGACCATGTTCACCTCCCACCCCATCCCTCCCTCTACTTTTGGCAACCACCAATCTGTTCTGTGTTTCAGTGAGTTTGGTTTTTTTAGATTCCACATGTAAGTGAGATCATATAGTGTGTCTTTGTCTGACTGATTTCATATAGCGTATTTCACATATATGGATCTCATGGTCCATTCATGTTGTTGCAAATGGTAGGGTTTTCTTCTTTTTTATATTCTGAACTAGTGGCCCGGTGCACGGATTCGTGCACATTAAAAGGAAATTAATTAGAAGAAATATTTTATTATCGCTATTTGCCCTTTCTCTATAATAGAAGTGTCAACCAAATTCACGATCGACAATGACAGACCGAAACACATGCATGCGATTGGTGCCAGTGAGAGCTTTATATGTATCGTGCATGTGTGAGTCAACTTTTATTTTTAAATTGCCAGTGTGCGTCAGATGTACCAGCCGGCCTGCTGGTTGTGTACCACAGCTTTTGTATCCACTCATCTACTGATGGGCATTTGGGCTGTTTCCAGATATTAGCTACTGTAAGTAATGCTGCTATGAACATAGGGGTGCATATATTCTTTCTGATTCATGTTTCGGGATTCTTAGGATATATTCCTAGAAGTGGAATCACTGGGTCAAATGGCAGTTCCATTTTTAATTTTTTGAGAAAACTCCATACTATTTTCCACAGTGGCTGCACCAGTCTGCATTCCCACCAGCATGTACCAGGGTTCCCTTTCCTCCACATCCTTACCAGCACTTTTTGCTTGTTGATATAATGATGGTAGCCATTCTAACAGGTGTGAGGTGATACCTCATTGTATTTTAATTTGCATCTCTCTGATCATCAGTGACTTTGAGCATTTCTTCATATGTCTCTGGGCCATCTGTATGTCCTCTTTGGAGAAGTGTCTATTTAGGTCCTCTGCCCATTTTTTAGTTGGGTTGTTTGTCTTCCTTTTGTTAAGTTGTATGAGTTCTTTATATTGGAAATTTGGAAATTAAGCTTTTATCAGATGTATCATTAGTGAATATGTTATCCCATACGGTGGGCTCCCTTTTTTTGTTGTTGATGGTTTCTTTTGCTGAGCAGAAGCATTTTATTTTTATGTAGTCCCATTTGTTATTTTCTCCTTTGTTTCCCTTGCCCTGGGAGTTGTATTGGCAAACATGTTGCTGTGAGAAATGTCTGAGATTTCACTGCCTATAGTTTCTTCTAGATTTTTATGGTTTCATGACTTACATTTAAGTCTTTTAGCCATTTTGAGTTTATTTTTGTGTATGGTGTAAGTTGGTGGTCTAGTTTCATTTTTTTGCATGTACCTGTCCAATTATCCCAACACCATTTATTGAAGAGTCTGTCTTGACTTCATTGTATGCTCTTGTCTCCTTTGTCAAATAATAATTGAGGATAAGGACTCGGGTTGACTTCTGAGGTCTCCGTTCTGTTCCACTGGTCTATATGTCTGTTCTTGTTCCAGTACCAGGCAGTTTTGATTACAGTGGCTTGATATCTGGTATTGTGATTCCTCCAACCTTGTTCTTCTTTCTCAAGATTGCTGCAGCTATTCAGGGTCTTTTTTGGTTCCATATAAATTTTTGGAATAATTGTTCTAGATCTATGAAATATGCTGTTGGTATTTTAATAGGGATTGCATTGAATCTATACATTGATTTGGATGGTATAGATATTTTAATGGTGTTAATTCTACCAACCCATGAACACAATATATTCTTCCACTTTTTATATCTTCTTCTATCTATTTTTCCAATGTTTTGTAGTTTTCCAAGTACAGGTCTTTTACCTCCTTGGTTACGTTTATTCCTAAGTATCTTAAATTTTTTGTTGCAGTGGGATTTGTTTTTAGTTTCTCTTTCTGAGTGTTCATTATTGATGTATAAAAATGCCATAGACTTCTGGGTGTTAATTTTGTATCCTGCTACATTGCCAAATTCATTTATTAAATATAGTAGTGTTTTGGTGGAGTCTTTAGGGTTTTCTATGTACAATATCATGTCATCTGCAAATAATGACAATTTTTACTTGCAGGTCCTTTCCAATTTGGATGCCTTTTATGTTTTCTTTTCTGATCACTGTGGCTAGGACTTCCAGTACTATGTTGAATAAGAGTGGTGAAAGCGGACATCCCTGTCTTGTTCCTGTTCTTAGGGGAAATGGTTTTAGTTTTTGCTTATTGAGTTGACATTGGCTGCAGGTTTGTCATATATGGCCTTTATTATGTTGAGATATGATCCCTTTATTCCTACTTTGCTCAGAGTTTTTATCAAAAATGGGTGTTGGGCCCTAGCCGGTTTTGCTCAGTGGATAGAGTGTCAGACTGAACTGAAGAGTCCCAAGTTCAATTCCGGTCAAGGACACACACCTGCACCTTGGTTGTAGGCTCCTCCCCAGCCTGGGCCCTGGTCAGGCATGTGCAGGAGGCAACCAATCGATGTATTTCTCGCACATCAATATTTCTCTGTCTTTTCCTCTCTTCCACTCTCTCTAAAATCAATGGAAAGAGTGCAGGCAGGCAATTTAGTGGTGCAGAGGTGGGCAAGTTAGCATAGAAACTAAAAAAATAAAAGGAAAAGTATCTTCAGGTGGGGATTAAAAAAAATAGGTGTTGGATTTTATTGAATGCTTTTTCTGCATCTATTGCTAATGGTCATGTGATTTTTGTCTTTCAAGTTGTTTATGTGGTATATCACATTTATTGATTTGCAAATATTGTACCAGTCTTGTATCCCTGAAATAAATCCCCCTTGGTCATGATCTTTTTAATATATTGCTGGATCCAATTTGTTAATATTTTATTGAGGATTTTAGCATCTATATTCATCAGGGATATTCGTCTGTAGTTCTCTTTCTTTGTAGTGTCTTTATCTGGTTTTGGAATTAGGATAATGCTGGCCTCATAAAAAGAGCTTGAAAGTGTTCCTTCCTCTTGGATTTTTTAGAATAGTTTGAGGAGGATAGGTGTTAATTCTTCTTTGAATGTTTGGTAAAACTCTCATGTGAAGCTGTCTGGACCAGAGCTTTTGTTTGCTGGGAGTTTTTAAATTACTGCTTCAATTTCATCACTTGTTATTGGCCTATTCAGGTTTTCTGATTCTTACTGATTCAGTTTTGGAAGATTGTATTCTTTTAGGAATTTGTCCATTTCATCCAGGTTGTCCAGCTTGTTGGCATGTAGTTGTTCATAGTATTTGCTTACAATCCTTTATATTTCTGTGGTCTCAATTGTTACTTTACCTGTTTCATTTCTAATTTTATTTGGGTCCTCTCTCTTTGTTTCGTGATAAGTCTGGCTAAAGGTTCATCAATCTTGTTTAGCGTTTCAAAGAACAAACTCTTAGTTTCATTAATCTTTTGTATTTATTTATTTATTTATATAGTCTTTATGTCATTTATTTTCGCTCCGATTGTTATTCTTTCCTTCCTTCTACTTATTCTGGGCTTTTCTTGTTCTCTTTCTAGTTCTTTAAGTTGTAGGGTTACATAGTTTATTATAAATTTTTCTTGTTTTTTGAGGTAGACCTGTAGTGCTATTAACTTCCCTCTCCGGACTGCTTTCACTGTGTCTCACAGATTTTGGGTTGTTGTTGAGTTCATTTTCATTTGTTTCCAGGAAGTTTTTTATTTCTTCCATGATCTCATTGGTAACCCATTCATTCATTGTTTAATAACATGCTACTTAGCCTCTATATGTTTGAATGTTTTTGAGGGTTTTTATTTTAGTTAACTTCTAGTTTCATGCCTTTTATGTTCTGATCTTATGGGCTTTGCTAATTTGCTGGCTAAGGGTGCTCTCTCAAGTGACCCCTTTCTCTCCCTGCCCCTGAGGAGTTAGTAGGTAAGGAATTGGCAATATTTTGTGGAAAAACCTCTGTGCAACAGATCTTTACTCTTTCCGGCAGCTATTTTAAACCCTCCCTCTTTTTGGTGACAGTATTAATAAGCATTTGATATAAAAGATTGGAAAATACAGAAAAGTCATTCACTTATGCCAAGAAAACCCAGAACTTTTATTAATATTTTGATGTTTATTCTTCCTAAACCTTTTGTATGAGTATACACATTTTATTTTACAAAAATGAGGTTACTCTTTATGTGCTGCTGTGTAACTCTTAGTTATAAAGAGAAGTGATGACATAAAGCTCCTAGAACTGGGCTTGACCCCTTGAGAGCACTCCAGGATGTATTGCCATGTAGCTGCATGGAGCTCAACTGTAGGCCTTCTAATAACTGTTCCTGTACCTTCAAATGGTGGAGCACCATTCAGTTACCCACTGAATTATGATGGGCCATCTTTCAAAGTGAAACCAGACACAATCCTATTATATATAATGCCTTATTCTGGGGACTCAAATGAAAACAGATGCATTCTACCTACCTACAGAATTCAGATGGTATACTTTCTCGTAACTTAATTAGGATGTCATTTTGCAGTTAAGGTATTTTAATATTAAACGTTTTCATCCCAAATTAAAATCACCATTGATTTTTCACTGAACATTAGAACTTCTCTTTCAGGTTTTTGTGGTTCTTGTGTCTTTAATTCTGAGTAATTACTACTCTACGATCTGAAAGAAATTCTGATCTTAGATGACAAATCAAAAGATCAAATTAGATGAAATCTTCTCTTAGAAGATACAAGAGTATTGTGAGAAACTTAATTGGTTTGGGTACACTGAAACAGAGAGATGTTTATTGGGCATCATTCCAGATGCAGGACATACTAGTACATTGATATTCAAGACAAAGCCCCTAGCTATTTTGTATGAGTAAATGCTTCTCAACTTGTTATCTGCCTTTGGCCAATTTCCAGGACCCCCAAAGGGTTGATTTTGAAAGTTTTGTCCAGTTTTATACTTGTTTTTAGGGGGAAAGTATTTGCTGACCTTTTCATGACACCATAGCTGAAAGATTGGTCTCTAAAGTGTGTTTAATTTTTTTTTAATGTAATGGGGCATGAAATTCCCAGTTTTATGTTGTTTTCACTGTCCCTATGGTTCTATACTTGTTTTGCTTCATTAATTTGAAGTACCTGCCTGACCCTTGAAGGTATTTGAACTTATAAATTATGGTCCACAGAGATGACACCTAGATAATGTCCTAAATGTAATGGAATGTGTAAATAGTGCTAATTGTTCCACAAACATCTGCATTAACAAAATGACTGTGTGCTAGATTCTCTGAGATAGAAATGCACTCAAGAGAAGGTCCTTCTCTTCAGGGCCTCTAAAATCCTGGGGGAAATGAGGAGCATGGATGCAGAGGTAAGTAATAAATGCAATGACTGGAGTCTACAATCAGCAAAAGAATGTTCTTTGTAGGATGGGTAGGACAAGATGTGATGTCTTAAGTTTATGACATACAGGCCCTTTACATGGTTTGGAAGGTTTCTTTTCCATTACTAAAGACTATTTAGATGCTTTTACTTAGGGACTTGGAATGAAATTGATTCTGTTGAAGAGAGTGAACTGGTGCACCCTAATAGAGAGAGACGAATTTGGGATGGGACATGTTATCTTGCTGTTGATGGACTATGGACTGCAAACAGAATACTGAACCAAGAACCAAAAGACTTGGGTTCTAGTCCCAGCTCTGCAAATACCTAGCTGTGAGGTTTGGGGTAGATCAGCTACCATTTTGAGAAATCTGTTCTAACAATTGTAGAAAGAGGAAGAGGTGTGGGGAAGAGGAAATCATTTTTGGTTCAAATTCTCTGTGGTTCTAAGAGAAAAGGAAATAGCCTTCCCCCTACAGTCTCTAGAAGATATGATTGTTTGTTCCCAGGTATGGTAAGAATAAATCACCAGATTTGCCCAAAGCAATAATCCTTAAAATAATTAAGCAGGGTTGTTTTTTTAAAAATATATATTTTACAGAGAGGAAGGGAGAGGGATAGAGAGTTAGAAACATCGATGAGAGAGAAACATCGATCAGCTGCCTCCTGCACACCCCCTACTAGGGATGTGCCCGCAACCAAGGTACATGCCCTTGACCGGAAATGAACCTGGTACCGCTCAGTCTGCAGGCCGACGCTCTCTCCACTGAGCCAAATGGGTTAGGGCTAAGCAGGGTTTTTGAACTTATTTTAACAAAAATACATCTTAATCTGGGGATGGAAGAAGCACATACTCCTACACACACAAAAAAAATGTCACCTATAATTTCAGGGAAATGACCCACCCCCTGGAAGCCCAAATCAGGGACTCTAAAGGGAAAACAATGAAAAAGAGGCCCGACAAGACTCTTTTTTTTTTTTTTTTTTTTTTTTTAAGAACAAAGAAAAACAAAAGTGAAGGTCTGAATTAAAAACTAACCTAGAAACATCTGTGATAGAAAATGAAAACTGTTCATTGCTGAAAAAGGCGGACGGGAAAACAAGAAAACTTCACTCTTAACAGAATTCCAGACCCAAAGGAGAAATGAAAAATTAAAGGCATTAATATTTATCATAGCCAAAGAAGGAAGGGCTGCAGGAAAGGAAAAGGAAGTCTGCAACAGCAATTATAACCAAAGACAGGAAACTGAGACCCAGAGGCTCATCTTATTAGTTAATTTGAATGCAAAACTACAGGGGGATATTTCGGCGGGGTGCCTCAAGAGACCCTTTAATCTTTCCAGGGGAAGAGTTCTCTGGGACCATCTGAAGAGTTATTAATGCTCTGTCATGCTGCTTCTTCTTGCCTTCGCCCTCTGAAAAAATGGAGAAGGAATTCTACTGGTTAAGCGAGCATTTTTTATTTGAACTCCTGGAACATTTACATATCATGTTCATTTTGTAATCTAGGTTAGACCATTTTACAGAGAACCAGTCCAAGGGCTAAGGTATAAATGTGTCTGACAGAGTGGAAGCAGCAGAGCCCTGGGAATCAACATGGCCCATGGTTTCATGTTAGCACAGCCTAGGCTGCACAGAGCTGGAGGACGAAGGTCAGAGGTTATCAAGCACCAGGGCAGGGACTCCCACATTCTCCAAAGTCACAGGCAGGATCATTATCTGCTTCTAATACTGCTGCTGTATTTGTAGACTCCCAAGTCACTTAGCAGGGAGAATGGCATCAGATGCAGAAGGACAGAATCCACAGTGCTCCGGACTTTGGGGACAAACGATAAAATGCAACAACCTGTGTGTTCACTTGCAGGTCTGTTTATTTTGCTATATAGAAGGTTGCTGAAGCAAGCAGCATCAAAGCGCAGTTTAAATTGCCTTGTAGTGGTGGATCCTGCACACAGAGAGGGTTTTTGTGTCATCCACGTAGTATCCTCCAATAGCATGATTTCCTGATCAAATATGGAACCAGTCAACCTCAGGAGCTCCCTCCAAAGTTTTCGAGCCACTACATTTTGGAAATTGTAGGAAAGACCACCAGTGTTCTCATGAAGTTTCCATCCATTGACTTGTCTTTAGTTTTCCACCTGTCACTGATAGGCTGATCAATGGGAAGGCTAAATAAAGCTTCTCTAAACACTGCCCCATGTTCTCCCAATTCCACATTTGTATATCCATCTGCCTACCAAAGCCACACTAGAATATCTAATCAGGCAGGCCAATTTTACAGGTCCAAAACACAACTCTTGGTTCTCTCCCCAAACCTGCTCCTCTTCCAAGGGTCCCTAAGGTATCCTTGAGTCCTCTCATTGTCTCTTGTCACATCCAATCCATGTTCCGTGACAAAGTTTCCCAGACACCTTCAAGGTCTGACCACCTGTCACTATCCCTACTGCCACAACAGAGTCTAGGCCACTATTTTTTTCACCTGGAATAATAAAAGGGCCTCCTAACCAGCCTCCCCATGTCCACCCTTCTCTCTACACACGTCATATAGCAGCAGCCGTCCTCTGAATGCTGAGTCAAATCCTAAGATTCTCTAATCAAAATCCTCTGAACATGTCCCCTCACCCTCAGAATATAACCAGTCCTCGCCATAGTTTAGGAGGCTGTGTTCCTGGCTGCCTCTCTGATTACCCCACCCCCCTGCACTCCAGCCCACCAGCCTCCAGGTTGTTTCCAGAGCACTCCAAGCTCACTCCCACCTCAGGACCTTTGCACACACAGTTCCCACTGCCGAGAGCTCTTCCCAAATCCCTGATTTTGGCAAGGTTCATGCCCTTCTTCAGGTTTCTGCTCACATGTCATCTTGTCAGAGGCCTTCCAGCCATGCTGCCTAAAATACCAGTACATCTTTGTTTTTCCTTTAGCATGGTTTGCTTTTATTAATAGCACATATCATTACCTGACGTAACTATATATATGTTGTTTTTTAAAAATTTATCTTTTTAGTGTTTTGTTTTGTTTTTCTTATCCCCTGCCTATATCTCTAGGACCTAGAACATGTTTGGCATAAAATAGACATTCAATAAATATTTTAAAATAAATGTTATTGGTATTCTGCCTAGATGGGTATAAAACATCAACTATTTTCTTTTTATAGTAAAATATCATCTATACAAAGTGCATATAATACATATATACAATCTATACTAATAAAAGGGTAATATGCTAATTAGACCAGGAGACCTTCCAGACATCCTTCCAGACAAAGCCATGGTGACGGGGCCAAGGCAGAGGTAGTTAAGGGCAATCAGGCCAGGAGGGGAGGGCAGTTGGGGGCGAGCAAGCCAGCAGGCAGAGTGGTTAGGAGCAATCAGGCAGGCAGGCAGGCGAGCGGTAAGGAGCCAGGGGTCCCAGATTGAGAGAGGAATGTCCGACTGCCAGTTTAGGCCCGATACCACAGGTTGTTTCCAGAGCACTCCAACCGGCAGTCGGACATCCCCCAAAGGGTCCCAGATTGGAGAGGGTGCAGGCCAGGCTGAAGGACACCCCCAAACCCCATGCACGAATTTCATGCATCGGGCCACTAGTTTAAAGAATAAGTGGATACCCTTGTACTACCAACAATATCTTCTGAGTTTCCAAAGAGGTTTTATACCAAGTCCAAGTACTAAATTATTTTACATTATGAGTCAATTAGGACTCTCTTTGATGCACAAAGCAGAAAGGCTAACTCAAACTGGCTTAATTAATAAGAAAATTTTTCATGTAAAGTCTCATAAAACATATAATCCAGAGGTAGTGGGAGTTTAGGCAATGGTGGTTAGAGAATGTCACAAAGTGTTGTTTTGATTCTTCTTCCATTCTGCCTCCCTTGATACCAGCCTCATCCTAAGGCTGACTCACCAGTGGTGGCAAGATGACTGCTGATAGACCCAGGCTATACGCTTTGTCTTCACATCCAGAGAAAGATCAGCATGAGCTAGAGAGGCTGACATCACTCTGATTGGACCTGCTCGGGGGCATTGCTCACCTCTGGGCAAATCACATGCCTAGGTAGGGGAATGCAATGTGCTAATTGGCTTAGCTGAGCTCAAGAGTTCCAATCTTTGAGCCCCAAATAGAAACACATGGATCCTCAAAAAGAAATCAGGGACTATTGGAAAGGCAGTAAAGCAGGCCGAGATGGCATTCAAAACTGTCAACAGAGCTTCTGACACCTGTAGCAGATTAAAACATGAACATTAACCTCAAGGGCAACATCACCAAGTTACTCCTCAGAAGAATAGGAATGTTATGATGACCCCGAGGAATAAAACACCTAAGTTGTACCCAGTGGACCATGTTTAAGAAGAAAAAAATGGATGTCTGATGGATTTTGAAGAGATTCTATCAAAACGAACTATTACAACAATGACACTCAGAGATAAGTTTCAGTTCTTCCAAATGATGTCAACTAACTGAGCTGTTGTTAGCTATAATTATCAAAATTATAATGAGATGAGAAGCCATTCCTTCCACAGTTTCAGGGAATTTCTACCAATTCCACACCTATTATTAAAAAGAAAATTATAATAATCTAAAGAGCAAAATGAGTGTTTATTCATTAAAAAGAAAAAAGCAAGTAGTCCCTTCCGATCTCAATAGTTAAAAGGGGGAACTTACATCTCAGGTTACTGTATTTCCCACTTCTACTAGGAAGTATGTCGGCACTAGATACATATCCATTACTTATTGGGAACCTGAATATTTTTTAAATATGATTTTATTGATTTTAGAGAGAGGAAGAGAGTGGGAGAGAGAGAAACATCAACTGGCTGCCTCCGCCCATCCATACTGGGGACTGAGCCCACAATCGAGGCATATGCCCCGATCAGGAATCGAACCGGCAACCGCTCAGTGCATGGGACAATGCTCAACCAACTGAGCCACACTGGCCAGGGCAGTAAACCTGAATATTTTTTTTATCTTGCATGTTCTTTTTTTTAAAAAAAAATAAATCTTTATTCAGATTATTACAATTGTTTCTCCTTTTTCCCCCCATAGCTCCCCTCCACCCGGTTCCCATCCCACCTTCTGCCCTTACCTCCCCCACACTGTCCTCATCCATGGGTGTATGATTTTTGTCCAGTCTCTTCCTGAACCCCCCCATACCCCTTTCCCACTGAGAGTTATCAGTCCACTCCCTTTCTATGCCCCTGATTCTATTATATTCACCAGATTATTCTGTTCCTCAGGTTTTTAATTCACTTTATTTTTAGGTTCACTTGTTGATAGATATGTATTTGTTGTTCATAATTTTTATCTTTACTTTTTTCTTCTTCCTCTTCTTTAAGAATACCTTTCAGCATTTCATATAATACTGGTTTGGTGGTGATGAACTCCTTTAGCTTTTTCTTATCTGTGAAGCTTTTTATCTGCCCTTCAATTCTGAGTGAGAGCTTTGCTGGGTAGAGTAATCTTGGTTGTAGGTTCTTGCTATTCATCACTTTGAATATTTCTTGCCACTCCCTTCTGGCCTGCATAGTTTCTGTTGAGAAATCAGCTGACAATCGTATGGGTGCTCCCTTGTAGGTAATTAACTGTTTTTCTCTTGCTGCTTTTAATATTCTCTCTTTGTCTTTTGCTCTTGGCATTTTAATTATGATGTATCTTGGTGTGGTCCTCTTTGGATTCCTTTTGTTTGGGGTTCTGTGCGCTTCCTGGACTTGTAAGTCTATTTCTTTCACCAGGTGGGGGAAGTTTTTGGTCATTATTTCTTCAAATAGGTTTTCAGTATCTTGCTCTCTCTCTTCTTCTGGCACCCCCATAATTCTGATGTTGGTACGCTTGAAGTTGTCCCAGAGTCTTCTTACACTATCTTCAACTTTTTGGATTTTTTTTTCTTTTTGCTTTTTCGGTTGAGTGTTTTTTGCTTCTTTGTATTTCAATTCTTTGACTTGATTCTTGTGTTCCTCTAGTCTGTTGTTGGGTCTCTGTATAATATTTTTTATTTCAGTCAGTGTATGTTTAATTTCTAGTTGGTCCTTTTTCATATATTTGAGGGTCTCGTTATATTTATCGGCCTTTTCTAGGATATTCTTGAAAAGCCTTATAACCGTGGTTTTGAATTCTATATCCAGTCATTTGTTTTCCTCCATTTCTTTCGTTTGTGATCTGTTTCTTTGACGCCGCATTTTCACTGCTTCCCTGAGTTGGTAGGGTAAATTCGTGTGCTAGGTTTCCTATATGGCCCAGTGGGTCGGCCTCCCCAGTTAACCTGAGGTGGACACTCTTGGTGCACCCCTTTGTAGACTGTGTGTACAGCCTTTTTGTAGTTAAGTCTTGATTGTTGTTGGTATCACTGGGAGGAATTGACCTCCAGGCCAGTTGGCTGTAAGGATCAGCTGTGTCTATGCTGGGAGAAGTTCGGTGCTGGAGACAGCCTTATAGGATTAGACTTGCCAAATTGCAATAGCCTCTGTGCTCAGCTTGGATGGGGTGGAGTCTCAGGGCGGAGCAGACAGTCTTGGCTTCCAGTCAGCCTTGCCCTTGCGCGTGTGCGAGCCTGCAGACCTCTGCCTTCCCCGGCTCCCGAGTCTCCGCCTGAGAGTCCAGATTTCCCCCCACAAGAGCGTGGGTCCCCAGGGGCTCGCCTGGAACTGGGGTTCAGTGCAGTCAGAATTGGGGTTCAGTGCAGTCAGGAGCTTCGGACTCCCTTCTGCTAGGGAAAGCCTGTGGCAACCTCTGCAGCCTTTGTGCACACTGGCGCGCACACTTCCAGAACCCTGCCTGCCGGGTCTTCCCCGGGTCTCCCCCAGGTCTCCTCTGGGTCTCCGAGTCTCCGGGAGTCTTTCTCTCTACCTGACAGTCCAGACTCCCCCTGTATAAGCCTGGGTCCAGGGGGTTTTGCCTGGGACTGGGGTTCAGTGCAGTCAGAACTGGAGTTCAGTGTGGTCGGGGGCTTCCTTCCCCCTTCTGCCAGAGAAAGTCAGCCAGGCTCTCAGCCGCCCTTCCTCTCTGCGTGCACAAAGACCCTTTGCCGTACCTCCAATTCTCTGTGAGCTTTTCTCTTTCCTTCTAGTTGTAGAATTTTCACTCAGCCAGCTTTCCTGTAGTTCTGGATGGTGTCCGTTCTGTCTTTTAGTTGTAGTTTTGAAATTGTTGTGCGAGGCAGCAGTTTAGGTGCTTACCTATGCCGCCATCTTGGTTTCTCCCATCTTGCATGTTCTTGACAGTATTTTGAGCAAGGAGGCAGTAGGTAGCATGACCCACAGTTCTACACATGGAGAAATAAAGACACAAACTTACAGGAAGCACTGAGTCCACTCAGAAGAAATTTCCAATATTGGCCCTTCTCTAAATTATATTGGGCTGTTGATTTTGTTTTAAGATACTAATCAAGGTGCTCATTAAATATTCTTTTTTTAAAAAGGAGACATACTAATGGCTGATAGGTTTATGAAAAGATGCTCAATATCACTAATTATCAGGAAAAGGCAAATCAAAATCACAGTGAGGTATCAGGCCTCACCTGATAAGGCAGTTAGGATAGCTTTTATCAGAAAGATAAGAGATAAATGTTGGTAAGGATGTATAGAAAAAGAGAACCCTTATACTCTATTGGTGGGAATGTAAAATAGTACATCCATTAAAGAAAACAGTATAAGGTTTCTAAAAAATTGAATTACTAGGTATATATCTGAAGGACTTCAAATCTGTAGTTTAAAGAGATCTGTGCACACCCACAGTCACTACAGCATTGTGATAGCCCAGATATAAAAACAACTTAAGTGCCCATCAACGGATAAATGGATAAAGAAATGGATTACAGAGGAGGAACCAAGATGTAAACACCTGAACTTGCTGCCTCGAACAACCACATCAAAACTACAACTAAAAGACAAAATGGATATCATCCAGAACCATGGGAAAGCTGGCTGAGTAGAATTTATACAACTAGAAGGAAAGAGAAAAGCACACTGAGACTGTGAGGAGGTGCAGAGGCGCGGAAGTGAAGTGCAGAGGTAAGGAGGCGCACGCGGAAACGGGCTGGCAACTGGGTACGCTGTTGTCTTTTTCAATAGGGAGGGAGATACAAGCTCCTGACTGCTCTGAACTCCAGTTCCGGGCAAGACTCTGGGAACCCAGACTCATATGGGGAGAAACTGGACTGTCTGGCATTGGGCCGGAACATGAGGGCAGCTTTCTCTAAGAGGTGCTTGCAGTGATCATTGTTCCTGCATGGTGCCATGGGACACAGAGACCCGGGGGCCTCTTTGAGACAGGGCTGATGGGCAGCCATTGCTGTTTGCTCCACTCTGGTGATTCCCTGAGATCCTGCCTCACCCAGTTTACAACCCCACCCAAGCTGTGCGCAGAGGCTTTTGCATATGAATGGCCTGGCCTTTTGCAATCTAAAACCTAACAAACTGCAGCTGGGTCAGAGAGCCCCAGAGCCTCCAAAAGAAGGCCCAAGGCCCCGCAACAGCTTGCATTGCTTCACAGCTGGGCCTCATCTGGGCACCTCCAAACCTCAAACAAAGAGGAAGAATCTGCAGATCTCTCTATAGCTCCTGCTGGGTGGCCTCAGGCAGAAGCTAAATTAGCACCTCCTTGGAGATCCGAGAACCAGTGTACCCAGGGGTCAGAGTAGGACCATCCAGATTACAACTCCTCAGATCCATAAGGGACACAATCAGGGGGCAGACTCAGTGAGCGCCCAAGCCCCACTGAAGCAAGTCTTGCCCCATAAGAGTGTCTCCAGCATAGAAGTTCTCCCATCGTAGACACAGTTGATCCTCACAGCCAATTGGCTCGGAGGTCAATTCCTCCCAGTGATACCAACAGCAATCAAGGTTTAACTACAACAAGACTGTGCACACAGCCCACAAAGGGGTGCACCAAGAGTGTCCACCTCAGGTAACTGGGGAGGCTGAGCCACTGGGCCCTATAGGACACCTAGCACACAAAGCCACTCTATCAACTCAGGGAAGCAGCCAAAATGTGGAGACAAAGAAACAGGTCACAAATGAAAGAAATGGAGGAAAGCAAACTACTGGATATAGAGTTCAAAATCACGGTTATAAGGTTACTCAAGAATCTTTTAGAAACCTCTGAGAAATTTAGTGAGACCCTCAAGGATATGAAAAAGTACCAACTAGAAATTAAGCATACACTGTCTGAAATAAAGAATAATATACAGAGATCCAACAGCAGACTAGAGGATCCCAAGAAACAAGTCAAAGATCTGAAATATGAAGAAGCAAAAAACACCCAACCGGAAAAGAAAAAAGAATTCAAAAATATGAAGATAGTGTAAGAAGCCTCTGGGACAACTTCAAGTGTACCAACATCCAAATTATGGGGGTGCCAGAAGAAGAGAGAGCAAGATACTGAAAACCTATTTGAAGAAATAATAACAGAAAACTTCCCCTACCTGGTGAAAGAAATAGACTTGCAAGTCCAGGAAGCGCAGAGAACCCCAAACAAAAGGAATCCAAAGAGGACCACACCAAAACACATCATAATTAAAATGCCAAGGGCAAAAGACAAAGAGAGAATATTAAAAGCAGCAAGAGAAAAACAGTTAGTTACCTACAAGGGAGCACCCATACAACTGTCAGCTGATTTCTCAACAGAAACTATGCAGGCCAGATGGGAGTGGCAAGAAATATTCAAAGTGATGAATAGCAAGAACCTACAACCAAGATTACTCTACCCAGCAAAGCTATCATTTAGAATTAAAGATCAGATAAAAAGCTTCACAGATAAGAAAAAGCTAAAGGAGTTCATCAACACCAAACCAGTATTATATGAAATGCTGAAGGGTATTCTTTAAGAAGAGGAAGGAGAAGAAAAAGGTAAAGATAAAAATTATGAACAACAAAGTGACATCAAATACATATCTATCAACAAGTGAATCTAAAAATCAAGTGAATAAAAAATCTGATGAACAGAATAAACTGGTGAATATAATAGAATCAGGGGCATAGAAAGGGAGTGGACTGACAATTCTTGCGGGGGAGGGGGTGTGGGAGGTGTGGGAAGAGACTGGACAAAAATCGTACACCTATGGATGAGGCCAGTGGGGTGGGGTAAGGGCAGGGGGTGGGGTGGGAACCGTGTGGAGGGGAGCTATGGGGGGAAAAAAGAGGAACAACTGTAATAATCTGAACAATAAAGATTTATTAAAAAAAATAAAAAAAGAATCAAGTTCTGACACCAAGAGACAGGACTCCATCTGAGAACTCCATATTGGAAATTTTATTCAATTTTTAAACTCACTTTTATAACCGAGTCCATAATTTTAAAACATCATTTTCTTCTTCAATCAGGGCAGCCTTAAAAGTAAAAGTAGGAGGCAGTTGCCAAAGTGATGAAATCTGAGGGCCATTAGACAGTACCACAGACTGGGGGGCTTACCAACTATTTGTTCTGGAGGTTGAAGTCTGAGGTCAAGGTGTCAGCAGGATTGGTTTCTTCTGAGGCCTCTCACCCTATAGATGGCCACCTTCTCCCTGTGTCTTCACATGGTCTTCCTCTGTCTTTGTGTACAGATTCCTCTTCTAATAAGGATAGCAGCCATATTGAGTTAGGGCCCACCCTAATGACCTCATTTTATTTTTATTTAAAAAAAAACTTTTTCTTGTTAATCTTCACCTGAGGATATTTTTTCCATTGATTTTTAGAGAGAATAGAAGGGAGAGGGTGAGACAGAGAGAGAGAGAAACACTGATGTGAGAAAAGACATGTCGATTGGTTGCCTCCCACACCCCCCCGACCAGGGCCTGTATCAAGCCTGCAACTGAGGTATGTGCCCTTGACTGGAATTGAACCCGCAACCCTTCAGCCCATGGGCCAACACTCTAACCACTGAGAAAACTGGCTAGGGCACCCTCATTCTCATTGAATCCCCCTCTTAAAGACCCTACCTGTAAATACAGTCACATTCTGAGGTACTGTGGTTAGGGCTTCAACATATGAATTTGGGGAGGGAGCAGGGTGGGGGGGGAGGCGGGGCGGGCAGGGGAGAGACACAACTTAGCCCACAATGACAACTGAATTAACTGAATCCCTTGAAGGCCCTTGACTCCTTTCCTCAACACTGCCCCTAAAGCTGTTTCAAATCAACCACATCAAGTTTTTACGAGGCAGGTTTTCTAGTCTGAAGCTCTCCTGAAAAAAGGTAGGCAGGACACAGTGCAGCCCTTCAGACAACTAACTCATGGGTCTGTTTGTTTTGTCAGAGTTAGAACTGGGTTCTGTATGGGGTACCCTGAATTGCCCACAAGGCGATTAGTCTGGTTTGGGCCTCTGGTGATGGGTACACACACTATGATATCCCAAGAAGCTGTAGACCCAGGCAAAGGGCTGCGCCGACCGGTGCAGCTGACTGCAAAGTAAAGCATTTAAGAATTAAAGGGAAAAAACTGCACCACCATGGAAATAATAACAAAAGCCTCTGTTTCTTCTGCCTGTTGACTCCTGGCAAAGCTGGCAGCGCTCGCCAGGATCTCTGAGTGAGGCAATCACTCAGGCTCCATTTCAGGTTTCATCACCAGGGTTGCATACATTTCTGAAAGAATAGCCTTTAGTCAGGATTTGCCTCCAGTTATTTGGGGCTCTTCTCCCTGACACTGTGGTTATTCCTGGCCTACAGTCTGAGGCCCATTGTGTGGGGCAACTCCGGGTCTCTCAGTCTTTCCTTTCTCACTATGTGACTTCACCCTGATTCTGGAAAAAAGCCTCTTCTCCCCCACAACCCACTCCTCATCCCACTCACCATCCTTGCCACTGGGCTGTTTGCAGAGTCCAGAAAGCACAAGGAAAATTCTATACACAATCATATCCGCCCAGTGGCTACAGCAAATGGAAGGGTCCTCTCCACTATTTTAGGTCCAGAGAGCTCAAGACTGGAGGGCAGTGCTACCTGCCTTCCTTGGACCAGGGCCTCCCAAACACTGCCCAGCAGTTTACTGACACAGCCTTAACTAACCTAAGAAAAACCCTTGCTCTGCTCTTGTCCTTCCCCCAAAAAGAAAGGAATAAAATCCCTCTTCTGGAAAATTTAAAAAATAAGCTAGAGGCTCCTATCTACTTGGGCTGGAGGAATGTCTCCTGAGGCCGTGCTATTTTCTAATCCGGAACCCTGCTGAGTGGCTTCAACAGCACTGGTCATCTCAACAGGGACCCCTGGGGTGGACTGTGATCACCCTGGACACGGTGGCCTTTCCCCTCCTCAGCACCCGCATGGATAGGATTTAGCTCTGGCAAGAATATGGACAGTGCATTTGTTACAGGGCATTTCCTGAGGGGGTTCTGCTGTGAGACACTAACACTCTGCTCCATTGCCTGAGTTCTGTGGGCCCTTTTATGGGGCAACATCCGCCAATGACAATCTCCTGCAGTGTCCTTTGCTCCTGGTTCCATCAAACTTGCTGAAAAACTGTCTACATTCAACCCCGCTGCCCTGTGAGCTATCAGTGCATTGCTCCCCTGTCTTTCCCCTCCAACATTCTGTCTCCACTTCTTGACCCCATAGTCTCTTCCTTGCCCCTTCAATTTGGTTTCTATCTACGCCAAATAAGCTTAATGGTTAAAATGGTGAGTGTGTTCCATGTGCCAGGTGCTGAGGAGAATGAAAAAGTGGCTCTGGGTGTAGAGATCAAAGATTTGATCCACCAGGGGCACTAAGGAAGACAGGCATAGAAACCCCACAGCACCAAACAGAATAATCAAGTAAAAGAAGGAGAGAGGGAGGGAGGGAAGGAGGGAGAGAGGGAGATGGAGGGAGAGAGGGAGGGAGGGAAGGAAGGAAGGAGAGAGGGAGGGAGGAAGGAAGGAAGGGGGAGAGAAAGAGAGAGAGAGAGAGAGAGAGAGATATGTTTGGAGGACACTCAGGAAATCTCCATGAAGGAAGCAGCATATAAGCTGAGATTCAAGCACCAGCTACATCTTTTAACAGGTCAGTATGTCAGCAGCCAGGCAAGGGGTGGGGGCAGGGACAGCATGGGAAGTATTTATTCTGGCCACAGAAGAAGTGAGTGAGGAATTTAAGTAAAGAGGGTATTTGGGGACCCATCAGAGGAATACAGAGCTGAATTTGGGGCTGGGCCGAATTTGGGGAGCCACTGACTGTCTGAGCTAGACTCTACTGTGAGGAGTACTTACCAGGTGGCAGTAACATCTCACAAACAAGGGCTTAATTCCAACTTGTCTGCTTAATAGTAACAAGGGAGTTCAGTCATTACAACTGCAATAGATCCCCAAGTTTTCTTATGCCAAGCCTCTTGGTCCTTTTCCACTCATGGGGGAAAAAAAAGGAGAAAATTCAGTGGCTTTATAATGTGTAATTGACATTGGAATTTTAATAGGAGCAGGGTCAGAAGTTGTCATTCTCAGTCTCCCACAAAAAACCGTCTGAGCCTGTGCCTAGTAAACAAACACTGTGGGGAGGACGGTCTTCCTGTCTCTGAAATTCAGGGCTGCTCCAGCAGGACTTGAGGGGTCGGGTCCTCCTACCTCTGCCCCTCAGCATCTGTTCCCTCCCAGTGTGACTTTGAAGAGAACTGGGTCATCACTTCACAATCTTGAACCAGCTGCCAAGAAGGCTCCTTCCCCGAGGGCAGTATTGGCTGCTCCTGGAAGGCAAGCCCTGGTGAAATGGAAGGCCTGTGAGATAGCAAACAGGCCTGTGGGGGATAGCGATCAGAGCCCAGAGGGGTGGGCAGCCACAGGCTGGTGCTGAAATGTCACACTGCCTTGGCACACGTGGGTCCTCCTGTTTCAGTTACTAGATACTTTTCACTTATTTAAAGATATCCAGCCATTGCCACCGTACGAGTATCTCTTTGCTGGGCAAGTGCATGAAGGCTGTGTATTTTTAAAATATATGTAAATAGTCTCCCCCACCCCACATCCAATGTTTATGGTTTTTTTCAACTAATTGGCTGAAAATTATTTTGGCAAAAATCATAGCATGTTATTCTATTACTGATTTTGCTTTAATAATACACTGCTGGGGTGGGGTGGGGTGAGTGAAATGATTGAAGGGGATCAAAAGTACGGACTTCCAGTTATAAGATAAATACACTGAGTGGCCAGATTATTATGATCTCTAAACACATAATAATCTGGCCACTCAGTGTATATCCTATATAATAAAAGGCTAATATGCAAATTGTCCCCTCGACCAGGAGTTCGACCAGCAGGCAGGCCGGCCAACCGCCCATGTTCCCTCCCCCTGGTCAGGCTGGCCAGACCTCACCCATGCCCAAATTCATGCACCAGGCCTCTAATATATATATACTAAGTGGCCAGATTATTATGCATTCAGAGATCATAATAATCTGGCCACTCAGTGTAAGTCCCGGGGATGTAAGGTGCAGCATGGTGACATAGTTAACAACCTTGAATTGCATACCGAAAGTTGCTTAAGAGAGTAGATCTTCAAGGTTCTCATCACAAGAAAAAAACCTTGTAATTATGTATGGTGATGGATGTTAACTAGACTTATTGTGGTGATCATTTCACAATATATACAAATATCAAATCATTATGTTATATATATGAAACTAAGAGAACACTTTATGTCAATTATATCTCAATTTAAAAAAAAATGAACTGCTTTTAGAGAAGCTCTACCTATTAGACAGTGGCCCTGGACTTACAAAGGTCTGTTATTGCAGAAAGCCGCACAATGGGGTTCAGAAACCAGGTTCTTCCCCGGGTTCTTTTAAAGCCTCAGTGTCTCCTTCTGAAAATAGAACAGATACTGTCACATAGTTACTGAGTCAGCATCTGAAAAAATATTTTAAGACAAAGGCATGAAAAATACTATAAGTCCAGAGCTACAGATATAGTTCATTTTAAGCAAAAGGATTATTCCTGTGTGTAATCTGAATATTCTTAATGCATCCAACAAATTGCCGATTTAAAGGTACCTTTTAGTGAATGCATTTATGAACTAAACAATTATTTGGCCCTCTTAGACACATTTGAAACATTTGTAATTTTTTAACATAATTTTTTAACACAATACTAGTTATAATGGCTTGCTCTTTAGCATATTATCCATGTGTTAAATTAAATGACTCCTTGCTCATATATCATAGTTAGCTCTAGAGCTAGATCTTAATTGCTTAAACTATTCAGTTTAGGAATCCAACCAGGCCTGTTCCTCTTCAGAGCTCATAAGCAGGAGAGGAAGGGGAAGGGAAAGACAATGAAAATTAAATGAGTTAATTTTGCTATTTTTAGCAAAGTTGGGAAATGGGCTGATGAAAGACAAAGTTCAAACGTATAAAGGAGCTGTTTGTATATCAATTACCCCTGCTATCTTCATATAGTGACCGGAACATGGGAATATTTAATTACCCTGTGAGGACAATTATTCTCCCATCAGAAACATGGTTCACAAGGGTGGGCCATGTGTTCCCTGGGGAGCCAGAGTAGAGCAGACTTTGTTTCCCGGCCAGCTCGGCCCCTCACCTGCATCACCTGGACTCCCTTTGTGTCACCTCTGGCAGTCTGGCTAAGGGCTTCCAAAAAGCCAAAGGAAGATGTGAAGATGTGCGAAATGAAGATGCTGTTGAGTGTAAATCCTGTAGTATCATGATCTTATAGCTTCTGTGGTTTTGCTTGAATGTAGGGCTTTGTCTGTCTTGGAGATGATGCTTTACATATGCTAGCTTTACCATGGAATGATTCTCTTCTAGACTTACTTGATATATGGAAGCACAGAATCTTTTCATAAGTACTTTGTATTGGGAATTTAGTAATTCTTTATGAAACACTTCAGGAAAATGTTTTGATGCTTTTCATCAAAATCTTAATGGATTTTGATGTTCTCAACCTTTAACCAGGAAACACAGCTTCTATTTTTTGTTTTCCCCATAGCCTCTTCATTCTATTTCCTCAGTTGACTCTACTCAGATAATTATTTAATGAGATGAGATTTCTACTTTTCTAATGAGATTTCCACATTTCTAATGTTTCTTGCTATTCCTTAAATGCTCATAAAGGTCATACTTTTCCCCAGTAATAATTTAATAACCTTTAAAATAGTCAACAAGAAGAGCACAAATCCCTTAATTGGCTTTATACAGAGAAAACGCATGAAAAAGTACTGCTGTGCTTGATACACACAGTCTCATGGAAGGCAACTCTGGTGAAAAGCAGAAAGCAGTAGACTTCATTACCGCTCTGCCACTTACTACATGAGTTTTAGCACATCACTGAATCTTTTGAGCCTGTTTCCTCATCTATACAATGGGAATGATCCCTTCTTTCCAGGACTATTGTGAGAATTAAATGTGTCTGAATGAGTTTCCTAAACTATGGAATGGTATTACAGATATAAGTGTATACCATTATGTATGTGTTTGACAGAGAGAGATATTGGTTGCCTCCCACGTGAGCCTTGACTGGGGCCAGGGATTGAGCCTAACCCAGGTACGTACCCTTGATTGGAATCAAATCCAAGACCATTCAGTCTGCAGACCTATGCTCTACCACTGAGAAAAACCAGCTAGGGCAAGGCATTATTATTTATTATACCCCTGAAATGTGTCAAAGAAGGTCTCAAGGCCTTTTAAAGAGCTTAAGAAAGAAGGTAGGGGGTCTGAGAGAAGATTAGGAACTTAAAAAGAAACCAAAGATGAGGGTCAAACACTTTGTGTGGTGAATATATGTAGTGGTCCCATTAGTATGCACATATACAAAGAACAGGCACCTGATGCCACAGGTCAATGTCTTGTTTATGAATATTATACAATCTAAGCATCTCTAAGGACTCCAATTCCTGAGGTCATTGTTTTACTTAATGTCAAAATGAAATGACTTAAGTTGTCTTAATAGCAGAATCTAGAACACGCTTATTTCTCTAACATATTCAAGATCGCAGGGGGTTGCTTTCTTATCTACATTATAACTGATTTCTGGGCTGTCCTCTGACTCCAAAACATCACTGCCAGCTCTACTTTAGCTCTCCCTGCTTTCCTGAAACCATGGGATATAGCCTTCTTCTTTGCCCCAAGAGCTGCTGGTGTTCTAAGGTTGGGGGTCGCAGAGGGTATTACCATACCAGACATCATTGCTCCCTTGAAGTCCCATCATTTCCCACACAAAGAATGGTTACATCCATGTCTTTCCATGGGGCCTGGCCTTCTATCATGTTTCTAGCTAGCCTTCCCTACCCCCACCCTCTAGACCAGTAGTTCTCAACCTTTCTAATGCCATGACCCTTTAATACAGTTCCTCATGTTGTGGTGACCCCCAACCATAAAATTATTTTCGTTGCTACTTCATAACTGTAATTTTGCTACTGTTAATGAATCGTAATGTAAATATCTGTGTTTTCCGATGGTCTTAGGCGACCCTGCTAGCGGTCGACCCACAGGTTGAGAACTGCTGCTGTAGAGCCAACCATCGGAAAACACAGATGTTTACATTACGATTCATTAATGTTTAAACCAAGAGTCCTGGCCAGAACCAGAATGGGCACTCAGCTTGTTAAGTAAATAATGCCCAGGGGTGGAGATTTCTCAGGTCATCCCCACAGCAGTAAATCTGAAGCCAGGGTGATGAATGCCTTTGCCCCAGGAGAGAGTGTGATTCTGCTGAACACTCAACTTTGGAAAAAATACTTACATTTAATGGATGGTCCAGACTGCAGGATGACTGAAAGCTAGTACAAGAACTAAGAGAATTCTGCTTCAGAATGATATAGAAATAGACCCTGTAGGGATTCGGAATGAGCCATCTCAATATCTACCTCAATGGTATGCAGATTATTTTGAGCTAAAGGCAACTGAGACCCTGCTGGTTCAAGAGAAAATTCTGCTCCTTCCCCACCCTTAACTATCTAGAAGAATTAAAATTAGGAACCTAGTCCATGATAAGAGTTATCACCAGAAATTACTTTTTACATGTGCAAGGCAAACTGATAATTACTGAACATATGTTCTCCCTGTAATTACCTCTGAAGCTCCAGGTGCACTACCTCATCTCCAGTTCGAATGTCTTATATGCTTTAGAGACAGAATTTCCCTTTCTGTCTCTAAACCTCCCATGTATGTGGGGTCTGACTCTCATGTGTGCAGGGTTCCCATACATATGTATGTAATTAAATTTGGTCATTTTCTTTTGCTAATCTGTTTCATGTCTATTGGATTATTAGACCAGAGGAAAGAATTTTGAGGGTAGAGGAAAGTTTCTTCTTCCCTCACAACCCCAAACAGCACGAGTTTAGGGAATGAATGAAAGGTGAAATGGTGAAGGCAATAAATAGTTAGCCTGCTACATTCTTATGTGAATCATTTTCAAAGTTAGTAAACATTTTAAGAAAAAGAACTTTATTCCTATAACTGGTTTATTCAGGATTCTCAACTTGTTGGTGTGTAAACATGAAATGGTTTTATAGCTGGCAGCATCTGCCCCTTCCCCTCTCCGTAGTTTGTTGAATTCCCATTTCCCATAGAGCATCAGTACATCAGTGATCAACCTGGCCAGATTTAATAATTTCCCTAAACCGTGGTCGGCAAACTGCAGCTCGCGAGCACATGCAGCTCTTTGGCCCCTTGAGTGTGGCTCTTCCACAAAATACCCATGGCCTGGGCGAGTCTATTTTGAAGAAGTGGCGTTAGAAGAAGTTTAAGTTTAAAAAATGTGGCTCTCAAAAGAAATTTCAATCTTTGTACTGTTGATATTTGGCTCTGTTGACTAATGAGTTTGCCAACCACTGCCCTTAACATTTTTGGTTATAAGACCAGTCTCATTTTTATATTTAAGATTCAGTTCTAATTATTAAAACAAAAAAACCCCACAAAAATAACAAGTGTTAATAAGGATATGGGGAGGCAGGACCTCTTATACACTGCTATTGGAAATTTAAAATGGTGCAGCCACTGTGGAAAACAGTGACATCCCATCATATTTGCAGGTTCCACTCACATTTTAAGGGACTAGAACCTTGGGGACCAGCTTAGACTTCTATGTTCAAAATGTTAAACATAGAATCACCATATGATTCAGCAATTCCTCTTATGGACAAATACCCCCAAATCATTGAAGCAGGGAGTCAAACAGATAGCTGTACAGCCATTTCACTGCAGCATTACTCACAACAGCCAAAAGATGGAAGCAACCTAAGTGTCCATTGACAGCTGAATAGATAAATAAAATGTGACCTATACATACAATGGAATAATATTCAGCCTTAAAAAGGAAGGAAATTCTAATACATGTTGATAACATGGATGAACCTTAAAGATATTATGCTAAGTGAGAAAAGCCAACACAAAAGGACAAATATTAGATGATTCCATATATATGAAGTACACAGAATAGGAAAATTCAGAGAAACAGAAAGTAGAATAGTGGCTACCAAGGGTGTTCAGAGAGGAAATGGGAGTTAATGTTTAATGGCTGTAGAATTTCTGTTTTGGATAATAAGTCCTGGAGATAGATGGTGTGATGGTTGCACAACATTGTGAATGTAATCAATGCCACTGTACATTTAAAAATCATTAATATGGTAAATTTTATGTTATATAAATACACACACATACAGATACACATATATAATTTTTTTAGTTTTTTTTTTAACTATGTTTTTATTGATTTCAGAGAGAGGAAGGGAGAAGGAGAGAGAGACACAAACATCAATGATCAGAGAGAATCATCAATCGGCTACCTCATGCATGCCCCCTACTGGGGATGGAGCCCACGACCCGGGCATGTGCCCTGACAGGGAAGCAAACGGTAGCCTCCTGGTTCATATATGACACTCAACCACTGGGCCACACCAGCCAGGCTATTACGTATATTTTACTACAATAAAAAGAGTTTTTGAAAAAAGATTCAATCCTAGGCATTTGAAAACTTCATCTCAAACTCACTTGCCTGGCCCATCAGCTCTCCAGCAGCTTGCTGGGTCTGCCCTCAGATAGCTTCTGTATTCTGAGCCCCAGGAGCCAACAGGTCCCTTTTCATATGCTTGGAAGGACTTGGAGATCTGGGGTGGGTGAAGCTGCCCCATCGTCTTTCCAGGCTCAGTGTGCTTGCAGCCCTTCAAACCCTGATGGAATGGATATTCCTGTGAAAACTCCAGCCTGGGAGCAGGCATGTGTCTTTCAATCTGCCCCACACCTTAATGGAAAGGATATTTTGTGCCATTTTCCTTGGCTCCCAGAATGTTCACTATGACCCCTCATCCCACTTAGCTCCTTATGGCCTGCAGGTAACTGTGGGTGTGCTTCTTAGCAAGAACCCAATATTCCTGGCTTGCTGAACCCCCATGTTTATGAGTGATTGTCTTAGGACTCCCCCCATTACCTGGCTGTGGAATGAAAGGAAACCCTCTCTTTTATGGTAGGAAGAATTCTAAGCTGGTCCCCAAGGTTCCAGCCCCCTTAGATGTGAGTGGAACCTGTGGTTATGTTGCTTTATGTGGCAAAAGGGATTTTATATAGATGTAAAGACCCTAAACAATTGGTTTGGAAATAATTAGAAGGGAGATTATCTGGTGGATAGAAAAGGAATATATTCCTCGTCCCCTTGCCCAATGAGTGCTAATTGCCCCTCCACAGAGCTTAAGACCCTCAAGCCTCTTCTTCATTGGGAAAAGGGGATGGATTTGGGGTGTAGTAGGTGGTAGAGACAGTTCAGATGTGTTAACTGTCAGTAAATTCTGAGGAGATAGCTAGTTCCTAGTGACTTCTTGAATTTGTAATGTGAGAAATGGTAAGTACCTTTGGTCCTCAGTGGCAATTTTAGGACGAGGGGGAAAAAAATTCCACGTTTGATTACTCACAGTGGATGGTAGTAGCATCTGGTGTGATTTCCCTTTTCTTTTCCTGTTGTGATTCTCTGTGGGAAAGTTTTTAAAAACCAATTTAATGACCTAGAAGTTTAAATAAAATATTTTAAGCTTATCAAAGAATTGCCAATAAGGTTTTCCCCATCTTGGGGTTTTCCCCATCTTGAGGAATTAAAATTTCTCATTTTTAATTTCACCTAATTTTGGATGATTTCATTGTTTTGAATTTTCTAACATTAGAAAAATAGTGTATCTTTATGCACAAATCTTTGTGCTCATTCCTGATTCTTTATAGAGAATCCATAGGTATAGAATTATAGAGCCAAAATATAAACATTTTAAGGCTCTTGAAATATTTCACAAAATTGCTTTCCAGCCCGGCTGGTGTGGCTCAATGTTTGAGTGTTGACCTCTGAACCAGGGTTGCAGGCTTGATCCCTAGTGCGGGGAGGACAGGAGGCAGCCAGTCAATGATTCTCTCTCATCATTGATATTTTTCTCTTTCCCTCTTCCTTCCTCTCTGAAATCAATAAAAAATATTTTTAAAAATTGCTTTCCAATAAACATTATATCAACTTATGTTTCCACTTAATAATATATAAAATTGTTCATTTCTATGCACTCCTGCCAGTATTGAATATTAAAATTTAAGAAAATATTTTCTAATTTAATAGGTGCAAATATATATTATTTTAAATTTTAATTTTTTTTAAAATATATTTTATTGATTTTTTACAGAGAGGAAGGGAGAGGGATAGAGAGCTAGAAACATCGATGAGAGAGAAACATCGATCAGCTGCCTCCTGCACACCTCCCACTGGGGATGTGCCCGCAACCAAGGTACATGCCCTTGACCGGAATCGAACCCGGGACCCTTCAGTCCGCAGGCCGACGCTCCATCCACTGAGCCAAACCGGTTTCGGCTAAATTTTAATTTTTTAATCACTAGGTAGTGCAAACACTTTAAAATATAATTACACACACATACCACAGAGAGGTAATTATTAGCCATTTTTTTCTTTTTGAGGAAATTTTTCCATTGAGCTATTAGTTTTCTTATCAATTTGTATACTCTTATATTGAGGATAAAATTAACTGTCAGGTTTATCGTGTATAGTTCTGTAGAGGTTTTTTTCCTTTTCAAATTTTGTTCATAATATTTTTAGTTGTCAGAATTTTAAAGTTTTTATGTAGTCCAGTCAAATGGTCATTTCCTGTATGATTTACCCATTTCTTTTTATCCCTCCATCTTGAGGTCACATAAAGATTTCCCTAATTTTAAAATTCATTAATGTTGCTGAAATTTCTTTTAGCACACAATGAAAGGTAAGGACACACTTGACTATTTTTTCAAATTACTAGTTTTCTTAAGCCCATTTATTGAGAAGCCATCTCTTTATTATTTCTTTTAGATGACTGTTACCACATAGTAAAATCTACACTATATCAACACTATTTTTTTCTGGATTATCTATTCCATTCCATTATTTACATCATTCAATATTCATTATTCTTCTATTATACTTCAAACTAGAGTCCCAGTGCATGAAATATGTGCATGGGGCGGGGGAGGTGTCCCTCAGCCCAGCCTGCACCCTCTCCAGTCTGGGACCCCTCGAGGGATGTCTGACTGCCCATTTAGGCCAGATCCCACCTAAATGGTCAGTCAGACATCCCTCTCACAATCCAGGACTGCTGGGTACCAACTGCTCGCCTGACTGCCTTCCTGATTGCCCCTAACCGCTTCTGCCTGCCAGCCTGATCACCCCCTAACCACTCCCCTGCCAGCCTGATTGATGCCAAACTGCTCCCCTGCCAGCCTGATTGCCCCTAACTGCCCTCCCCTGCAGGCCTGGTCACCCCTAACTGCCTTCCCCTGCAGGCCTGGTACCCCCCAACTGTTCTCCCCTGCAGGCCTGTGTCCCCCCAACTGCCCTCCCCTGCAGGCCTGGTCCCCCCCCAACTACCCTCCCCTGCAGGCCTGGTTGCCCCCAACTTCTCTCTCCTGCTGGCCATCTTGTGGCAGCCATCTTATGTCCACATGGGGGCAGGATCTTTGACCACATAGTGGCAGCCATCTTGTGTGTTGGAGTGATAGTCAATTTGCACATTACTCTTTTATTAGATAGGATAGAGGCCTGGTGCACAGGTTGGGGTGGGGGCCAGCTGGTTTGCCCTGAAAGGTGTCCCGGATCAGGGTGGGGGTTCCCTGGGGCCTGGGGTGGCTTGGGCAAGGGTCCTGTGGTGGTTTGCAGGCTGGCCATGCCCCCCAGCAATGCAAGCGGAGGCCCTGGGATCTGGGATTTATTTATCTTCTATAATTGAAACTCTGTAGCCTTGAGCAGAGCCAAGCCTCCTGCTTGCTCCGTGGCTGCAGCCATTTTTGTTGGGATTTATTTATCTTCTATAATTGAAACTTTGTAGCCTTGAGTGGAGGCCAGGGCAGGCCAGGGCAGGCGGAAAGCTTGGCTTCCTCCATCGCCAGGGAAACCCAAGCCTCCTGCTTGCTCCAAGGCCACAGCCATTTTTGTTGGGATTTATTTATCTTCCATAATTGAAACTTTGTAGCCTTGAGTGGAGGCCAAGGCAGACCAGAAAGCTTGGCTTCTTCCATCATCAGGGGCAACCCAAGCCTCCTGCTCTCTCCAGCTCCGTGGCTGCCACCATTTTTGTTAGGACTTATTTATCTTCTATAATTAAAAACTTTGTAGCCTTGAGTGGAGTCCAGGGCTGGCCAGGGTGTGCAGGAAGGTTGGCTTCCTCCATTACTAGGGAAACCCAAGCCTCCTGCTCTCTCTGTGGCCGCAGCCATCTTGGTTGGCTTAATTTGCACACTCGCTCCTGATTGGCTGGTTGACATGGCTTGTGGGTGTAGTGGAGTGATGGTTAATTTGCATATTACTCTTTTATTAGATAGGATAATTGAAACTTTTTAGCCTTGAGCGGAGGCCAGGGCAGGCCAGGGCAGGCGGAAAGCTTGGCTTCCTCCATCGCCAGGGAAACCCAAGCCTCCTGCTCGCTCCAAGGCCACAGCCATTTTTGTTGGGATTTATTTATCTTCCATAATTGAAACTTTGTAGCCTTGAGTGGAGGCCAAGGCAGACCAGAAAGCTTGGCTTCCTCCATCATCAGGGGCAACCCAAGCCTCCTGCTCTCTCCAGCTCCGTGGCTGCCACCATTTTTGTTAGGACTTATTTATCTTCTATAATTAAAAACTTTGTAGCCTTGAGTGGAGTCCAGGGCTGGCCAGGGTGTGCAGGAAGGTTGGCTTCCTCCATTGCCAGGGAAACCCAAGCCTCTTGCTCTCTCTGTGGCCACAGCCATCTTGGTTGGGTTAATTTGCATACTCACTCCTGATTGGCTGGTGGGCGTGGTTTGTGGGTGTAGCGGAGGTAAGGTCAATTTGCATATTACTCTTTTATTAGATAGGATTATTATAGCCCTATACTATTTTATTTAATAAAAGGCTAATATGCAAATCGACCAAACAGTCGCTATGATGCACACTGACCACCAAGGGGCAGACACTCAATGCAGGAGCTGCCCCCTGGTGGTGAGTGCACTCCCACAGGGAGAGCAATGCTCAGTCAGACGCCAGGCTCATGGCTGGCCAGCGCAGCAGTGGTGGCGGGAGCTTCTCCCGCCTCTGCGGCAATGCTAAGGATGTCCGACTGCTGGCTTAGGCCCGCTCCCTGTGAGACCTAAGCCAGCAGTCAGAAAAACCCCAAGGGATCCTGGACTGCTAGAGGGCACAGGCCAGGCTGAGGGACCAACACTCCCCACCCCCGAGTGCATGAGTTTTGTGCACCAGGCCTCTAGTGTTTCAATAATAAACAGGGAAATTTATCATATTTTTCTTCATTTTCATAATTTTCTTAACTCTTCTCATTTGCTATTTGTTCAGTTAAACATTAAAATAATTTTGTTTTAGTCTCACAAAGTAGGTTTTAATAGCCTCATTGTGCAATGAGGAACCAAGTCAAAAAGAATAAATAGCCAAAGATTATACATCTCAGTGGACGAGGCATAAAGCAAAATCATATCTTTGACATCTCCCCTTGCAGCTCTAAAGTGCTATAATTTTTTATTAAAAACACACACACACACACACACACAAAAAAAAACTCACAAAATTTCTTACCAACTATTCATTTTTCTTTCCTGTCTGCCTCTCTCTAATGGCCATCACAGATACTGCCCTTTCTCAAATCAATTTTATATATAGCACTATAATAATTTTCATAAAGTAAAAACATATTTAGCTTAACTCCTTTAGTTTACTTTAAAAGTTTTAATTGACACAAGTTTATAAGAGAAATTGTCTAACATTTGGGGGTCATGTATTACCAGCAATCGTACCAAAGACCAGCCCTCAGAAGACATTTATTAAAAAGTTGAGGGAAGCCCTGGCCAGTGTGGTTTAGTTGGTTGGTCCCAATCACCAAAAGGTCACTGACTTGGCAACCAATTGATGTTTCTCTTTCTCTCCCTTTTCCTTCCTCTCTCTCTAAAATCAATAAAAACATATCTTTTTTTAAAAAGTTAAGTGAATAAAAGCAAAATTTTATAAATTTCATGGGTTTAAAAGTAGTAACAATAGCACATACAAAGACCTTCCAAATGTTTATTTTTTCTGTTTTCCTCGTCCCCTCACACCCCCCCCCCCACCGCACACACACATTATCACATTATCTAAGTACTTTCATGAATAACACTCTTTAAATTCCCCTTCCAAGCCACATCTTGTGGATTTTGTGATGCTGTTGTTTTTACCTCACTCTATATCCTTTCTCTCTTTCAGTCCCTCTGTGTATGTTCAGTTGGTACAAAGGTCCTAGACAGGGGTGCAGAGGGGCCTGGAAGCCAGCCTGTGATCGAGCTCAGAGGAAGGGCCACCTGTTTGTAATTGCCACCAAGATCTGGGATGCACTAGCAGGGGCTGATGTCTTTTCCCCTGCTGTCTCTTGGTTGAAACCCCAGTCTCATTTTCTTCCCTGTTCATTTCCTTACCCCCCTCCTTTTTTTCCTTTTTATTTTGTCCTTCTTCCTGCCTAATCTCATCATCCTTCTATTTCTTCTTTCTTATTCTTCTCCACCTGCAAGAAATTAAATTTTACACAAAAAATGTGTAAATTACCATTTTAAATTTTAAAAGAACTAAGCTGAAATATATTTATACTAGTGACCCAGTGCACGAAATTTGTGCACATTAAAAGATTAATTAGAGGAAATAATTTAATATTGCTATTTGCCCTTTCTCTATAATAGAAGTGTCAGAGATGAAAGAAAATTAGTAAAATGTATATGAAAACCTTCCTCCTGTCAGAGTCTGGGGCTCACCACGGGATCCAGAGTCAAGTCCCCGCCCACCCACATGCACCTCAAAATCGTGTGAGACCCAGACCCGGCCAGCACTCCCCCACATTGGGCTAGATCCAGACCTGGCCAGTCCCACCTTTGTCAAGCCCTGCCAGGCAGGGGGCATAGCCTCAGGTTCCCTGGCCCAGCGCCAGGACAGGGGGTGTGCCTTGAGGTCCTCCATCAAGCCCCTCCAGGTGGGGGACATGGCTTGAGATCCCCTGTCAAGCCTGGTTGGGTGGGGGGCATGGCCTGAGGTCCCCCATCAAGCCCTGCCAGGTGGGAGGGGGCGCAGCCTCAGGTCCCCCGTCAAGCCCCACCAGCAGGGGGGCACAGCCTCAGGTCCCCCATCAAGTCCCACTGGGTGGGGGTGAGGCCTGAGTTCCCCTGACCCAGCACTGGGTGTTCACCTTGAGGTCCCCTGTCAAGCCCTGCTGGGTGGGGGGCACGGCCTGAGGTCCCCTGTCAAGCCCTGCCAGGCAGGGGGTGCGGTCTGAGGTCCCCTGGCTTAATGCCGGGGTGGGGGGCGCGGCTTGAAGTCCCCTGTCAAGCCCTTCTGGGTGGGGGGTGCGGCCTGAGGTCCCCCTGCCTGGTGCTGGGGCAGGGGGAGCAGCCTGCGGTCCCCTAGCCCAGCACCAGGATGGGAAGAGCACCTTGAGGTCTGGGCATAGCCTCAGGTCCCCTGGCCTGGCACTGGGGCGTGGGGAGTGTGGCCTGAGGTCCCCCAGCCTGAGGTCCCCCAGCCTGACACCAGGGTGGGGGGCGCGGCCTGAGGTCCCCTGTCAAGCCCCACGGGGGCGGGAGGGAGGGCATAGCCCCGGGTCCCTGCTGATTGCTCATTAAGGCTCCTTATGGGAACTTGGCCTCAGCTGTGGGTGCAGCCATCTTTGTGATGGGAGTGATGGTCAATTAGCATATTCCCTCTTTATTAGATAGGATGTTAAAAGCTTATCCAAGCAAAAAGTACAAAAAGAAAAAAATTTTCTGGGAAGCCCTTATCAAAATGTCTTTTTTCCTTTATCTGAGTTTCTTAAAGATAGGGGTTGCCTATATAACTCTCATCCAGGAGTGCATAATATTATTTAACCTTTACTTAGCCAACGCATGATGAATGAATTACTATTTAACACAACAGGGAACAGCATTTAAGAGGTGGGAAAGAATGTATACAGAAAGCTTAGGCCCATTATGCATCAAGGATTAAGGGCTGACAGAATTGATTCTCTCCTGGAGTTGGTTCAGAAAGAGGGGGATAATAATACTTGCCTAATTAACTAGCACGTTGGGTAGATTAAAGTGCTTTGCCAACATTAATTAAAGATGCTGGGAGTTAGAAGAGGCCAATGTGTTATTAGAGAAAAAGTTTTCTTCCCTTTAATCAGGTATCTCTTCCTGGGGAGGGCAAAGAAATGATCTAAGGACTAAGGAATTGGGGCTCAGCCCTGAGCGCTGCCAGTGACTCAGCCATTCTGTGCAACCAACCACTTCCTTCCTGAGTTTTCTGTAAAATGGGGATAAACACAAAGAGCATTTTGGAATACAGGTGATTATAATGAACGCCGTTTGAGTATATAGCAAATTCTACAATTAATAAAACCCTAACTCTTGCTTTCTCCCTCTGTAGAGAGTTGTTCCACCCCCATGGAAACACCGGTAACATTAACTTCCTCCACCTTACAAAGCCTCCACAACCAGCTATTACCTCAGTCGATATTTCCAGTGATAGAGTCGAGGAGAAAATAGCACCAAACAATGGGGTCAAAAACGCTTGGACGACTTTCTTCATCTCTCTGAACCTGTTTTCCTTAGATTCCTCCTCTGTAAAGTGGGGGCAAGAAGTCAGGGGGTTGTTCTGAGGGTTAAAATGAAATAATGTGTATATGTTAAATGCCTTGTCCTAAGGTAATAAGTATTCGATACATAGTGGTTATTAGCATTGTCATTAAATATAAAATAACCTCTCAAAGTTGACAGAGGTGGAGGTGGGGGTGGGGGATGTCCCATTTCTTCAAAAGCTCAAACGCAAACCCCTATCGCTTTTCTATGCGTATATAACTCAGAGATGGCGGGTGGGGGTTCACTCGGGTGGTCTCCGATTCAAACCTCACTCGGAGATGGAGGATCCCTGCTAGAGGCGGCCGCGCGCAGCTCCCGCGCGGGGCTGTCCAAACAGTCCGGGCGCGCGCTGTGTGTTTGGGAGCCGAGCCGGCTGGTGGGTGCGCGGCAGGAGCGCGCACTGGGGGTTAGGGTGCAGCGGGCGGGTAGTGAGCGCGCCGCGGGGCGGCGCAAGGCAAGGGAGCGAGCGTGCGGCCGGCGGGGAGCGCGCATAAGCGCGCGGGGCCGGGAAGTGAGCGGTGGGGTGTGCACGCGCGGCGGCAGTGAGAACGCGCGGCGGGGCGGCCTGGGACTGTTGGCGAGACGCGCGCGAGCCGACCGGCTGTCCGGCGGCGCGAGGGCTCCGGGTGGCGGGCCGGGTGGACACCTGCGGTCCCCGGGGAGAGGGCTTATGCCAGGTGAGTGGGGACTTTTCTGTCGCCGGCGGGATTACAGCGACGGGGTGACGTCCTGGCAGCCGGTCGCCTCCCTTGGCGCGTCGGCGAGCTGGGCGGCATTTGGAGTGTGATGAGGGAGGCTAAGGTCGGGTGGGTTTTAGGTAGAGAAGGGTGACCCCCTTTTCCTGTGACCCGCTGCCTGCGATTCCCACTCTTCCCTGCGGTGCCGTCCTTGCGTGGATCTCTTCCTGCGCGCTCTCCTCCTCTGCATCGCTTGTCCCGAGTCCTGGAAGTCAGGAAAGACTGGTGCAATCCGAGGGACCGTGGTCAACCCGGTGGCCTCACTCACGGGAAACCCGGTCCCTCTTTTGGGACTTCAGGAGTTCTAGTGCACCCCTGTCGAGGGCGGTGTGGAGGACGCGGCGTTTTCTCCTCCCAGGTTGTCCTGTTGCGGGGCGCTGGGTGGTCCGTGATACGTGTTTAGCTTTGGGCGCAGATGGGTCCGGGGTGTTCCTAACACTCCTCCCCTGCCCCCACCGTCCTCCCTGGAACGGTGAGAGGGCATCAGTCGCCCCACTTGCCGCCGTGGCCCTCGAACTCCCGTAGGTGCTCTGCCCCTTACCAGGCGGAGAGGAGGGTGAGAGCCTAATGTTGGCAGGAGGTGGCTAAAGCCACCTGTTAAACTTAGGTCCTGCTGAAAATGAACAGATTTTCGTCCCCACCCCTGCTCCACAACCTCTGACCCCCCAACAGGTAACTGAATCACGCAGGCACGTGTAGGATCTGCCAATGAGCCGGGGCAGGAGGGATTAAAAAGAGAAGAAAATGTGTTCGATGTGATGCAATTTAATAAAAGGCAATAAAATAAACTCCAGTATTTCTCCAAAGCTTTGAAACTTTCCCAGTATTGTTTTACAGTCTAAATTTAAGCATTTAGCTTTTTTTTTTTTTAACCGCAGGAACTAACCTCAGAAAACTTTTAACTCTTTGCCAAGTTGAAAAGAGTTGGTGCAGAGCAGAAAACTTAATATGAGTTAAGGAAAATGATTTTGTGTGTGTGTCTTCCCTTTCTCCCCCCGCGCCCCCCCCCCCAACAGATTGAACTATTCAGATCAGTTGCCGGAGACTATAGGAATAAGGCTTCTTCTATCTCCAATTTTATTGGAGAACACATTTTTTTTTTAACCTGTCTTTCTGAAAGGTATAGAAATAGTAAACCAGATATAAGTGCAAACTTGAGGAAAATGCTCTCAAGAGAAACCTTTATTAAAGATACTTTTCTGCTTTATTTTTTTAAGCACTACATACTTAGTGCTCTAACACGCACTACGAAGTTTGCCCTCAAAGTTCCATGTCTGAATGCTAGATTGTTTTTCTAGGTGGAGGAGGTATTTTCCTTCATGAGGTCAATGTGGAAATACAAACAAATGCCCTATTTACTTGGGACTGGGTGGGAAGGGTGGAAGTTGTCTAAAATCTCCTGCCAAACTTGACAACGTATGTATGGAATCTTGTGTATTTTCTTGCCCAGATCAGTAATAGCCATTTTTAAGTGACTGGATATAGTTCTTGGTAACAGCACTTCAGATGAGCTTTCCTCTGAAATTTGTGGATGCTAGTCATTTAAAAGTAACACATTTTCTCCATTACCAGAGATCAGAAAGCCAACATGAGAATACTAATTTAGAGAAGACTAGAAAGAGAGATGCTTTGAAGAAAGTTTGAATGTGTTTGACTCCCTGATGGCCTATTTGTGGCAGGGGGGATTTGCCTGTTTTGGTGCAGGCTCCGCTGTTCATTAATTCATCCAGCCATCTTTGTAGACTGTTTGAGCACCTACAGTGTGCGGAGCCCTGAGCTAGTCATTGAGCATCCAAACACATCTAGATAACAGCCATATGGCCCAAACTGATTAAAACCAGATCAAGTAAGCCATCCTCAGGAGCTGAAGATACACCTGGCCCTGGTTCCAAAGTTCTCAGACACCTAAGGAGCCTATACTTGTCACCCTGTGTTGATTCTAACCATCATCTCAAATAACTGCAAGAGGTGGATTGGAAGCCTTGAAGTCTGAAGGGAGAGAGGTGAAAGGCTTGGGTGAAGCAGAGAACAGGAGATCCTCTGGAACAAAAAGTTCAAGTGCATCTTATCTACATGGTTGTGGGACAGCTGCCAGTGGCACAGAGGCCATTTGGGGGAAGGTGCCAGGGAATCCTAGGAGCATCCCAGAACTTGAGCTCTTTCCTTTGCTGGTGAAGGGCAGCATTTCATTTCAGTTTCCATGCTCTTTCCGGTGGCAGTGATGGTGGCTTCCTACTGTGCTCTAAGGATGATGGGCTCTACAACTCTCCCTCCCTCTAATATCCTGCAGCATTCTCCTCTTGGATCTTTGAAGGAGCCCAGGGGCCCTGGTAGAAAAGCTTCTATTCACACCGACACAGTGAGGTCAAATGTAGTAGAGTCACTGATAACAGCCTCTGTAGAGAACCACAGTGAAGCTGCACCTCTCAATAATGCCCTGTTCTGCCTTGCCGGTTTGACTCAGTGGTCGAAAGTTGACCTATGAACCAGGAAGTCACAATTTGATTCCTATTCAGGGCACATGCTCAGGTTGTGGGCTCAGTCCCCAATAAGGGGCATGCAGGAGGCAGCCGGTCAATGAGTCTCTCTCATCACTGATGTTTCTATCTCTCTCTCCCTCTTCCTTCCTCTCTGAAATCAATAAAAACATATTTTTAAAAAATAATGCCCTGTTCTTCTTGGGAACTCACAGAATTAATCTTGAAGCCTGTTTTAAGAAAGTAGGTGCTGGGTTACAGTCCCTGCAGACAGGTAAAGAAATGTATAGGGCAGAACACTGCACTTTGCCTTACTGGAGCCGGACGTGATAGCTCTTTATGAATGCATATCTTCAGACTGGATATTTCCAAAGACCCAGCACTGTGAAGACTTGATATTCTCTCTCTCTCTCTCTCTCTCTCTCTCTCTCTCTCTCTCTCTCTCAGTAAAATACACATAACATTAAATTTATCATGATAAAGTGTGTAAGTCAGTGGAGTTCAGTACACTCACATTATATGTGTTTATTTTTTTCTGTAGAAGTCTACAGATATTCATTCAATGAACTTTATTAACTGCATTATTCATCACTAACTTTGTATCTTCTTAACTTGTTAATAACTGAGCTATATTGAAAGATCCCACTATAATGGGGGATTTGACAACATCTGGTACTCTGAGATTACCTGTGCATACAACTTTATATTTTAGTATCTGACAATATGCATTTATAAGTTTATATTGTTAAATATACAAAGTCTAATAGGAATTGAACTTTCATCATTACATAGTTACTTTTATCACTACTGAGGATTTTTTACTTAAAATCTATTTTTCCTCATATAATATAGCCAGAAGTGATCTTTTCATTGTTGCTGTTGTTATTATTTGTTTGATATATCTTTTCCCATCTTTTTTAAAATTTAAGTATCTTTACTGAGGTATAATTGACATTCAAATAACTGCACATATTTAAAGTGTAAATAAATGTAAATTCACAATGTTATGCAGCCATCACCACTATCTAGTTCCAAAACTGTTTCATCACCCCCAAAGGAAAACCCATATCTATTAAGCAGTCACTTCCTCATTTCCCCCCTACTCTGGTCCCTGGCAACCTCTAATCAATCTGCTTTCTCTCTTCATGAATTTGTTCTGGATATTTTACGTAATGGAATCATACACTATGTGGCCTTTTGTGTCTGGTTTGTTGCACTTAGCAATACTTTTGAGATTCATCCACACTGTAGCATGTATAAGTACCTCATTCGTTTTTATGACGGAAGAATATCTCATTGATGGATGCACTATAATTTGTTTATACGTTCATCAGTTCATGAACATTTGGGTTGTTTTCCCTTGTGAGTATTGTGAATAATTCTGCTACAAGCATTTGTTTGAACACTTGTTTTCAGTTCTTTTGAGTCTACTAGTAAACCTAAGAGTGGAATTCCTAATTGATGTAGCAATTCAATGTTTAACCTATTGAGAAATCACCAAACTGTTTCCCATGGTAGCTGCACTATTGTACATTCCCACCAGTAATGTAGGAGGGGTCTAGTTTATCTACATCCTCACCAACACTTGTAATTTTTCCAAGGGTTTTTTTTTTTTAATTGCCATTCTAGTGGGCATAAAGTAGTATCTCATTTGGTTTTGATTTATATTTCCCTAATGACTAGTAATGTTGAGCATCTTTTCATGTGCTTGTCGGCCATTTACAGATCTTCTTTGGAGAAATATTTGTTGAGCAATTTTATTCTCTTTTGTATGAGCTTAAGCTTAGTTATTTTTATAGGGCTTAGTTTGTATATGATCTTCCTTCTCAAATATTCACTCTGTTGTTTTGCTGTTTTATTCTGTTTTCTCTTTCAGGCTTCTGTGGTTACTTCTAGGAAACTAGTTGTCTGACTAATGCTTTGAAATGTTTAAAATTTTGCTTATTTTAGTTGTTGATCCAAAGGCCTGGGTGTTCATCTATTCATTCGGTGATATTTGTAGACTGTTAGGGCACCTACAGTGTGCTGAGCATTGAGATAGTAATTGTGCATACAAATATAATTAGTCCTCCTATGCTTCTGTTTTTGATGTTTGCAGTTTACAATTTATTTATTTAAATTAACAGGTCAGTAGAACCTAACATAGGGGAAAAGAGCAGTACTAACCTGAAAGTGAGGGGATCCACCTCAGGTATCATCACTAAATGGTTTCCTAGTCAGTAAAATTTGGGGCAAGATTAAGTGGCTGTCTTAGTCCCTCTCAGACCTTGAAACTGGAGATTATGAATTAATGATTCACCACAGCTTTCCTTTACATATCCAATTCTGTGAGTATATTTAAAATAGTTCATTTTACACAATCTACTTAAAGGAATTATCTATGTACAAAAAAAATGTCTGTTCTCATATATTAGACTAAACTGTTAGTTTGGTTGATTTCTACCTTCCAAAATGGTGCATATGGTATTTTCTGTAAAGATTCAGAGGGTTTCAAAACACCAATCAGAAAGAATGTATACACCCTTATGTTCATAGCAGCACAATTTACAATAGCTAAAATCTGGAAACAACCCAAATGCTCATCAGTAGATGAGTTAATAAAAAAAAAAAAAAATAGGGGTACATTTATACCATAGAATACTATGCAGCAGTAAAAAAGAAGGATCTCTTATCCTTTGAGACAGACAGCAAGGAAGGACCTGAAGAGTATTATGCTAAGCAAAATAAGTCAATCAGAGAAAGACAAGTATCACATGATCTCACTCATATGTGGAATCTAATGAACAAAATGAACTGATGAACAAAGTGGATCCAGAGATACAGAAGCATGGAACAGACTGCAGAATCTCAGAGGAAAGGCAGGGAAGGGTGGGTGGGTGGAAACAGATCAACCAAAGAACTTGTATGCATATATGCATAACCCATGGACACAGAAAATAGCTGGTGAGGGCCTGGGGCGGGGCAAGGGCAGGCTAGAAGAGGTCAATGGGAAAAAAGGGGGCATAAGTAATACTTTCAATAGTAAATATCCTATCTAATAAAAGAGTAATATGCAAATTGACTGTCACAAGATGGCCACCCCCATATGGTCAATGATGGCTGCCCCATGTGGACACAAGATGGCTGCCACAAGAGGGCTGGCAGGGGAGGGCAGTTGTGGGCTATCAGGCCAGCAGGGGAGGGCACTTGGGAGGGACTAGGCCTGCAAGGGAGGGCAGTTGGGGCAATCAGGCCTACAGGGGAGGGCAGTTAGGGGCGACCAGGCCTGCAGGGGAGGACAGTTCGGAGGGACCCAGGCCAGCAGGGAAGGGCAGTTGGGAGGGACCAGGCCTGCAGGGGAGGGCAGTTGGGGGCATTCGGGCCAGCGGGGGAGCAGTTAGGGGTGAACAGGCTGGCAAAGTAGGGCAGTTAGGGGCGACCAGGCCTGCAGGGGAGGACAGTTTGGGGGGACCCAGGCCAGCAGGGAAGGGCAGTTGGGAGGGACCAGGCCTGCAGGGGAGGGCAGTTGTGGGGGGACCAGGCCTGTAAGGGAGGGCAGTTGGAGGCGACCAGGCCAGCAGGGGAGGGCAGTTAGGAGCAATTGGGCCAGCGGGGGAGCAGTTAGGCATCTATCAGGCTGGCAGGCAGAAGCGATTAGGGGCAATCAGCCAGGCAGGCAGGCGAGCGGTTGGGAGCCAGTAGTCCTGGATTTTGAGATGGATGTCCGACTGCCCATTTAGGCCTGATCCCACCGGGATCGGGCCTAAATGGGCAGTCGGACATCCCTCGAAGGGTCCCAGATTGGAGAGGGTGCAGGCTGGGCTGAGGGACACCCCCCTGCCCATGAACGCATTTCATGCACTGGGCCTCTAGTATAATTAAAAACAAGTGATTCAGAGGGTTTGAAGAGCTTTCACAAATATTTACGTTCCTACCATGGAAAGCACAACTGATAATATAGAAATGAATAAGTTGTGTTCCCTGTCCTTGAGAAACTATGATCTAGTAAAGGAGAGAAAATAAATGTCAAATATGAGTTGATACCAGAGGCCCACAAGTCTTTTGGGAGCAGAGGACAGAGATACTTTCTTTCATGGGTGTCAGAACATCTGTTGGAGAATGTAGCATTGGAGCTGGGCCACAAGGGAAGGATAGTGGAAAACTAGAATGGTAGAATTGTGGCTTTGATTATCATGATGAAGAGTTTAGCCTTGACTTTGGGGCATGCAGCACTGAAGGTTTATGTTCAGGGTTGTGACAGCAGATTTGTATTTGGCTTTACTGTGCAGTAGGCATTTGTATGTGAAGGAATAACTTGAAGTTGAGTGGTATGATCATGGTTGTGAAAGGGAGTACAGAAAGACGAAGATAAGATGGTACAAACAAGGGGAGGACACCAAAAATGTCAAATGTCAAATAGAAGTTTTGGTGCAAAAAAGTTTTTAAAACTTTTATTTTATTCTAGAGTGGAGAGCTAATGACCTTGAATAGATCCAGTTCTTTCTGACTTGCCAAATCAACTTGCAGGCATTGGACCTCACTTTCCTCATATGCTAACTTGTACCCCACACACACTGGATAACCAGTGAATGTACTGATTGAGCTCCTGCTAATGCATATATTAGCAGAAGCTCAGTATGTATTTATGAGTCACACATATTTAAAATGTATGTGAGGAAAATATTATATATTAGACTTTTTTCCCTATTGATCGCTATTATGATTTTAGAGGTATCTTCTGAGGAAAAATATTTTAGTATCAGCATGTAATAAAACCATATTTAAATCAAAATTTCATTTCAAGAAACACTTCACTTTTTTACTATGTTAATTATCAGTTCAATGCCAAAACGTTAAGTTAACCATATAAAATTACTGATATTCAGCTATTTTTGAACTACACAAATGGCAGCTTTACATTATTCAATCTAATAATTGTGAAGGAAATCACCAACAAAATGCAATGGCAACTTATTGAATGGGAGAAGATATTAGCAAATGATACATCTGATAAGAGATTAATATGCAAAATAGATAAAGAATTCATACAATTCAACATCAAAAAAACAATCTAATTAAAAAAATGGGCAGCCCGGCCGGCATGGCTCAATGGCTGAGTGTCAGCCTATGAAACTAGGAGGTCATGGTTTGATTCCCAGTTAGAGCACATGCCCGGGTTGCAAGCTTGATCGTGGAGGAGGCAGCCGAGCAATGATTCTCTCTCATCATTAATGTTTCTATCTCTCTCTCTACCTTCCTCTCTAAAATCAATAAAAAATATATATACTTTTTAAAAATGGGCAAAGGACCTGTATAGACACTTCTCCAAAGGGGACATAGAGGTACATATAAAGATGCTCAATATCACTAGTCATCAGGGAAATGCAGATCACCTCACATCTGTCAGAATGGCTATTATCAAAAATTTAACAAAGAACAAGTGTTGGTGAGGAAAAGGGAACCCTCACGTACTGTTGGTGGGATTGTAAACTGGTGCAGCCACTATGGAAAACAGTGGCAGTTCCTCAAAACATTAAAAATAGAACTACCTTATGACCCAGCAGTCCCATTTCTGGGTATTTATCTCAAGAAATCCAAAACACTAATTCAAAAAGATATCTGCACCCCTATATTCACTGCAGCATTGTTTATAATAGCCAAGATATGGGAGTAACCTAAGTGTCCATCAATAGTTTAAGGAATAAAGAAGATGTGGTACATATATACAATGGAATATTACTCAGCCATAAAGTGGAATGAAATCTTTCAATTTGTGACAACATGAATGGGCCTAAAGGATATTATGCTAAGGTGAAATAAGTCAGACATAGAAAGACAAATACCATATGATTTCATTTTTAGGTGGAATAATAAAAAAAAAAAAGAACAAGCAAATGAAACAAAAACAAACTCCTAGATACAGAGAATAAATTGATGGTTACCAAATTTGGTGGGGGTGGGGAGCAAAATGGGCAAAAAGGGTGAAGGGGATTAAGTACAAACTGCCAGTTATAAAGTTAGTCATGGGGATGTAAAGTATAGCATAGTGAATATAGTCAATAATATCATAATTATACATGGTGTCTGATGGGTACTAGATTTATTGTGGTGATCACCTTTGTAAGATACACAAATGTCTAATCACTGTGTTGTATATCTAAAACTAATATAATATGATATGCCAATTATAATGTTAAATAATTTTTTAAATAGTGCATTTGAAAATTCACATAAAAATATAGTGTTTTTATAGTATTTCTCATTTCATCAGGATGTTAGTTTTGCTTTGGTTTTCCAAGGTGGTGAAGTTTACCAGGTGGTGAAGTTTACCAAGAGGCCTTTGGCATGACTTAAGTAATTGTCAGACTCCACTGCTGAGCTACTGAAACGTTGTGTTTTCTCCCAGAGAGGTCAATAGGCAGTCCTTGAAGTCCTTGAATTTCTGACATTAGTATCATCTTAACTCTTAGTTGGAGTCATCCAGTTTTTTTCAACAAACATTTGGTTGTTCCCATTTCTTGAAAAAGTACTGAAAGTCTCTTATCTCTTCCTCTCTATTAAAATTGGGATATGAGTTTGTGCCCAAAGGCCTGGATTTGAAATGAGTAATTTGAGCTATTTGTTACTAGGTTTCCAGGCAGTACCTAAGAAGAGTCTGGGGAGAAGGGAACCTCTGTATACACATCCTCAGTTTAAACGTTCTTATTCCCTTTCCCCGAACAGGGCTAGCAAAGAGATTTTGGAAGATAAGATTAAAGTTTGATGCAGTGGATTGACCCAGCAGGTCTTGTGTGAGCTGCGCATTCCCTGGCTTGGATTTAAATCTGTTCAATTTGAGATAAGATATATAAGTCAGATGTCTGCTTCCAGTCTGACCAGGGTTTATCAATTCCAATGCTAAAGGAACATGCTCTAAGTCAGCTTTGCTTTTATTTGACAATGAATGAAAAAATTAGCTAAGAATTTGGAGCTTCTCAGAAAAAAACGTTATAAAACAGTAAGGTATAGTTATTGCTTCTAAGTAAGAAGGTCTACATTTTATCTCACCAGAGGAGCACTTCGTGGGAACTGGTAGTTTTTGCTGAATAAATAGAAAGCATACAAACTTGTTTAACAACAGAACAACCACAACTGGAATTTTCTTCTTTTTTTAATTTGCTAAAGAATCCAGAAATGCAATTGGCATGTAGAATGTCCTTTTTTTTTTAAATGAGCTAAGAATAAAATTTTGAAGGGTCTATCTTTGCAAACATTTCATCCAATAGAACTAGGTTTTCCCCTTGGTAGTGTTTGTCTGTTTGCTTCCTCCTGGGTCATATGTTTGGTTACTAGGTACTAAACTGAAATCTAGCCAGGTATTTTTTTTAATTTCTTTATTGATTAAGGTATTACATATGTGTCCTTATCCCCCCATTGCTCCCCCTATCCCCCCCCTCCATGCAGGCCCTGAGGGAAGAAGTCTCCTACTACCAGTTTTCTATCTGTCATTGAACAGAAAATGTGGAAATTAGATTTTCCTAACGTAGAACCTCGTTGTTTTCGGGTGAGGTTCTGCGTTAGGAAAATCTAATTTCCACATTTTCTGTTCAATGATAGATAGAAAACTGGTAGTAGGAGACTTCTTCCCTCAGGGCCTGCGAACCAGCCTGCCTAGGCAAGGCCTCTATCCTGAACTTGTTTGCTTAGTGTAGGCGAATCAGTTACTTTCATGTGGTGTATGGCCCTGAGGAAAATACTGCCTCCTATTAATAGTTGAAACTATTCACAGTTGAGACAGTCTGAAATCAACCTTGTTTTTCTACATTGTTCAGAAAGAGCTTTTAAAAAAAAATCTAAATGAAAGCATGGTAATTGCTCTGGAGAAGTAAAATTACTAGCCTTTAAAATGTTTAATTGTATTTAATACCCTTTAGTGCCAGTTAGAGCTTAAGGTCCTAAATTCTTACTGAAGACATTTCAGAAGAAAAGAAAAAACCCAGTCAGAGAAAAGGCAGCCTCATGAAGCAGATGATAAACCATTAAGCACATCAACATTTGAAAACTCCAGAACAAAACTAACTCTGCAACTCTCCACCTGCCCAGCACTGCCATCCTCAAGCTGAGGTGGATTTCCCTTTGATTTGCAGTGCAGGAAGACAGTCCTAGTTTGCTAGTTTGCCTACTGAATATTTTTGGAAGCATTCTTTTCTTTCCAAGGTTTTTGGTTTCTTGACTTTGAGAAACAGCCCAAACTAAAGAAAAGTTACTACGTGTTTATTTTATTTCAGCCTGTTTGTGTGGAGATCCATTTTTGAAGTTAATTTTGGCCATGGGTTGCATCTGCAGATGTACACAGGCATGCATTCATGGTGATATTTATTACATGTTAACATTTGGAGCATTACTGGTTTAGTGGGTCTGGTGTACCAGTTTTTTCACATATTATTATTTGTGAAGCTAAGTGAAGTGTCTCTTCTATGTCTGTATTTAAAGTTGCCCCCCGCTTCTGTTTCCCACTTGCCCTTGATTGAAACCCATAGATTAAATGAGAGTAATTTCTCCTAAATTTGAAGGATTTGGCCTCTATATGCAATTTAGGGGATAAAGGATAAAGGATGGTCACCAAAACAGTATGAACATGTTCAAAATACTCCTAAGTGTTTAAGCTTTCCTTTTAGATCAAAGGTCTGTTTAAAGGACTCCAATTTATTTATTTTTTTACAAAAAATAAGATGGTTTTGGAATTTTAAAATATAAATTTTGTTTAAGTAATGGATAATTAAGTCTGTATTTTGTGACAAATATTTTCCAAAATCCTGTGGCTACATTAAAAGAGAGAGAGCTTTGCCTACAAGGAGCTTATAGTCTAATTGAGAACAAAAATTACATGCATAAGCAACCAGGTGTGATGATCAAGGTCAGAGAAGAGGAGCACTGTGAAAGAAGGTTTGACAAGGTCTGATACAGTTTTTGAGACAGTCTTTGAAGACTGAGGGGAGAGTGACAGAGGAAGCAGTCAAACTGTGGCTCACAGCTGAGCAGAACATTGAGGGCACCAGGCTGGATAAAGGATTTATATTGTGGAAAGTGAGGTTGGAGAGATAAGGTTAGGGCAGATTCTAAAGAGACACTTAAAGCCCTCTGTTCTTACAGATAGGTTCCCTGGAAGCATAGATCAGGAAAATGAAAAGTGCCAACTTTGACAGGCCTGTGGTATCAAAAGTAATCCAGGATGTTAAAGAGATTATTTAAGTACTACTTGAAATTCACTGGTGAATGTTGGACTGAACATTTGTTTTATTTTTAGCAAACTTGGAAGAAAATTAACTACAGGACCAACAACTACTTGTATTTCTCTACTAGGTCAGCTAGTAGAGTACGCATATCTATATGTGCATCTTTGGTACAGTGAGGGATGGAAGGTTACAGAGACTGTACTTCATGTGTAAAATAGGAGCTTGAACTGAGTTTTGCTCAGAATTATCAGATGTGCTGTGATAACTAGACTAAACTCATTTTTATGGAGCTTGTCTATAAATTATTTTTAGGTGAGAAATGAAATGGTTAATTTAGTCAAGAATGTTTTTAAAGCCCTGATCAAAGGTGAATAATATAAAGAAAGAACTTCAGTACTCAGTTTCCTTTTAACTTATGAATTGGGTTAATAAAACAATATAAAAGAGTATTGGCATCATTTATAGCTCCATCACCTAGTTAATTTCTTATTATAAAATTCATTTTTGTCAACAAATGGAGAAACACTAAAAGTTTCTTCTTTAATGTTTAAGAAAATCAGAGCAAAGTGCCTATCACATCAATACATGTTGAGATGAACAAATGTTGTCTAGAACTACTAGCATTAAGGCCAACAATGCTAGTATTTTGTGTTCACTGACTATTTCATCAAAGAGTGTGTACTTTTCACCAAAGATGGTCATTCTCTTTATTTTCACCCACTGCTTAACCATATGAAAAAGCCCATTCATGGCTCAGAAACAATTCCACTGTACTAGTAAAACTCCTTCATTTTTAATATTCTTGAAGGTTAAGAAAAACCTATCCTTTTTTTTTTTTAATAATGGCTTGGTTGTTAGGGTTTCTTATGGTATAGCTTTAAAGATAAATTCCGTACCAAGGTTGTTTTTGTAGATTTGGTAACAAGTCTTCATAAAATTCCTGTGAATGGAAGTAGGAAAGAATGAGAGATCTAAGAGTAGGGTTGAGGTGGAGCATTGATCCTGCCCTAGTGTAGAATCTGACATGGGAAGAAGGGGGGGGGGGATTTTTAAGAAGCTTATTTCTGCCCCTTTCCCAGCTAAGCTGTGGTTAATAGTGGGTGACTAGACAGGGATGAGGGCCTAAAAACCTGTATCATGGCGTCCGTGGGGTTCAGAATCCTAGGATCCGCACCTGGGTATTCTCTTTTGTGAAGCGTTTACCTTGGCAATGAGTTGGAGCAGTTCTCTTTTAAAGTGTATTACAGACATGCTAAGCAAAATTAGTTCCACATCACTTGGTTAAGGTGGATAAGTTTCCTATTCATGTTCAGAATTAGTATAGACAATAATCACCCCTGTGATTTTGTTTAGCCTACCTGTTGGGAATCTAAGTCTTTCAGGATATGATTTCCTTCCCCCCACCTAGAAGGTACCAAGCCTTATAGCTGAATGTGAGGGAACTATTTATAGTTCTAGCTTAGATTCTTTCATAAATTGGATCAGGTCAACCTTGCCCAGGTAAATATTTAGCTCACTTGTGATCCAAGAAAAGTTCATCTTCAGGGTTTCTTTCTCTTCCTTTTAAAACCATGCCATTGTCAGCACTTCCATCTCAAAGTGCCCCCAGTTTTTAGATTGTCTTCTCTTTTTCCTCATCAAATTAGAACTGATCAGTCCTATATCATCTTCTTAGATACTGGGCCCTTCGAAGGTTCTCAGGTGATAAAATGATCTAATAAGTAATTATTTTTCAAACTCAAATCATTCTTTTCCATTTTTCCAGCAATAGGAGTCAGGTGCGTGGCAAGCAGGAGGCCTTCAGTGAATAACAGACCAGATGATACTATAGTATAATCAGGTGGTGCACCCCACTCACCCACTCATCCCTACCATTGGCATATGTTCCTGGGTATGGATGTACAATACAGTGTTATGTCTGGTTTAAATTTATATAAGTGGAATTGTGCTAAGGATACTATTACAACTTTTTGCTCAACACATATTAATATCTGTGCATGCCATTGTCCATTTGATTGCTCCCAACTAATGCATGGTATTCCACAGTAAAAGCGTTTATCAGGTTTCTACTTGTTCTTAGAGTTCGTAGTGGGTTATGAACCTAGGTTGCCGCCAGCACTGCTCTGCAGCAAGCAACACTATCACCAACCTTGCAAGTGTGGCCCTCCTTTCCTGAGAGAGACTTCCTCTGGAGTAGACAGAGCAGTGGGATTTGGGGCTCACAGGACATGTTTAGTTTCACTAACTATAGTGTCAGATTAGTCTAGAGAATGGTTGTATTAGCTTAACACTCCCAACAGTAGTACATGTGGGTTCCAATTTTACCACATCATTGCTGATATTTGTAATTTTTTAGTTGTCAATACAGTAGGTGTAAATAATATCTTACGTTAGTTTTAACTTGGACTGCTTTTGTTTAGTCACTTGGGTTTTCTCTCTTATATACTGCTTAATCATAGTTCTTATTCTTTTTTTTCTAATGAGTTTCCTGTCTTTCTTGTTGATTTTCAAGAGTTTTTCATATATTCTAGCTATCAATTCATTTTCTTAGCCATAGTAAGCCCCTTCTTCTACCATCCTGCCACTTTTCTGTTACCATTTCTATGGTGTCCTTAATTTTTATGTAAGTAGATCCATTGAAATTTTCACCTTTAAGATTTGTATTTTTGAGTCCTAATGAATAGAAAGATCGTTGGAGCAGAATAGGAAATTCAGAAATAGAATCTAAGACATAAATATTTAGTATAAAATAACATTTAGCATTTCAAGAGAGTGGAAAGATTAATTTTTCAATATTTGGCATTTGAGTAATTAGGAAACCTTCTTGGCTTAGGGATAGGGAAGTAGGTCTCTACACTAAAATAAATTCAAGTTGGATCAGATATTTAAATATGAAAAGTGAGACCATAAAAATGCTCTCTCCACAGTGAACCTCCCATGAAATTCTATATTTTCAGTTCCTGGGAACTAGGACTGAGGACTTTGCCTTTGCTTATTCTTTTTTCTGTTTGGAGTGCCAACCACCGTTTGTTTAATTAGCAGTCTCCTTAAACCTGAAACATCTTGTAGGGCTTAGCCTCGTTGTCACCTTTCTGCGAAGTCTCTGAACCCTCTCGGGAAGCATTGCACATCTTCCTCTGCGCTGCCATTGTCCCTATGATGACACTGAATACAGTTTACACATTCATTTTCCATTACAGTTGGCCCCATGTGGCAGAATTAATTACCTAGAATTTACCCAGTGTGAAGCAGGAAAACAAGTAATCAAAAGAATAGGCTTAGTCTAGAAAGGAAGCTAGCACTCAAATTGAAGCAAGTACTGATTGATTGCATGAAACTTTGATTCTGAAGCCTATTGTGAGTGGGTGAAAGTTGATTGCTTTTAGGGGAGTGGTGACATCAAAGTGGTATTTCAAGATTAATCCAGCAGAAGAATAAAGAGAAGAATGAAAATTCGAGGAGATCTAGATGGCCATCTCAGTAATGTAGACATGTGGCATAATGGTGCTGAACTGGTGGGACTAGAAAAAGAGTGGATAAAACTGACATTGCACCAAAGAAGCAACAGGGCTTTGTAGCTGGTTGATTGTGAGTGGTGGGAGGAGGGAGGAGTCAAAGATGGCTTTTTGTGTGTGGAAGCTGACAGCCACTGTGCCTGTGGACAGGTCTTTGACTGACATAACTCAGCCTTGGGGTTTGGCCAAAGCAGAATTTTCAGGTGAATGATGGAAAGACGTAATTATTTGGGCTGCTCTATAGACCTGATTGTGGCTATTTGGAACTTAGATGGAGTGAGGTGATGGTGGAAGGAGGGCTTTATGCATACCATCCAGGTCATTCCAAGTCTTTCTGGAATGTCCAGGGGAAGATGAAAAAGAGGAGCTGCATTCATTCCTTCCTTCGCTTCAGTGTACTCACTTCAGAGGGTCCGCTACTCTAACTAACCTCAGCTCCACCTGATCCCCCAGCGCCTTCAGATTGGACAGCTGCTGCCTCCTGACCAGCCATGCTTGGCAGATGTAGATTTACTAAGACTATAGATCTCTTGTCACTTTCTGTTCTCTTTGCTCAATGGATAAACCAGGCTTTACCCACACCCACCCCCCAAAAAAGATATTACTGGTAAATAATGAGAAGTAAACACAGGAAGTAGAAGAGAATAAATAGAAAAACGCATGTGTGTGGCTCACATTTCTGCTCTTGTGGTGTTAGGTTTGCCATGACTTCTTAGTGATACTCGTTCTGCTCTCCTGGTAAAAGTCAGTTTCTTCATCTGTGGGGCTATCTTAGTCTGACCCTAGTCCCACTTTTTACAGTGTGCTTTGTTTGCAGACCCAAAGAGTTATTCCTTGAGACTAAATATTTAAAGTGGTAATGACCTTCATAGACTCACAGCTGTGGTCACTGCTGTCAAACCCATCTGCTTCTTGTCCCCTGCTTCTTTTTCTCATCACATTCCCTTTCCAGGGCAGAGCAGAGAAGAAGGCTGCTTCCTTGCCCTTCCTTTTCAGAAAACTCTGCTCTCTCCACAGTGGACCTCCCATAGAATTCTGTATTTTGATTTCCTGGGAACTAGGACTTGGGAGCCCCTAGTTCTCCATTCCTTAAGAGTTCAAAGACTGACATCTTGCACCTGTAAAGGATATTGAACCAAGGTTTTCAATTTCTCCCCCATAACCTCTGCCTTCTACAGAATTCTTGTAAGCTTTCTCATATTCCTTCAAAAGAATAATTTATAAAAGTCCAACATTATAGTTTTACAGTGTCAGAATAGCTTTTAAATTATAGAAACACAAGAAAATGGTGTGCTCTTAAATGGTGTGGTAAATTACCTGCCTTTCATCTCACTGTTGTGTGGGGGAAAGACTTACTGTCCCTCAACCCCCTACTTTCCTTGGAGCAATGATTTACTTAATCTAGGAATAAATTAGAGCTGAGTCCGTGGGAAGGAATCTACAGACCAGAAGGAACCCAAACATTGGCTTGTCCTCTCTGCATTTGCCCTCCCACTTTTTTTGGGCTGCAGCTGATCACGGGTTCCAAGGATGTAACTGTGACATCCACACCTGCCTTTGCCTTGCTTTGTCACTGGCCACTGTCACCAGCACACTTTTACTGGTATGTCCACTATGTGTGTGGTGTGTGTGTCTGTGTGTATTCTAAATTCATATCAGGCATTTAACTTACTAAATTGAATACTGTGGTGAGTTTCACCAAGGATGTCTTAACTTCTGAGTTGCATATTATTGGCTGTGTAGGTGGCTTATATAAAGTCATTTATTGCTTAGGCTTTCTTATTAATAAATAAACTTTAAACTTTTACCATTTTCTTAAGTCTTTTTTTTTTACCATTGGGAATAATGGCAACTTATAGAAAGTATATATGCTCAGAACGTTCTGTTCCCCAGCCTTGCTCTTAAATTGCCATGTGATGTGCTGATACATCTGAAAAAAATGATGAGAAATGGAGTAGGGAACAGTTTCTTTTTTAATCTGTTCTAATGTTTTCAGGATTTCTCTGAGAAGATTTCACAGTGGTCTTAAATGACAAGGTCCTCCTAAAGGTATGCAGTACTGAATGAGCTTTCTCCATAAATAGTCACATTTTTATTAAAAATTAATACACACATGAGCACGATCCCATATGCACACATACACACACTAAATTGTACCAGTGGTTATTTTAACTCACGTGCCCCTCAGTATCCTTAAAGAGGCTCATAAGGCATCCTGGCAGTATTTTCAGTTTATTTCACTTGCCATAATATCAGGCCATATGTAATCCACAGGAGGCTTATTTTCTATAAGTCTTCTTTGGTCTTCTAGAAGGTTTTGTTGAAATCAATTGTCTGTTGTTTAGAAGCTGAATTGAACTCCTATTAAAAGAAAGAGTTAGAGGACTATTCAATAAATAGTGTTGGGAAGATTGGAAAGATATGGGCAAAAAGTGAAACTAGATCACCTTCTTACACCATACACAAGAATAAACTCAAATGGATTAAAACTTAAATGTTATACTTGGAACCATAAAATCCTAAGAGAAAACATAGGCAGTAAAATCTTGGACATTCCTCATAGCAGTATTTTTCTGATATATCTCCTTGGGCAAGGGGGAAAAAAAGAAAAAAGAAACAAATGGAACTACATCAAACTAAAAAGTTTTGCACAGCAAAGGAAACCATTTAAAAAAATGAAAAGACAACACACTAAATGGGAGAATATATTCAACAATACATCTGATAAGAACTTAATATCCAAAATTTGTAAGGAACTTATAAACTCAACACTGAAAAAGACCCCAAATAATCCAGTTAAGAAATGGGCAAATGACCTGAATAGACACTTCTCCAAAGAAGACATACAGATGGCCAATAGACATATGAAAGGATGCTCTTCATTACTAATCATCAGAAAATGCAAATTAAGACCACAATGAGATAGCACCTCACTCCTGTCAGAATGGCTGACATCAAGAAATCAACAAACAAATGTTGGGTGAGGATGTGGAGAAAAGGGAATCCTCATCCACAGTTGGTGGGAATGCAGACTGGTGCAGCCACTGTGGAAAGCAGTAACTCTAAAAATGAAAAATGAGACTGCCTTATGACCAGCAATTCCACTTGTGGGAATATATCCAAAGAAAACTGAAACACTAATCTGAAAGAATATATGCACCCCTATGTTCATTGCAGCATTATATACAATAGCCAAGATTGGGAAGCAGCACAAGTATCCATCAGTAGATGAGTGGATTAAAAAGCTGTGGTACAGCCTTGCTGGTGCAGCTCAGTGGTTGAGCATTGACCTATGAACCAGAAGGTCATGCTTTGATTCTCAGTTGGGGCATATGCCTGGGTTGCAGGCTCAATCCCTAATTGGGGGCATGCAGGAGGCAGCTGATCAATGATTCTCTCTCATTGATGTTTCTCTCTCTCTCTCCCTCTCCCTTCCTTTCTGAAATCAATAATATCATAATAATAAAAGGCCAAGAGGCGTCATGACCAAAACGACCAAATGACTGGTCACCATGAAATGCATGGAGCACCTCTCGGGCCCTCCCCCGCGGCCCACAGGCTCCGATCGCAGTGGGCAGGTGGACGCGGCAAGGCAGGCGCAGCTGTGAACTCAGCTGCGAGTGTGGCAGGTGGGTGGGCGGGACCGCGAGATATCGCATGCTGGGCCTCTAGTGTATCTATAATAATAAAAGCGTAATATGCTAATTAGACCAGATGTCCTTCCAGATGACCTTCTGGATGAAGCCAGGGCTGTGAGGGAAGCCCGGGTCCTGGTGGGAAGCCGGTGCCAGCAACCAGGGGAAGAAAGGCCTACTCTTGCACTAATTTTGTGCATTGGGCCTCTAGCATATATATAAAAGAAAAGGGGGAAAGCTGTGGTACATTTACACAATGGAATACTATGTAGCCATAACAAAGAAGGAAATCTTGCCTTTTGAGACAGCATGGATGGGCCTGGAGAGTGCTATGCTAAGTGAAATAAACCAGTCAGAGAAAGATAAGTACCATATATGATTTTATTTATAAGTGGAATCTAAGGAACAAAATAAACTAACAAACAAAGCGGAGACAGACTCATGAATATAGTCAACAGACAGCTGGCTGGGGTTGGGGTTTGTTGGGGGCTGGGTGAGAAGGATGAAGGAATTAAGCAAAGAAAAAAGAAGAAAGACTCACTCTGGCTGGTGTGGCTCAATTGGTTGGAGTGTCATCCTGTATACCAAAAGGTGGTGGGTTCAATATTCAGTCAGGGCACATACCCAGGTTGCAGTTCAATCCCTGGGGGCAAGTGCAGGAGGCAACTGATGTTTCTTTCTCTCCCCCTCTTCTCTCTAAAATCAATTGTTTTTAAAAAAGCAAACTTTTAATGTACTTATACCTTTTTTTTTTTTAAGCAAAGAAAATCCCTAGATGGTTTGGCTCAGTGGATAGAGTGTTGGCCTGCAGACTGAAGGATCCCAGGTTCAATTCTGGTCACAGGCACATGCTCGGATTGTGGGTTCAATTCCCAGTAGGGGGCATGCAGGAGGCAGCCAATCAATGATTCTCTCTGATCACTGCTGCTTCACTGATGTTTCTATCTTTCCCTTCCTCTCTGAAGTCAATAAAAATATTTTTTAAACAAATTAAAAGTAAAGAAAGACTAATGGACACAGACAACAGTATGGCAATTGCCAGAGGATAGGGAGGTGAGGGGAGGTAAAAGAGGGTAAAGGGGGGATAAATGGTGATAAGAAACTTGACTTATGGGGGTAAATACACAATACAGTACACAAGTGATGTATTGTAGAATTGTATACCTGATACCTATATAATTTTATTAACCAATGTTACCCTAATACATTAAATTTTTTTAAAAGAGTCAGTGGACTGTATGAAATTGAGGGCCTTATAGGGGACAGTTTCAGTGTCTTTCTTCCTGAAAGTAAAAACATGAACTTCCTGATAGTATTAAGTTATGGGACCTCAATATTTTATGTAGAAACTAAAATAGTATATGACTTCCAAAGAGTCTAGAATCTTGGGGATGCCAGCCAAACTTGTACTAGTAATTTATAACTCTTGTCACTTCAGCTAAACTCTGAACTGTTGTGAAGCTGGAAAAAGAGCTATAGTTTTTGTGGTGTTTGAAGCAGAAAAGACTAGAATTAATAAAGCACACGGAGAGAACCTGAGTCTGAGCGTGAAAGAGCATGGAAGCACAGAGCCTAAGTGCAGAGGAAGGTGCCAGCATATGATTCTATCAAATCATCTGCACCAAAGTGATTTTTATCACATCTGTGTTTCCTTAAAAATAATTCTTACATCTTGATAATGGAGAAGGATATAAAGGAGAAATGGACATGAGCATCACCAAACTAGTAGACTTAGGGGTTCCTGACTATCTTTGCCTTAATGGTTGAGGCCCTAAGTCTAGATGACTCCTATTCATGCTGAGCTTTTCACTTGGGGGATAAGGCATTTACTCCTTAGGCTCACTAACCCTTGCTGCTTGTGCTTGGTTTCTCTAGAAGTGATCCACGACTTCAGAATGGAACACTGGCCTCTTCCCCTCTTCTTGTGATCAAGCCACTGGCCAACATTTATGTGGGGATGCCAATAAACCACCAGAAATCGGACTCTTCAGAGATGGACTCTGACTTGTCACCCAGCTGCAGGCTCAGTGACCTGAGCAGAGGGGGCAGCTTGGAGAGTCGAAGTAGCAGTTCTCGCTCCAGAAGTCTCACTTTGGTGAGTGATCGTTTCCTTTAATGCTTTGATGTGCTGTGGTTGGCTGGCTTTGCCCCAACTTCCTTCCCTTTAAGGAAGACCTTATCACATTATTTTGGGTCAAGTAGCTTGATGTTTTAGAATACTTGCTTTGTGAGATGGTATTTAATTTTTTTTTATATTTTCATTGATTTTTTACAGAGAGGGATAGAGAGTTAGAAACATCGATGAGAGAAACATTGATCAGCTGCCTCCTGCACACTCCCTATTGGGGATGTGCCCACAACCAAGGTACATGCCCTTGACCGGAATCGAACCCAGGACCCCTCAGTCCACAGGCCGACGCTCTATCCACTAAGCCAAACCGGTTAGGGCTGGCATTTAATTTTTAATCATCTTAAATTTTGCATAAATATAGAGCATTATCCACAACAGTGAAGAGAATCTCACTGTAGCCAATAACATGGCTGCTTAGACCCAGGGAAGTGACAAACTTAGGCAGGACCTGATGCCTTTCAGTTCAAAAGATCAGAGAGAAGTAAAGTGGAGGGATAGAAATGGGAGACATCTGTAATACTATCAACAATAAAATATACATATATATATTTAAAAAAAAACGATCTGAAGGAAGAGAAACTCCTCACATGGTAAAAACAAACTCACTTTAAAACAGATTTTTATCTCCTTTACAAATATAAATGCTTTTGTATTCCTTTATTTCAAATCCAGACTTACATACCATCAACAAGCTTTGGGAACTTTCATAAAAAGAGTATTCAGTTTTAAAGTTAAGAGATGACCTTTTTGTACTCCCCACTCCTCGGGATATCCATCTTTCAGGATTGAGACCTTTATATTCATAGAGGGAAGGACAAGAGGGAATTAACCTTCGATTTTACTTCTAGTGAAAACACGATTTTCCTTCAGATGCTCTGAGCCCTAAAATTAACCCCAATTATTAGGAGTCAGGGTATTTGGATTATTTTTTGCCTTTAACATTCATTTTCATATGTGCTGGCCTCTTGATAGAGAACTGAAATAATACCTGCCTTCTGTCTTCTCCTAGGAGAGAATTGATCCCAAGTATGTCCAGTGATTTGGACTTGGGGAAGGAAAGTTGCTACTTTGTATCTCCATTCTAATCTTGTATCTACATTCTTCATATTAACCACTTAATGCCTATTTTTACCAAATCCTATGTGGTAGCTCAAATTCACATGCTCCAAATAGGACCTGATTGATCTCTATAAGCATATCCATTGAGGTGTGGTATTCATTGACCATTCTATATGACCTACTGTGTCTTCTGTGTGTGTTATTTACACATCTGCTCAAATGTTGAAGCACTGTCCTAGGTGTTAAGGACACAACAGTAGAGCCTGCATTCTGGTGACTATGATCCATTATGACAGGACCGGTGTTGCAGATTGGCTTTCCAGCAGCAGATTCTGAGATGGAGGTTAGAGTACAGGAAGTTTATTAGGACTGTTCCTGGGATCAACATCTGGAAGGAAGAGGAGGCAGAACTGAGTGGAGAGAGAAGTTGAGCTGTGAAGTAGACCCAACGAAGGCCTTAGCTGTTGCTTAGAAAGCTCTGGGGCTGGGATAGCCCCTTAGTTGCCCCATTGGGTCAAGAGTGGAGCCTTCATACCCAGTCAGTGATCAGCCACTGGATGCAGGACCCCTCTGGAAGGAGGCATGACCTTGACAGTTTTTTCAGTTCAAGACAATTCCCAAGAGGACTGACAGTGGAGGGCCACCTTTCAGCAGCATTCCCATCAGATAGGATAGCAGTTTCTTCATTTCCAACGGGTGATCTGAGTGGCATGTCACACTGACTGACATGAAGGTTTAGCAGAAAATGAAAAGAGGTGCCTTGGAGGGATCGAAGCTGCCAGAGTGCCTGCAATATATCTTACCTGGAAGAAGCATGTATTCAGGTAGCTTACAGGATAGGGCCATATAAAATACAGCTCTTCATAGGATGTACGTGCAGGCAAATGGGATCTTAAAGTCTGTCGTCTGGCAAATTTAGAGAATATGCAACATGTTGACTCTTTGTCAAGATGTCATACATAGGAATACATCTTCAAAGACAAAAAAAAAGCTCTTTTTTAAAAGGAAGGCTATGACATTTCAGCTCCCAAGTCAAAGAAAAGTGGCTTATTATAAAACTTTTTATCATGGATATATTTTTTGGTAATATTCGATATTAGAACTATCATTAGGTTCATTGGTGGAAAAAACTATAAATCTCATACATTTATAAACACCAGGAAGTTAGTGTGGGTGACGTGAGAATAGCCTATGCCCTTCACTGCCTATGGTAGAAGGATTTTTTTTTGAGCCTTCAGTGTTGACCTGCATAGGTTTTACAATGGAGTTTAGTAGGGAGATCAGAGGACATTCCCCAAGGTATTTATAATTTTTCGTAAATCCAGAAAATATCCTTATACATTATTTTTAAGTTGCTTTTTTTCTTCACTAACCAATCAGTATCCTGAAAATCACCTCAGAATAGTATTAAACACAAGGGTATTAAAGACATGCCTGGGTTCAAATTCAAATTTGCCTGCCTTTGTAACCTGGGAAAGTTTTAATCACTCTCTTCATTAGTTACTTCCTTCACTGGTTAAAAGACAGGGGTGAATGGAATAATTGTTCCTCAAGGTGTATTTATATATATTATAAAGATAAAATGTCCAGCATCTAATCAGTGCTTATAATATCAGCTTCTCTTTTTCAAGTGCCCTATAACTTCAGGTAGAGCATGATTCCACTTCATCCTGCCATCATCACCTTGTTTGGGTCCATTTTTCCCCTGTTACATTTCTATCTCTTATCAGTAGTCTTCTGAATTTTTTCCTTTGACCACTAAAGATAAGATGGTAAAGGAAAACACCCCTCCCCCATTATCTCACAAATTTCTTAATTCTGCTGAGCTTACTATGGGCATCACTTTGAATTTAAATTAAAGAATGCCTGTCCTTTACAGTTATTTTCTATCCAGTAAAATCTTAAAGTAATACTGTAATGTGTTTGATTCATCTGTGTATTCATCATTGTATAGGACAAAGTAGAAACAGCAGTACAGATTCTACTTTTATGAAGCATATAATTGAATTACATTCTTACTAGTGTCCTGTGCATGGATTCGTGCACATGGAAAGGAAATTAATTAGAAGAAATATTTTAATATCGCTATTCACCCTTTCTCTATAATAGAAGTGTCAACCAAATTCACGATCGACAATGACAGATCAAAACACACACATGCAATTGGCACCAGCGAGAGCTTTATATGTGTCGCACATGCACGAGTCAACTTAGCCTTTGATATATATAGAATAAACTTGCTTAATTAGACCTGCTTTCTGATTTAGCTAAACTTTTTCCAGCCCAGTGAAGCACCCCAACTTCTCTTTCAGGTAATTGTCAGCAACACAGCAATAAATATCAACACGAAGCAGATTATTATTGTAGATCACGTAGGGAGAACAAAGGGTAAAATATTTTACTTAGCATTGTTTGACTATATTCTGTGCAGTGAGAAAACCTGAAGTCATTTTCAAGTTCCACCATTTCTTACTTCTTTTTAGTCAGGTCAAGTTTCTAAACTTTCTAAATCTTAGTTTTCTGGCAAATGAAAAGAAAATAGGATGCTACTGAGTCTCCTATCTACCTACTCCAGGACTTCTGTGAGGATCAAATGAGATGAGGCATGGGAAAATGCTTCACAAACATTTGGTTAAACAGTAAAATGTTTGCACCTGGCTATAAAGCAAGTCGTATTCCCCTGGCCTGAAGAAACTGCAAGGAGGCTAGTCACTAGGGAGAGGAAGCTGGGCATTGCTACGTGACGCCATTACCTGGCGTCCACAGCGACTGTTTCCGGGCTGGGCTGGGCTGTGGGCCGCATTTTGTGCCATGGGGTCTTGGCAGCATTGGCTGTGATTTGGTGGGGTGTCGCTTCGGGGTGGTGGTGGGGCCTGTGTCCCACTCAGGGGAAGCTGAGTGTTGGTTTGTCAGCACCAGGTCCATGGTGCCATTATTTTTAAATGGCCAGTGCACATCATGGCAGCTCCTGCGTTCAGAGCCTGCCCCCTGGTGGTCAGTGCAAATCATAGCTACTGGTTGTACAGATGGACACTTAGCCTTTTATATATCCTATATAATAAAGAGGTAATATGCAAATTGGCCCTCACGCCCTCACACAAGATGGCTGCCCCCATGTGGTCAAAGATGGCCACCATAAGATGGCCTGCAGGGGAGGGTAGTTGTGGGCGATCAGGCCAGCAGGGGAGGGCAGCTAGGGGCGATCAGGCCTGCAGGGGAGGGCAGTTGGGGGGACCAGGCCTGCAGGAGAAGGCAGTTGGGGGGGAGGGCAGTTAGGGGCAACCAGGCTGGCAGGGGAGGGCAGTTGGGGGCAACCAGACTGGCAGGGGAGGGCAGTTGGGGCAACCGGACTGGCAGGGGAGGGCAGTTGGGGGTTTCTGGGCCAGCAGGGGAGGGCAGTTGGGAGCAATTGGGTTGGCAGGGGAGCAGTTAGGCATCGATCAGGCTGGCAGTGGAGTGGTGATCAGGCTTGGGGGTGATCAGGCTGGCTGGCAGGCGAGCAATTGGGAGCCAGCAGTCCCAGATGGTGAGAGGGATGTCTGACTGCCAGACATCCCCCAAGGGGTCCCAGATTGGAGAGGGTGCAGGCTGGGCTGAGGGACAGCCTCTCCTCCCCCGCCCCGCTGTGCACGAATTTCGTGCACCAGGCCTCTAGTATGTATATATAGATGATATGTATATGATTGCATAATTTTGCCTTATACCCCACTTGACTACCTGTGTCTCACTCTGATAGAAGACACATTCCAGTAGTGTTGCAATACCTTCTACTTAGATCTGTTGACTATTTTCAAGCACCTTCCTATATTAAATAATTGAGCTAACTTTAGTTGTCATCGGTTATTTTTCCACAGTTGTGTATTTCCCTTAGACAGAACAGGATCATGGAGAAATCTGACATTTAATTTTATTTTATTTTTATTATTATTTTTTTAATCTTTATTGTTGAAAGTATTACATAGGTCCTCTTTTTTCCCCCCATTAAACTCTTCCAGCCTACTCCCATCCTCCCCTCTGCCCAGGCCCTCACCACCCCATTGTCTGTATCCATGGGTTATGCATATATGCATACAAGTTCATTGGTTGATCTCTTCCCACCCATCCACCCTCCCCTGCCTTCCCTCTGAGGTTCAACAGTCTGTTCATGCTTCTGTGTGTCTGGATCTATTTTGTTCATCAGTTTATGTTGTTCATTATATTCCACATATGAGTGAGATCATGTGATACTTATCTTTCTCTGACTGGATTATTTCGCTTAGCATAATGCTCTCCAGTTCCATCCATGGTAAGAGTTCTTTCTTTTTATTGCCATGTAGTATTCCATTGTGTAGATGTACCACAGTTTTTTTATCCTCTCATCTGCTGATGGGCACTTAGACTGTTTCCAAATCTTAGCTATTGTAAATTGTGCTGCTCTATGAACATAAGAGTGCATATATTCTTTCTGATCAGTGTTTCAGATTTCTTAGTATATATTCCTAGAAGTGGAATCACTGGGTCAAGTGGGAGTTCCATTTTTAATTTTTGAGGAAATTCCACACTGTTTTCCAAAATGGCTGCACCAGTCTTCATTTCCACCAGCAGTGTGCTGGGGTTCCCTCTTCTCCATAACCTCACCAACACTTGCCATTTGTTGATTTGTTGATGGTAGCCATTCTGACAGATGTGAGATGATATCTCATTGTCATTTTGGTTTGCATCTCTCTGATGACTAGTGACTTTGAGCATTTCTTCATATGTCTCTTGGACATCTGTATGTCCCCTTTGGAAAAGTGTCTATTTAGGTTCTTTGCCTATTTTTCAATTGGATAGTTTGTCTTTCTTTTGTTAAGTTGTATGAGTTCCCTATATATTTTGGAGATTAACCCCTTATTGGATGTATCATTGGCAAAAATGTTCTCCCTTGTAGTGGTTATTTTGTTGGTGGTTTCTTTTGCTGTGCAGACGCTTTTTATTTTGATGAAGTCCCATTTGTTTATTTTCTCCTTAGTTTTCATTGCCCTGGGAGATGTATCGGTAAACATATTGCTATGAGAGATATCTGAGATTTTGGTGCCTGTGGTTTCTTCTAGGACTTTTATGGTTTCACATCTTACATTTAAATCTTTTATCCATTTTGAGTCTACTCTTGTGTATGGTGTAAGTTGGTGGTCTAGCTTCATTTTTTTTGCATGTACCTGTCCAATTTTCCCAACACCATTTATTGAAGAGACGATCTCTACTCCATTGTATGCTCTTGCCTCCTTTTGACATTTATTTTAAATGGCAACTAAAGTTTTCCAAATAACTGTAGAACATTTGACTTTCACAAAGCACTCTCTTAGCATCTAGGTACCCTGAATCAGTGAACTATCTACACTGGTACAGATTCTTAAACTTAAAAAAAAAAAATTCTTACCCTCATACTGTATTTTTTGGGAGTCTAAATTTGGAGAGGAACTATATGATTTCATTTTAAATCACTGGGTCTTTTTATGACTTGTCTATTTAGAATGAGACTCAACCATAACAGTTTCTCAATTTTCTGTCCTTTAATTTTTGACCCCATAAAAGATTAGTAACAATGTTTTTAGGCCTCAGTATACCTCTTGGAAGGCTCTTTCAGTAAAAGATAACCTAGTTCCAACTGCAAGTATTTCTTTTAAGCAAAAGTTATTTTTTAAAAAAGATAAAAGACAATGCCTGATGTTACATGAGAGTATCCAAAAGTTTTTAAAAGCTTGTAATGTTGCCTGCTATATGACAGATCTTTGTTTGTTAGGAACTTTTCTCCTGAGCCAATGCAAGTTAAAAATTAAAATAGCTGCTTAAATAGAGTGGTCATGGCTATCCATTTAGGGAAGTGTGTGAAGTCACTCAAGAGGCTAGTTGTGTTCGTGTATGTATTTTGTTCTACTTATAAGGAATTCTTGTTCTGAACCTTTTCTAATGAAAGTTTTAATTAGAAGGAGAACAAATTGGCCAAATTCTGAAATACTTGACTTAGAGGATACCTTTTGAATGTATTTTTTCCTTTGAAATTTAAGAAGCTTTCATACAATACAAGGTAGCATGTCTTTGCAAAGTTGGTAGTGCAGTTCTAGAACCTAGTACCTCAAGAGGATTCAGATTCAAAATAAGAGATTCAAAAAGGATTCGGAGACCTTCATAATGATAGCTCTTTAAGGTGACAAAGGAAGCTTTGCGTGTGAGGTTTCCTATGTTCTTAACCTCTTAAGGCCAGTATCTCAAACACCTATGTATCTCATAAACACCTTGGATGCCACTGCCAGAGACAGAATGTTGCCTCCTTCCAGTGTTCTTTTTTTCTTCTTTACACTCCTATGTTCATAGCAGCATTATTTGCCTTAGCCAAGATCTGGAAATAGCCCAAGTGCACATCAGTGGATGAATGGTTAAAAAAGCTGTGGTGCAGTGACACCATGGAATACTTCCAGTGTTCTTTGGCTCATATTCTGAATGTAGACTTGAATGAAGTCTGCTCTTCCCTGCATGCACCTGGAGCTTCCTCTAGAAAAGAATATGCTTTGGCTAGTTGAAGAGTGGGATGCTCTTACTGCCCATAGGTCTTAAGAAATTAAGTAATATAGCTGCTTCTTTGGGATGGATTGAAAACATCCCAAAATCACAAGCATACCTCCTGTTCATTTTTATCTCTAACTTGGGCAAAAACAATGATCCAAATTCATTATTGAGTGTTTGGAAATTTAATATTCAACGAACTGTCACGTAACCCTCCTTCTCACTCAGCTGACAAATATTGTGGACCGAAAGTCACATAATGAGTCTGTGATCAGACAGCAGTTGTCCGCTCCTGATTAATCCCTTCCTTCTGCAGAGCCTTCAATGTCTTTAGGCCACACTCCTTAGTCATGGGATCAGAAGGCAAAGCCGGCAGGGGGAATGCTGTCTCCATGGTCAGGTTGGACTGGAGTCTGAGGAGCACACTAGAATCTGACACTCTTGTTGCTAGATGATCTCAAGGAGAGAAAACAGAACAGGCTGGAAAGGAGAAGCAGACCTGGTCAGGAGTAACCCCATCTTCCTTTCAGTTCTGTCTCCTTACCCAAATTGAACCAAAAACTTGCTGGTCAAAACAGCCATCTTAAGACAGCTTAAATAGCTTTTATAAAAGTTCAATAAACATTTAGTAAATGCTTACTACATATAAGAACTAATAGATGATGGAATAAAACCCGGTTTTAATCTTTCCAGGAACTCACGAGACAGCCAGGGGAAGCTCTAGGACAGTGTGACCCAAGCTTATGAGGGCTCTGGTATGGTATGGTGCCACGCACTATGGCAGCTCCATCTCGATCAAGATCTCTCTATAATATTGCCAGTTTAAGGCAGCCATGGGGCTCAACTGTAATCCTTCAAAGAAATTATTCTTAGATCTATAATCAAAACTGTACACATATTTCATCCCTTACTTGTTTGTTTGTGTCTCTTTCCGGCCAGAAGTACAGGTTTAAGTTAGCCAATAGTGAAAAATTACAACAATGACCAGTTAGAAAGAACCATAATTAAACCCCATCCTGGAACTGTGGGAAACGCCACATGCACTCAGGGTCTTTCTCATGAGGTTGCTGGAGTAAGTAGAGCATTTAAAGTTGTGTGAGGAACTACAAAGAGACTGACTTTTATTTTCTTCCTTCGGCCCTATTTTGCTTCGGCTGCAGGGCATTCTCTCATCAACTTAGCCTTGCTCAAGTGTCAGGGAGATCATTTTGGGGTCTGTAGGAAGAAAATGTGAATATCAAATCACACTCCTCCAGAGCAAATGCCCAAGGTTGCCTGCCTAGGAGACTACTGGTTAAGAGATCTTGGTTCATCTCAAGAACTCTTTTCAGCCATTATAATCATTCTTATGATTTATTTATTCACTTGGAATAGAGATGAGTCTGCTGGTCCTTTTCTTCTCCTTCACAAGGAGCTGCCACAATTGTCTTAGTCTGCAGTAAAACCAAATTTCTTCTTTTAAAAGAAAAGCAAAACAAAAGGAAAAGTTTAAGAGCTACAGTTAGTGGTTTTTTAAGGTAAGGGTTAGTTTAGTATGAGTATTTTAAGCCTTCTCAATTTTTTTGTTCAAACAAACAAGGGTTTTCTACCATTTCCAAAAAATAAATAAATAAATAAACACTCCTATCCCAAATCTTTACTCCCACAGGTATATCTAGGATTGTTGACTTTTCTAATTATTGGTTACATTCACTGGAAAGCTTTGTTATCCAACTTGTCAGGATATTCCTCTCAAAGTGCCAGTGGGAAATGGACATTTTCTGTCATCTGTGCAGGGTGCATAGGCACCAGCGGGAGGAGGAGGACTCTGTTCTCCTCACCGAGCCTTGGACAACGTGCATACATTTCCTTTGGTAGCTTTAGCATTTTTAATTTTCTAGTTTAAACATAGTCGAAATTACTTCTTCAAAACATACATATTCAGTAGAAATGTATGCACTTTTTCTCTTAAAGACTTGTAGCCATTACCTGAAGTCAACATGGCAGGCAGAATGTGTAACATATGGTTTCCTTTGTAATTCTTTTAGCATATGGAGATTTGTAGCCTTAAAGGGCTTCCTTTTACTCCACATTGATGCATTAAAAACACCATTTATAGAAAGGAAAGTTTAAAAAAATATGTCTGCTGTCAGCCTGCTACCTTCCAAATAATAGGGACAAACTTAGGGTTTCTTCAATGCAACCCTTCCCAAGAAAGCTATTGTTTTCGTTTATCCTCATTTTCTATCCACTTAGTTCTTTGGGAAATAAGTTAACAAATCCTGCTTCCAAAAGCACAACAGTCAGGCGGGGACCACCACTACTAGGATTCCAGCTTTCTTTCATCCTCCACATGGGCC